>NC_087204.1:54331809-54384309 GCF_015104395.2 Macrobrachium nipponense | reverse complement strand
ACGAAATATCAGTCACTACAGGTGTATTCTATAACTCCTGAATCTGTGGTGAAATAAAATCTCTTCTTTGAAAAATTGAGTGCTTAGACTCATAAGATTGCCAGTAAAAAAGAGCAAGCACAATGACCAGCCTGATGAATAAAGAGACGTGGAGACCGAAATAGCAGGGCTGTATCCAGACCCAGGCTGACTCGCATTGCTATAGTTGCTGCTATCGGCTTTAGTATCAAGAGGGAAGTTGCATGATAACTTGTTCCGCCCGTAGAGAGAGAGAAAGAGAGAGAGAGAGAGTGTGAGTGCTCTCCGTGTGCAACTGTGTTGTTACTGTTGCTGACGGTGACACTGATATCAGGAAAAAAGGACGAAAAGTCGCTCCAAAGGTGACAGAAATATAATAGTAGAAAACTGGACTCATTTTTATCGTAAGTGGCGTCATCAGAAAGAGCAGAAAGAACACAAAACTGGAGAAAGGGTTTAGTGGAAGAGAATTGGGTACCTAGCTACAGCGAGCTAACAGCCGGCCGCAGAGAGAGAGAGAGAGAGAGAGAGAGAGAGAGAGAGAGGAGAGAGAGTCTTAAAGGTGCAGGCCCCACCCGAGGCGACCGTCGAACACTACCATCCCCGGGCAGGTCAGCGGCGCTACATGGCTGACCTGTCCCCATCGTAACTGCTATGGCCACCACCGCCATCCCTCCCCAACCCACCGCCCTCTCCACATCCAGCTCCGCTACAAAAACAACCCCAATATTTTTCAAAACAACCAACCGCAGGAGGAGGAAAGGGGACGAGGAAGCGGTACCTTATACGTCTTCCAGCAAAAAGTCGCCTTAATTAGATTTAGATGAATACTATTATTGTTATTGTTATGAAGGGCATTGCTAGCAAGGTCAGACGGCAGAAAGCAAGATGTAACAACCATTGAATTTTCAAAGCACCCATTGATCTGTAGCTGTCTATGTATTATATACATGTATATATATATATATATATATATATATATATATAGATATGATAGATAGATAGATAGATAGATAATAGATAGATAGGATAGTACACACACACACACACACACACACACACACACACACACACACGCATATATATATATATATATATATATATATATATATATAATATATATATATATATATATATATATATATATATATATATATATATATATATACAACACACATACACACAGAGACAGAGATTCTACTGGTTTCGTTATCACCAGTTATAGACGTGTTTTTTATAGCAACTGACGAATAGATTTTAGATTTATATTTCAGCTTAAAAAGCAATAAACACTTAAACACTTGACTATGATGTAAGTGGTGGGTCTGTTCCAGTTTTAGTAAAATGATCTGAATTCGACAGATATAACATATAAGCTTAGGCCGGTAAAAACGTCTGTCCTTTATTTATGTGCTGTATTCTGAAACAAGTGGTGCGAGTTCGAATCGTGCCCTGGGCCCCAAAGTTTCTTCATTTAAATACTATATTAAAATCGTCATCTACAAGTGGTATCTCTGTGAGAAAAAAATCAATGAAGAAATAGCATCTTGTTATTTTATGAGGGACCGACGGCCAACACAAACCAGGCTTCTTTATAGTGAAGATAATTTACCCTTATTTCACATATCTATCCTACTTCAAGCCTATATAAATATGTAATTTCGGTTTCTTTACTCAGGTTTTTCTTCTCAAAGGTATTTTTAACTTATTTCGGGGTTATTTTTCTAATTTTATTGTGTTCATTTAACTTTGTAGAGGAGCTTTGTTAAGATTGCTACCTGAAGTGAATGCCTGAAAGCCTCCCTTGTCAGGTTTCTTCACAATTTTTAGGAAGACCTTTGGAAATGTTTGGGATATTGTTCAGTTTTAAGGAAAATACAACAAAAAAGAGACGAGAAAATGGAAGAATGGGGAGCAACCGGAGACAGGAGAGATTCGTAGTTTACGATCTTTCACAGACTTGAGAACTTATTTCTCGATTTCACTGTGGCACAGTCTAGTTTTGCAGTTTCTCAAATGAAGAAGAGCAGTTCGGGTGACCTCGAGGTCCACCTAAACGGAGGAAGCCCTTCTACAGAAAATTTGATTCAATTGATGACCTAGAAAGTTACATATTTAATCGCATAATTCTCTCTCTCTCTCTCTCTCTCTCTCTCTCTCTCTATCTCTCTCTCTCTCTGCGACTAAATTTATGAAGATACATTTTATCTTATTGCGCTACATTCAAGATACGTAGGTCTGCGGATGAACGTGTATGGACAAGTAAAGACAGCTGTTCCTCGATTTCTTCAACTGCCAAATGAGTCTTTTTGCGCAACATTGCCAACAACTATGATTGAAATACACTGGCGTTTTGACCAGGACTTGTATTGAAAACGATACGAGACGTATATGTCTAAAAAGGGTTAAATAATCATACGCACCAAAGTAAATAAATGAATAAGTAAACAGATAAAAAAATAAAAAAATAAATAAATAAATAAACACAAAAGAAAAGAACCAGTAGTACTGAGCTGAATGTTGGATAAAGTTGTCTTAGTTTTTCTGCAGTTGTTTTTCTGGACGTTTGGCAGTGCCTAAATTGATGTTGCCTCAAAGTAGAAGAGAGAGAGTCAGCGTTTACTGGAGGCAAGGTGAAGAGAGAGAGAGAGAGAGAGAGAGAGAGAGAGAGGACTTGGGGAAAGGGTTTTGGGTGCTGACTTTCGGTGCAAAGTGCTTAGGACTCCTTGTTGAGCACTTTCCTGACATTGGAAACAGTTTATTGATTGATGAATAATTTTGATGATTGTATAGATGCTGTTAGTTTTGGATAAAAGAAAAAATCCTTTTCGGCAATATCTGTGAGAAGGATATAATATCTGGATAAGTTAGTGTCTATTGAAAATGGTCCTGTGTGACAGGAAAAATAAGTCTTAGTCTTATGTTTGCACATGTACTTTTTCATATTATTATTATTATTATTATTATTATTATTATTATTATTATTATTATTATTATTATTATTACTATATTTCAGACAATTGTTTTAGTAAGGAACACATCCAGATTGAAGAAATGTGCTCAGTCTGGCTGAGGAAGCCATATCTATATAAACTAAATTTCCTACCACCTTCATCCCGCAGTATAAAGGGCTTACGTTATGAAGTGTATTTATGACGCGGAAAAGGTCATTTTGTTGCATAGGGAATACCAGTTTTGTATTTAACCGATCACTTCCAACTACTAAATTTGAAATGTAAGGAAGCCTAGAACAGTCGAGAATTTTGAACATAAGACTGGAAAAGTCTCGAGAACTCAATAAAGAGCGAAATATTTAAATTTATTGTCTCTCTTGACTTGACATTTAATTTTTGATGTATGAAGTTGATAAGAATAGTATTCTGATCGTATGCAATACCATCATGCTCCTAATCAATCAGTACATATTGCGGTCATTTGTTTAAAACTGACGACAATACAGGTTAATGAAAGTATATTTAGATCTGAAGCAGTCAAGTTTATCGAATGTAAGAAAAAAATGCGAAGCTTTTCTACAAACTGTCGACTTCAAAGAGGTTCATGAATTTTGTTCCAAGAATGTCAACAGGTACTATTTAAGGAGGACTTTTGAAATCAGTTGGGCCACCTGCTTCTTTCTTTCGTCATTGTTTTGAATGTCTCTTATACGGCTTGAGGTATTGAGTTGGTATCATTGAGCAATATTGTCCCATGATTTATTGACATTTCATTTCTGTATTTATTCAGTTGTGCTTTGTATAAAGGTTGGTAGTTGGTATTTTGTTGTATACCTGAGCGTCTAATAGCGCTATTGTTCTGAGACTTAATTAATTTGCCTACTGAGGACTACCACAATTCTAACATTTAAGAATATGAGGAAATATATGACCCTCCCCCAGGGCGCGACGTTAGTTTAGTCCTTGGGTTCTCTCATTCTAAATTGAACTTCTTTTCAGACCTGTACTCAAGTCTCATAAATTTTCATATTTCTTAAAGGAACTTTGAGATGCTTAAACTGAACAGCTGATTACAGTAACACTCATTTTTAGTTCGCATATTCAGATATGTCCTAAAAAGTTTATTTCAATTTTCAGACTTCAGGATTCAGACTGTCCAGTTTAGCTACTCTTTCTGGCGTTCATTTTTAACCAGTTTTGACCACTGTATCCCTTCTCTTATGGTAACTCTTGCTGGCGGCTCTTTAAGGAACTGTTAAGCATAACAATTTAGGCTTAAATAGAAATTGTCGGGATTTAGATAATTGTTCAGATAAAGATTGATTTTCGCTGACGGTCCATTGAATTGATTTCCGGGTTACGTTTACCTTAATTGTGAAAGAAATGTGATCATAATAAATGTTTTATTGGAATTTTTTGAACATTGCAAAATTTTAAAACCTTATTAGATGGGATGATTGGGAAGTATTTCCTGTAGTTTTATTTGATTAGTTCACAAATTTGACAAAATGTATATATATCAACGCAGGTAGTATAAAGTAACTGGGTTAATTTATACGTACTTTATAATCCACGCCAGTTTTGACATTTTTTTTCAGTTGATCGTCGTTTAGGTCACTCTAGTGTGCTCCAGTATAATCTAGTAAAGTTTCATCATATGTACGAGTAACATGAGATGTGTGAAGGTAAAGATGAAAGGAAGGCACAGTTACCCGGGATCATTTTTTATATTATATAAGACGTTGTAAATTGCTGTTTGGAGGTTATTCCTATCAAATACAAAGAGAGAGAGAGAGAGAGAGAGAGAGAGAGCAGAGAAAAATTGAGTAAGGTAGTAGGGATGATGGGGAGTGTATTAAAGTGGGTCGAGGATGACGACGTTGGGCCGGGATGGGGATTGAGGGAGGTGGCATTGTTAAGGGGAGAGGAGACCCCTGAGTGTTCAACCCGGCCGAGTACGAAGAGGAGGAGGGGGGAGGGGAAGAAGAAGGAGAAAGACGGAGAAGAGGACTCGGGCTTCATTAACCTTGAGCTCCTTATCTTGTTAATAACCACTTCTGCGAGAGGAAGGCAAGAAGGATAAACCTGGGAGTGAGTGCGGCGCTCTCCAGCCATTCCCTCCCCTCCGCTGTTCCTCGCGAAATTAATGCGCCCTATCATAATTATGCTTCCTGCAATATGTTACTGCTCTGCTCATGTCTCGAGTGCTCTCCACTTCCGACTTCGCCCTGCAAGTCTTTCTGTTTGTATGTGATATATATATATATATATATATATATATATATATATATATATATATATATATATTTGCAAACTAATATCAGGGTACAAATTTCGTTTAATATCAAATACACTATACCTCAGGAGTAACGTACACCCAAGGGGAACTGGATATTAAACGCCTTTGTGGCATAGTGTTTTTTAATATAAAAAGTATGTTGGTGTACTTGACTATATATATATATATATATATATATATATATATATATATATATATATATATATATAATTACACACAAATCTCAAGTCACACACATATTAACTGAAACTGATAAGTGCTTCTGCACGGACCAGGATTCGAACCATACTGTTCTGTTTTAGATGCTATAATAGACTACCACTTTAACTATCCGGCTTAGTTGATATCGACTGTTCTGTACATACACCTGTCGAATTCACGTTTTGTATCTAGAACTCATATCAACCCATGTCCACCTTGAAAGCTGATTACTAAGTTCGTAACACGGGGCTAATTACTTATCATTATTGAATTATCATTATTGTCCTATTCTCACACCATATTTATGGTGTTAAATTATAGTTGCTAGTCCCTTGCCATGGTACTCAGAAAAAGTGTTGAAAGAACATGAAAGCGCTTCGTGTATTCCGCATATTCTTTAGTTTGATTTCTGTGGCCTCAGCTGGTTGCAGTCCCTGATGGTGTCTGTAGTCGGGGGAATTGTGATTGCAAAAGAGTGATCAACCTTGTTGGTTTGAATGTGTCGTCGTCACTGAACCCATTCATGGTTATCGTCGGTGGTTCGAGCCCATCAGATCGCTGTCACGGGATGCACTATAGGCATTACTAAAGGTTCTTTGCAACGGTCCTTAGGCCCATAGCTGCAGCCCCTTTCATTCCTTCTAGTGTACCTCCATTCATATTTCATCATTTCATCTCTTCCATCCTCTCCTAACAATTATTTCATGATGCATCTGAGAGGTTTTCCTCCATTTACACCTTTCAAACCTACCCACTCTCAATTTTCGTAGGTCCCAGTAATTGGCTATTGGCCTAAGCTCTTTACTCCACTCCACTATCACCTCCCATCACTTATAGTTCCCCTTCTGTATTATTTACGAGGTGGAGCGAATTGGATATTAAATGACATTTGTAGTTAAATGTTTGTATATAAAAATGCCACGGAGAGTGAATAAAATTCATATATATACGTACATATGTACATATATAATTGTGTGTGAATGCATATATAAGTGATGGGAGGTGATAGTGGAGTGGAGTATAGAGTTTAGGGCAATGGAAAATCACTGGGACCTACGAAAATTGAGAGTGGTAGCTTTGAAAGGTGTAACAGGAGAAAACCTCGCAGATGCATCATGAAATAATTGTTAGGAGAGGATGGAAGATGGAAGAGATGAAATGATAATATGAATGGAGGTACACTAAAAGGAATGAAAGGGGCTGCAGCTATGGGCTTAAGGACCGTTGCAAAGAACCTTTAGGAATGCCTACAGTGCACCCCGTCATAGTGATCTGATGGGTTCGAACCACCGACGATAACCATGAATGGGTTCAGTGACGACGACACATTCAAACCAACAAGGTTGATCACTCTTTTGCAATCTTTTGCAATCATATGTGCGTGTGTGCAAGTCTACTCGGAAAAAAAGGCGAAATATTTTGTGGTTAGAAGGAAATTATTTTTATTTCGGCGAACTTGCATACGTTGTGCTCTTCGTTAAAAAGATAATAAACTTGGATGTTTGCTCTACGAAAAAAGTTCACGAAGACTGTGTCCACTTGAGTGCTAATCAATAAGAAAGGAGACGTGAGTTTCCAAGAACAATTTGCTACTCTCCAAAACGAATAAAAAAAAATGCAAAAATATCTACCAGAACGCTGGGTCAGTTGTGAAACTTATCATGAAGTCATTGCGAGATTGACATTGTAATTGTAAATTCTACCGATACGAGAGAGAGAGAGAGAGAGAGAGAGAGGAGAGAGAGAGAGAGGAGAGGGGGGGGGGGGGGGGGATTCTCAATCCTTGAATGTTAGTTCCCTCGGTCATTTGAAGGTTTTATGAGTCTTGCGTACAGTAGAGGAGACTGATACGGGCCATTTTTAAAGCGATAATTCATTGAAGTATAACGGAAGATAGCCGAGACGGTGGTGTCACAGAAATTGTCTGGGTGAGAAGGTTGAAACATCGACCGTTTCCTTGCAAGTTTGTTTCAGGGTCGCCAAGGGAAAGCATGAGAAGAAAGCGAATCGAAGTGGCTGTTAGACTGACAACGCAGCCAAAATGAATCATGAGAAGAAGAGAAGAAGAATGAGTACAGAAGAGATTTATGTGACCTTCTCTATGTAAATTTATCTGTAAAAATGAAGGAAGCACTTGAGTTGGTAGTTCAGAATTCATCTCTGTCAACAAAGACCCTTCGTATGACAGATGCCAAGGGAAGTTCGGCTGCATTATTATGTAGCAGACTATTTGAAATAGTCAATAAAGAATGTTGCAACTGAGTTTGATCGCAGTAGAACAATACTTAAAGAATGGATGACTCTGGGCCTGCGAACAGATGTTGAATAATGACAATCATAGATGTCAGTGAGTCTGAGATTAAACTGGTCATATGCCAGCACGAACTCTTGCTCCTGGGCAGTCCATAATTCAAAGATGGACAGCGTCCTTGCAAGTGTGTAATATGCAAGAACATCGAAAACAAAATTGTTTTCGGGGTGTTCTCAGTAGGTTGGAAAAGGAAAGAGGCAGACATTCAAGGGGAGGCCCTCGATGAACAGTGCAGTAGAAAAAAAGAATGGGAGTGGAACCACGTGCACGTTCTCCACTCAGTGTCATCCCTCCACTTGGCAATCAATCTCCTGGCAGCCTGTAAACATACAGCGAGATCATATTTCCAAAACTTTAATGGCCGTAAACCTCGGAAGGATTAGCGTAGATATTTTCCATGTTATGATTGCTTTTAATCTCTTGTATGGATCGTAGGAAGGCCCCAATGTATCATGCCATACATAGAGACATAATGAAAGCTATATTATCTAAACAATATCAGTGTATGAAATGTAAAGTTTTTTTTTCTTAACTCTCCCTGGTTATCATTATGACACGAACTTTGACAAGATTCATCATTGTGACGACGGAGAAAATAAGGATTTTGCTCTTAACAACCATCAGGTGTCTTGTCTGACGTTTCTAATACGTGTCTATATCACCAATTTTTTTTCCTTTGTTTTCATCGTTTATTGCCCAATAGAAGTTCGGCCTCCACCGCTTTTATTCACAACACCCCACACACACAACTCAACACACCTGCACACACACACACACAACTCAACTCGCTAGTGATTCGAGAAAACCAGCTTTCATAAAGCGGCCTCTTGTTCGTAGTGGTGGGAGAGTGTCAATGAAGTAGAGAGCTAGCATTTTTTAAATAATGAAATGTGCAGAATCAGTTTTTCAAAAACTACTTTGTGTTAGTAGTGCTATGAATGACCTGAGCTAATGCTGATCTGCATATAAGTTACCACTACTAGGTTTAAGTTTTTATTTTATTATTTATGATGAGTGTTTTTGCTTTAGCCACTATCTTCCTAATTTGTTGTCTTCTTGGTTTTGCACTAATAAAATACATCTCGTGTTGTGAAATGAATGTGAAACATTGATTTCTGAAGTTCCTCTTTTCGTTGGAACTGGAAGTCTCCACTGGGCTCTTTATTTAGATTTGTTGTCCTGATGATTGCGGCTTATTTACCCCTACGATTGCAGTTGAAAGACTTGAGACTTTTCAGCGAGGTGTCTTGTTCCCAGCTGCTGTGTAGTGCTGTTTAGAGCAGTTCCCTTGCTTTATATTTCCCCGCCTGTGCCTTTCGCTTCAGGAACCTCTTCATCAACATAAATGATTTGTGCCCCTTTGAAAGTCTTGATTCGTATCTTTATGAATGCGTTCTGTGTACATTAGTCTCTATGTCATCCAGAAGAAGGGAGGTTCTGTCATTCTTACTCAGGTCAAAGAAAAACCTCACTTCCGGTGCTGAGATACATGCCATAGTAATTCATGACCCAGGCCCCCATCCCGTCCCACATAACCTCATCGCATTCTTTGGTGGAGGTTTAGTTGGAGAGGAAATGGAGGATGTTGTCTTAGGTTAGGATGAATAATATCTGTGGTAAGGAGGCCGCCGCTCCTCTCTTCTTCGTAGTCGCCTCCTCCTCGGTATCGTTAGCGAGCGGTAGTTGATGAAGCAGTTCCGGTGACTTGAGAGACGAGATTATCGTGTAAGTGAAGCCAGTTGTGCACTTTTTCTCGTTTTTTTCAGCGTTTTTTGTTTCTTGAACCTGAAGTTAAGTTGTGCGTTCGTATTGTAAAAAAAAAAAAAAAAGAATGGGGGTAAAAAAATTAAATTGGAAGTGAAATTTTTTTTTTGTACACGAAGGTGATTCAACTGATTCGGAGAAGAGAAGAAGAGTTGGCACACCGAAAGAATTCTATTCATTTTCGCATATGCTATTATGGTATGCAGTTTTCCGAGTTATTTAAAATTCTCTCTGGCTGCTGTGCATTAATATTAACACATACATAACCACAATCACATTCTGAAGAAGTCCCAACAAAACAATTGTCAACAAGTAACTTTTCTTGAGTACATTATAGTTTCTAAACGATTGATTGGTCTCATACACAAAAGTTAATTCACTAAAATGAAAATAAAACAGACACGCAAACAAATTAATTTATCCGTTCTCTTTTTCTTCTGTTTCAGAGGTGAGTGCCGGAATCAGTTGCTCCTCAATCCGTGACGCTTATTTGGAGGACTCCTTGAAAGTGGTGAACACTGACTGATGTTTACATTTGGTATGTGCTCTCTAATTTCATTTTTGACCAGATATTACATGCATACATACATACATACATACATACATACATACATACAAGATGTTCAACATCGAATTTCCGACCCTTGACTACCCTGTACAAGAAAAATGACATTACCTTATGTGTCCTTTGATATAGCTTGTTAAGAACAGGGAGAACTAAAGTGAGTGATAACAGTTCACTTTAGAGAAATGAAAAGTTTTTGGTTTGGTCCAAATATTACAAAATATATTGATATTGAATGACTCTAACTCATATGGTTAAATATAGTGCTTACCGTGCTTAAATGATGCATTTAAATGGGCATATTTACAAGCCCTTACCCACGTATATGTTGGAACAACCACGGAACATGTGAGAGAAGCGGCCTTACTCAAGTAATAGAAAGACTTTCTAGTGAGATTTAGTATTATTTACTGCATCAGGCTGCGCTCAAGGGGATGTTTGAGCGATGGGAGTTTTGTGTCATGCAGAGAAACTACCCCTGAGATCACTACTTTGAATAGGAAGAACGATGAGTGCATTTGGTCATAATGATAGAGGTTATGTAGAAGGATATTGATAAGAAGGACTGAAGTTGTTTGTGAACTGAACTGGGCAATGTGGTCATGTCAAGGAGAGTGGTCACTGATGAAGCGAAATTGAACGGGTAACTTAACTGACGTAGTGATGTTGTTCGATAAAGTGGTTATTATAGTCACTGACCTACGTATGTGACCTTAATGCAAGAGCGTGTTTGATGGATCTGATGTTAATTTTGTAGAAGCCAAAGTTGAAAGTGAAAGCAGGAGACGAGATTGATAGGGTGTAGACATTTGTTTGCGCTCAATTGAAATGGAAAGATTGACAGGGCCTGAAATGGAGCTCACAAATATTATCCGAGAAATAGGCCGGTAAAGTCAGTGTTGCGGGGAATTAGCTGTTAAAAATAAAGCCGCGCATATTCGTGAAATTAGTTAATTAACCGTCTGAACCGTTGTCGGGCAATTGCACAACTTAACATTTACTCAGAATAAAAACAAATTTTACTGACAAGAGCTCTCTCTTCTCTCTCTCTCTCTCTCTCTCTCTCTCTCTCTCACACACACACACACACACACACATTTGCGCGTCATCTCTGTTCTCAGATGTTAAGAAACTTTTTCTATTTCATCTTTCTCAAAACAACGAGCTGGAATGCCCTTCATTTAACTTCTTTTCATTAAAGTGTATACATTTCTTTTTATTGCTCGATACCAAAATTGCCATTTATATATAATCGTTTCAAACGTTACTGGATAACATGAGTCAATTCTCCCATTTACAACATGAATTAATTCTTCAGTGGTTATTGTAGTTTTATATACATTTCCAATTTACATTTAAAAGGGTCTCTCTGGGAAGTAGCTTCAGCGTGAACTTGCCAAAGAGGATTATATTTATACCATTCCTGGAAAAATAATTGTGGAAATGATTGATGTTATTCATGAGACATCTCGATTGATATTATTCATGGGACATCTCCTTTACTTACTTTCACAGAAGTCATGAAATGAAATAATGTTGTTCGTGACACTAAAACGCAGAAAATGTATGTATTTATAGGAAATATATTTTCGTTGAGATGATTTGAAGGTAGGAAAATGTGTATTGTTCCTCATTTGATTTTTTGCGGAGAAGGTCAGTTTAGAGAACAGTTGCTGCTACCATTCGGTTATGAGATAGTTCAGAAGCTGTAGCTGTCGACAGAAACAGTAGCGAATCTTCTAGCCGAGGAAATCTTAGCAGATTTTATTGTGGATAAAGTTAAAATGGGTTGCATTCATTAAAGATGCAGGATTCCATTATGAAGGTGTGGATTGTAGAATTATCATTCGCTAAAGATGCAGGATTCCATTACGAAGGTGTGGATTGTACAATTATCATTACTCAGCAAATGTTGTCACTGTGGTACTGGTAACAACGGAATGCAAATCAGGAAGATGAAGAGTAGAATGGAGGTCGATTGAGCGAAAACAGGGCTCACCGAAACGTTATATATTGCCCATTTTAGCCTGGTTCTGAACTTTTTTTTTTCGTAAGCCTTTTCCATCCAAACCAGTATGACGTTATACTGATGAATGGTAGCTATAATACCAGTCAAGAAGGAAATTGACAGTTTTGAGTGGAAAAGTAAAAATGTCGTCATGGGTAACACACGGATTTGAGTCCGCAGATGGTTTTTTCTTTTCAAGAGATGAGGAGGTCGTGAACAGAATATGCATAAACAGGGCCATGATGAGAACGACGCTCCGTGGTAAAGAAACTCGTCATTTCAGTAAGGGCTCAGAGGACTCTTCATTAGGACGACAGACACAAGGATGTGTCACGAGAATAAAGGAACCCCTAAAGGATCGGCCATTTCCTTTGGGATCCTACTTTAAAGGTGACCACTCTATCTTCCATAGTTGCTTAGCCGGAACCCAGCGAAATCTAAATCCCTCAATTACCTGTCATTTAGAATTTTTTTTCCCATTTTTTTTTTCTTTTTTCCGTAAAGGAGTAGAGATGATATACTAAGTCTAACGTTCTTTCGTTTTGCCTTTGTTCCGTTTCGGCATTTCCTTCCTTATTATTCATTATTTAATTATTTTTCGCTTTATAAGGAATGGACGGATTGTAAAGTATTTCTGTGCAATGTAAAATTCTGTTCGGTCTGAATACATACATACATACATGCACATATATGTATATATGTTAAACCGTTCCCATGACAGAGGGTGATCTAGAAAAAAAACAACCTTAATATCATTGCCATAATCAAATTACATCTGCTGAAATCTGCGGTGAGTCCCTTGTGGCGAAAACTTTCATAGCGTTAGTTGCTTTACATACTCAGCAGGCACGTCGGCAATCTCCTCCTCCTCCTCCTCCTCCTCCCCACCCCACACACACACACACACACACGCACACGCACACGCACACACACACACACACACACACACACACACACACACACACCCACCCACACACAACGTCGTAAACTTTTATCTTGGGTATCCAGGCATAGCCTTTCCAATACTTGTTTTACTCCACCGGTATGGCTGAACGTACACGTGTCATTACGTTTTAATAATTGTTTTGTGTGTGTTGTAAAATTTACGATCGTCAGATGTCAGAAGAAGAAAAATGGATTTTAGAGAAATGGCAAAGAACATTTTAATTGTAATAAATGGTGATTATCATATCTTTTCCTTTGCAGTTGCGTTAGAATATTACAGTATCCTTTCTTTAAGAAAAACCATTTCGGAGATATTCAACCGGTTGAAAGTTATAAGTTTTGTCCCACCAAATACTGAGGAGAGATGAAGCGTTTCATGCGGTAGCTACAGTTTATGATGGTCATATTGAGTAATGCTGACTTACCTGCCCTGTTGAATCATGGGTAACAATACTATGTTGTTATGAACACCAAGAAGGCAAACCTTAAACTTGGAATGGAATAATAAACAGTACACTTCATGCGACCATGCAGTACTATATAACTGTTTATATTTGATACACTTTTTATACAGCACTGTCCATTGAAGTTTTCTTGCACTGCCAAGACAAATGTGAAGAATAGCCTGTTGATGTGACATCATGACGTTACTGAGAATAAACTGTGACATATCGGAATCTCATTGGTATTAATGAAACATCCACTTTTCATGTAAAAGTTTGTGCTTCGACAGCTAATATTATCCGACCAATAGTCAATTGTTTCTAAAAAGCGACTGTTGTATTTATGCTGTCGCTGAGGTACGTTTGGACTTGAACAAGGACGAAATTAGATTGACTTCTTTTGATAAGTATACTACTGTAGCTTAGATTCATCTGGCTTGGAGCTCTGTGTAAGAGGCAGTTATGGACCATAACTTCGTCATCAGTAAGTGGTCGTTATTTTATTTGTCAGATAAATGGGCGCAAAGCCAAGAAGTATGTTTCCATATACAGCCAGACGAATGGGACGGGTTAATAAGTGTGTTCACATTATTGGGGGCCTGATATTCTGCTTTATAGATGTTCTGTGAATGGTTTTAGTAACTGTTGTTTACTTAGTCATGCTAAAGATTATCTCATGAGTAAATCTAGTGTATAATATTCATATCTAACCAAATATTTGGAGTGAGCTTTGCATTCTCTTGCATATCTCCATTTGGAACGAATCCAGATCTCGTGGATAACGATAGAAATAACAGCAGAAAAATTTTACCATATTGTTTGCTTATTTCAGTCAACTTTCCTTCATGTGTTTGAGTTTGACGTGAAATGTGCAAACGTGGTAAGAATAAGTAACAGGAAAAGGCATAACTACTATTCTACACGAGTTGTGTTCGCCGCAGAAACATTATTATATTTGATAACACTAACTGAAAGGATCACTCGTGCTCTAGACGTTGACTCCATGAAACTGCAGTGCATCTTTTTATCTTTTTCTTTTGCTTCATTATATCTTGCATTTACATGTTTCCTTACAGTCACTCATCTTCCTTTGTAAACTCATTTTGATCGTAAGCTTGTCCGAAGGGTCTTTTTTTTCTGAAAGTATATTTGTATAGAATAATAAAGAGTCTTAAGGAGATAGACGACTAAGACTCGTGACGGCTATGATGATTTTGTTGTATTTTCTCTTGTTTTATGAATCTCTTCAATAATTGATTTCAAGTAAAGAAACTATATTTAGGTAAGTAGAATTAGCTCTATAAGGAAGTCAACATTGTGGTACTCCGATGTTTTCTGAGGCATGCTGTTAAAACTAGTTTTTTTTTATCCTTATTCTTGTGTCTATTTTAATTATATGTCTGAAGATTCTAATATTTGTATTTTGAAAAATGCTAACGGAATACCATTTGTTGCCTGTACTATTATTGGGGTGGTCGGGATGGTGTTGGCGTGCCACCTCGGTAGCCGCGATTTCGATTATCGGGCATTCCATTACAGTGGGAGAGATGTGTATTTCTGGTGATAGAAGTTCACTCTCGACGTGGTACGGAAGTCACGTTGCTGAATAACCACTGGTTCCATGCGACGTAAAAACACCATACAAACAAAAACAAAACAATCTTCTTTTATGATTTACAAAATTCCCCTCTGACATTTCAAAACAAAGCTGAGGAAAAGTGTCTGATTTCAAACACCTGCGGAGCTGGAACGGCATTATATTATAAAATGAAATATCGCGTGAATTCCCTTTGGCTGGAATACTTGTCAGTATTTAAAGGAGTATTACATTTCATGAGAGCCAGTGTTAATTGATATAGTTTCTAAAGCAGTGGTTCTCAACCTGGGGGGCAATTTCCATGGAAGGCGCGAGCCCTAGGGAAAAGTGAATAAAAAATTCTTTAATTATATTCGTTATTCTCTTAACAAGAGTGAGGAACTAATATTCAGAAGTTTATGAAAAAATGCAAAAGTATCGCCTTATAACGTTACTTTCCTAGAGTCTCTTTTTTTTCAAGTCTGGGAGGGAATTTTACTCACATATGCAAAGGGGGCGTGGAAAGAAGGACCGACTCTTAGAGGGGGCGTGGTCATATAAAGGTTGAGAACCACTGTTCTAAAGGGTACAGAGAGAGAGAGAGAGAGAGAGAGAGAGAGAGAGTTGTCATATCTCTTAACTGGAACGAGCAGATTTTGAGTACTCGGTCAGTTATCGATTGACACAAAGTCCATCAGAATGATAGCGTGACGGCATGATCCTGTCATATTTACCTGTCATATTTATTAGTGCTGTGGTAGTTAGTATTCTTTTATAATCCAATGGTGGGGCTTAGGTTCCGTGATATTTACAAATGTGTGCAAACATCATGCTTGCTTCACGGGCGCGGAGTGTGATACAGTATAACGGTATTTAGGGAATTTATTTTATTAATTATTTTTTAATAATTGAAGTGCCTCGCGTTGATTGCCAACCTTCTCCTGAAGAACTGCCAAAGGTATGGAACTTTTATTTGTCATGTGTAGAGACAAATCTTACCGGATATCGTTGCCGCCTTCGTTTCTTTGACATCTCACTACGAAGTTGATGTAGCCGAGGCGTTCCGCGCTTTACAATACTCGCCTCTTGGCGGTCACTATGAATCATGGCAGGAGCTCTGTCCTTTCAAGCTTAATAAGAAGCGACTTAGTCCCACTGACATTTGTAGTATACAGCATTTCTTACTCCTAACGTAGGACCTAGCAGGAACATGTCTCTGTCAGAGCAGTTTAAACGTTTGGAAAGTATCTCGCGGCAATCCCATATCCGTAACATTTGAATAACTTTGTCATTCGGTTGTGGCACTACAAAACTATAAAGAGAAAAAGACGTAACAAACTAAGTAGAAGATGTTTACTTTGCAACGAAATCAACCCACGTATGCAAATATACGCAAAGAAAATAAGTTAAACGTGAATTACAATCTTGATATAATTAGATTCTTGAGTTATGAACTCGGACATGAGAAGAGACCTTTGGCAGCATCCTGCAAATGCCTCCCAGGTGTCAAGAGTTTGGTAAAATGGCCACCCTCTCCAAGATGTCATCCCATACTCTGTCCACATCTATGGGATTGAGTGCTCCTCGATAGTCCTTCTTCAGTGTCTCCGTCAGATGAGGTAAAGTAGTCCCGCAGGTAAAACGTTGGCGATGTTATTCTGTTAAGACTTTTCAAGTCTTTCCTGTGAAATTGAAACGGTGGTTGTTTTCTTCGAGTGAAGGAAAATGATGGAATCGTAATGGTAGCGCGCCTGTTTTAAATGTATCCAAAAGTGCGGGCTCAAAATGTGCATTTTTCAGTTGTTCTCTCGGGCATCGTTGTAATGTGTAGATCGTGGCAGTCAGCGTAGCCTTCTAAATATAGCTAGTGTTAATGTGAGGCGCCTGACGGCTTTGTGAATAGGTAAACGGATTTATTGAGTAATAGGATTAGGCGCTTTACCAGCTTGTGAGTTCTCACATTACGTAGCCGTCCTTAGGCCCAGTCACCACTGGGTGGATAGGAATAAGCTCAATTAAGGACATATCAGAGTTCAAAGATAACCGTGTGTGTGTGTGTGTTGTATATATTATAATATATTATATATATATTATATATTATATATATATATGTATATATTATATATTATTATATGTATGTATGTAAAATGTGTGTTTTGTGTTTGTGTATTTATTGATTTATTTATTTATATGGTGTGTTTGTGTGTATGTAGTTATGTATTTGTGTGTCAATGTATGTGCAAGTAAATGCACAGCGCACAACACGCATCATATTGTGTAGGTATCTTTCACGGTGCACTGTGATCTTAACATTCTGTATGAGCTTCAAAAACCGCAGTTCTCAAGTGGTTATAAATTTACTAAGAAAGAGGAGATCTATTCGCCGCGTAACAACTAAACTTGAGATCTCAAAATTACTCGTCGAATCAGGTGTGATGTATGAATTGCTTTCCTTAATGAGGTGGTCAGAAAATATTCAGCTAAATTATCAAAGGTCAGGGACTTCTCAGGTCGGTTAACCTTCAGATGTGAAGCATTGTATGTGCCATAAAGGTAGGGAAATTATGACTGTGTACAGACTAGAAATGTTCAACGCAGTACCCAAAGAATTTTTGTGGAGAAAAGGGCTGTGGGATGAAGTCAAGCTAAACCATTCTATTGACCTTACTGAATTTGCTTTTTATGTATTGAACTGAAAGTCAATCCGTATTTTATTGCTTCCAGTTGCACTTGTGTTCCGATTGACACAAGTCTCTTCTGTATTAAAGTGGCGACTTACTTGGTTTTGGTAACTCATCTAGGTGTATGGATTAACACCAATGAAATTTCATTTTAAAATTCTCGATTATTTGTATTTTTATCATTCTTTTGCCTTGACTTTTGTTTGCTATTATTAAATTTTCCGCCTAAAGTTCATTCAAATTTTTGTTGAATCTTGTAACCTGAAGTTAGTGTCGATAATATAGGCGACAAAAACTGAAAATCGAAGGAAAGTGAGAGCTGGCCAATGGAATGCAAGCCGAGAAAATAGGAGAGCGAAAACCCCGTCTTATGAATACCAAAATGATGACCCGGCAATTACATGCCACAGTTCATCGTCATAATAAAGTCTGACATATGCTCAGTTATGACTGAGCATCGCATGAAAAACGAACGATGCAAACAATTCAGTAATACTGAAGGGAAATGGGAAATGGAATCAGCTTCTGTCAGTGTGACCGACTTGTGGTGCGAACCCTCAGGCGAAGCTAAACGCTTTTTAGAAGATGGAAAGTGCCGCTGATAAACGAGCTGTAGAAATAGGAACAGTAAATCATTTTAGCGAGGATATTATTGTCATTGTTTTTATGTGAAAAAAAATTACATTATGAAACTCTCCACGCAAGAAGACTAGATTAAATGGCACGTGTCTATTTTTATTGACATCGGTCCTTAAGTGGTATACTTTCTGGATAGAATCACATATCTTACACTTCCGATAACTCCCGAACAGCAAAAAGAACGAAAATGAGTGCTCGACATTGATGGAAATTTGAGGGAAGTTTAAATCCAACAGAAAGTGCAATGTGCTTCCTTCCTTTGTAAGTGTACTCAAACCATACTAAGCATTCTACATTGCTGGCAAAGTTTAGCCATAAATTCATACCACTGACTGGTAATTTATCATAAGCATCACTTATTGCAAATCTATTGACTGATGATTTATCAAACATGGCACATATTGGTTTTATGGACCGTTGTATTTAGGGAAGAATAGTTTCATTCACCCCTGGACGGTAATTAGGCTGGCTTTCCTAAGGCATTGCCAGGATGGGGTACAGTACCTTAGATGTTTACTCGGATCAAATAATCAGTGTTATAACTCCAGCTGAGAATTAAATGATAAAGTTTATCAATTAAAACAACAAACTATTTTACGAATGAAGGATCCTTACGACTGTACAGTCTTAAGAACTTGAGGCTAAAAACATCAAGCGTCATAACAAATTAGCGGGAAGTGGACAGTTGCCATATTTCTCATTCAAGTCCGTCTTTTAAACATATTAAAAGTCCCTATAAATCCGAGCTGAGGTCCAGCCGCTGTCTTGGGAAATGGGGCCGAATTTTATTTTATTTTTTTAACACTTTATACCCCGCGACAGCTAAGGAGATTCATTCACCTTGGTTAAAGATTAGTCCTCGCAAAAAACTGATCTTGTTTGTGTCGTCAAGTTTTTTGTAAAGAAGAAATTTGAGTATGATCAGAGAATTGGATTTTCTTTTATTGTGAATACATACGTGCACATCTCAAAAAGGTTTGTTTTTAGAAAACATTATACTGTAATAAAATTATTTGCGACGTTCACAATTATTTTACAGAAGGAAAATAGATGAAATTTATATTTAGCATTCTTAAGTAATGTATTATTATTATTATTATTATTATTATTATTATTATTATTATTATTATTATTATTATTATTATTATTATTATTATTATTATTATTATTATTATTATTATTATTATTATTATATAATTTTCAAATTAAGCTATATCATGGTAATTTCTTATTATGTCCGATAAATGTTCAGCAGCGAAGAGACAGGTGATTATAAATTTAATATCAATTAGAAATAGAGCCTGTGCACAAATTGGTTTGAAAAACTACATAACAAAGGAAAGCATATCTGCAGTATTTAAAAGACTACGGGGGTTGTGCACGTCAGGACACGTTAAGCGGCTTCCCTTCGGCCCCTAGCTGCAGCCCCTTTCATTCCGTTTACTAAACCTCCGTTCATATTTACTTACTTCCATCTTACTTTCCACCTTCTCTTTACAATTGTTTCAACATTATTTTCAGCGCTGAATGACCTCATAAGCCCCGGTACGTGGCCTGTGGCCTGAATTTTATATTCAGTTCAAAATTTTATATTCAGCAGCGTTCGGTTTCGGAGATATCTTTTTAAGGTGAAGGGAGAGAGCAAGTGCGTCTTCTGATATAAAATTTCCTTACAAATTGTGGTTTATTGTATTTAAAATAGCCACTATAGAATTTCGTCATTAAATTTGTAAAATATGTGAACAATGCAGAGTTAGTGGGCACAGGAGATTTACTCGTATGTTGCAAAGACCACTGACTTAGTAGCAGTGGAAGGTCATTATCGCTTTAATTCCTTCGTCACATTAAATTGTACTGCAGAAAAAGTAATCAGTAGGCCATCAAGAAGTTCCATTGGTCTTTTCTACCTTCAGAAACCGTTTGGAACATTTTGAAAGCAGTTGTGAGTGCCAGTAGACTCTGAGCGTGGGGAAGGAAAGGATGCAATTGAAGTCTCAGGAGATGACCACGAAGGCCTTTACACCGACCACCAGCTGGAAAGAAAACTGAAGAGTCCAGGGAACGACTACGCATTGTCCAAACAGCTGCAAAAATGTAAAATAGTGTATGATGGCAGAGTATTCCTGAACATTTATGATATGAAGGATGGAGGCGAGAATCTAGCTCCGCTATTCTTTTTATAGCTTTTAGCATTTAATTTGCACCAGAGAGAATCGCTCGAAAAAGATTATCAAGCAGTCGATTTTTTTATTGCAGATATCAGCCCCTGTTTATTCAAGACTTGTAATTGACAATCTCCTCTCTCAAAGGAGCCGCAGTTAATAGCCCGCAATTAACCATTGAACCTGGTGCCTTCGGACAGTTGGTATTCAGTAATGGAGATAATAAAACACACACACACACACACCCTTGATGGCTTATGTAAATTTCATGCACTTGGCAAATAGAATGTGTAACGTCAGGTCAATTCATCTTCAGATGTCCCCCATTATTAGGAAAGTTGGCACAAATTGTGACTATTTCAAATCAGGTAGGCTACCCAAAACTCCCTACAGAAAATCTCGCATTTCAAGAGACATGATTATGGATGGTAGAGAATATTGATGGAAAGTGCAGACAATTTAATATGCTCTGCTCAGAGATGTGTGAAGAATATAAAGGAACTGCTTGTGAGAATTTCTTAGTCGAAATTTTACTGGTAAACTGTAAGTATTAAATTAAAAGACTAAAAATTTCATGGAATGTATAATTAACATAAATTTTTTTTACTTGTATGTCACTCTCCAATATGATAGAGTTGATTATAAACTATAATTATAGAGATAGAAAACTATCAGATTGTCAATAGTTTATTCGAGTTCTAATTTTTTTCTTACAAAACGTAACGGAAACGTGACTTAAGTAATTGTGAATCAAGTAATTGTGCCCTCAAAGAAGAGCAGAAAACATAAACAACAGAAATGGATGGATTTGAATATCTCACGACCAATAATAGGTAGTTGATCGCCATGAGAAACAGATTTCAAAGCAGCTATAAAAATATCATTGCACCGTTGCATGTACTGAAGGCAGAATCAATTTTTGAATTTTGTGACACCTTCGTGGATAACGCCAAGTAACTCTTTAAAAAATCCCTTGAATTGCATCTACATGACCCTGAGTACAGAATTGGGTGAGTGTAAATATTTCAAAATAAGGAGAATTAATATACATATATATCATTAATTTGATTTCGTGAAATGAATTATTTTTTTTCAATCTTTGACCTTCAAAAAGTTTTTTTTACCAAAAATAGTCAACTTTTTATGAGTAATAAGTTTGAATATTAGAAACTTTTGTGTTGTTGTAGCAGTTTAGAATTGAATGCCGAAAAAACTAAAATTGGCCGCCATTTTCCAAGATGGCGTCTAGACCACAATCTTTAGTCGTGAGAGGGCTTCTAATATTTTCAACAGTATAGGTTCATTTTGAGTTGTGCCAGGTCTGCACTTCCTGCTTATGTGTCAGGTAGAGTTTAATAAAAGTCTCCGATAAGTGAAACTACGCCAGTATATGGTACGTAGATGCACCGGTTTCGGCTAAGGTACCCGATGTTTAAGGTGTGTTTATGAATTCAAATGTTTTAGAACGAAAACTTGATGAAATTTTATTGTATATTTGGTAACCATTTTTCCTTCACGTCCTCTCGATTAGAAAAACGACGAAACAAAGAAAACTTGTGCTTCTCCGGCGGATGTCCAGAGAGGAGTGTTTCTGCGGTATACGTGATTAAGTGCAGAATTCGGGCGGTGTGATTTTCACTTGCTTCTCTTCTCCACTTCCTCTCTCCTCTCTCCTCTCGCCTCTTTGCTTTTGTCTTATTCCGGAATTTTCTTCGGTGCTTAGACCTAGTATTTGTGAACGAGATGAATTATGTTAAAGAAATAATAGTTTATAATGCGAGTATTTCAGACCATAATGTCATAGAATTAACAGTTCATTCCAAAGCAAGTGAAAATAGAGATAAGCAAGAAATGAAAAAGTGGGAAGGATATGGAAAATACAACTTCTACAGTAAAAATATAAAATGGTCAGAAATTAATGAAGAATTAAACAAAGATTGGGATAACATTTTCGTAAGTGATGACATAAGGGTAAATACGGAGATATTATAAAATAAAATATTGGAGATAATAGTGGAAAAATATATACCGAAGAAGAAAAGTAAACATCATTCATGCATACCAAGAGACAGAAGGATCTTGTTCCAGAAAATCAGAAAGTGGAAAAAAGGTCTTGCAAAAGAAAAAAAATGCATGGAAAGTTATAGAACTAAAAAGTAAGATAGAAAATGCAGAACAAAAGATTATACAATCAAAAGAAAATGAAAAACGGGACTTGGAAGAAAAAACCCTATTAAATATCAAGCAAAACCCCAAACTATTATACTCATATGCGAAGAAGATGAATAAAAGAAGAATAGAAATAGGCCCTCTGAGAATTGAAGGGAGATTAACGAATGAAAAAAGGAAATTTGCAACATACTGGCAGAACGATATAAGAGAGAATTCACCCCTAGAATAGATAATGAAGATAATGATATAGAAGTAAGGGGATCGAAAATAGGTCTCCTATAGTGAATATTTAGCTGACATAGATATTAATGAAGCTGATATTGTGCAGGCTATTAATGAAATTAAAAATGGAGCTGCTGCAGGGCCTGATGGAATTCCTGCTATTTTGTTAAAGAAAGTAGTTCATTCTATCGCAAAGCCACTTGCAATATTATTAAGACAAAGTGTAGATACAGGCAAGATATATGATGAGCACAAATTAGCATATATTACCCCTACTTTCAAAAGTGGATCAAGACTAGAGGCAAGTAATTATAGGCCTGTGAGTCTAACATCACATATTATGAAAGTGTATGAAAGGGTAATGAAGAAAAATATTATGAAACATTTAATAAAAAAATAATTTGTTTAATAAAGGACAACATGGTTTCGTACCCGGAAAAAGTACACAAACCCAACTGTTAGTCCACCGTGAAAACATATTCAAAAATATGAAAAGCGGAAATGAAACAGATGTGGTTTATTTAGACTTTGCAAAAGCTTTTGATAAAGTAGACCATAATATATTAGCGAAGAAAATTAGAAAACACAATATCGTGGATAAAGTAGGAAGATGGTTAAAAGAATTTTTACACAACAGAAAACAGATAGTTATTGCAAACGACGAGAAATCGGATGAAGCCAAGGTAATATCCGGTGTGCCGCAAGGTACGGTGTTAGCTGCAATACTGTTTGTTATTATGATTGAAGACATAGACAATAATGTTAAGGATTCGGTAGTGAGTAGTTTCGCAGATGACACAAGAATAAGTAGAGAAATTACTTGTGATGAAGATAGGAACGCTCTACAAAGAGACCTTAACAAAGTATATGATTGGGCAGAGGTAAATAGGATGGTATTTAACTCTGATAAATTTGAATCAATAAATTATGGAGACAGAGAAAGAAAGCTATATGCATATAAGGGACCTAATAATGAGACCATCACAAATAAGGAAGCAGTTAAAGACCTTGGTGTGATGATGAATAGGAACATGTTATGCAATGATCAAATAGCAACTCTGTTGGCAAAATGTAAAGCAAAAAAATGGGTGGAATGTTGTTACGGCACTTCAAAACAAGAAAAGCTGAACACATGATTATGCTTTATAAAACATATGTTCGTAGTCCACTTGAATATTGCAATATGATATGGTACCCACACTATCAAAAGGATATTGCACAAATAGAGAGTGTACAAAGGTCCTTTACAGCTAGAATAGAAGAAGTTAAGGACCTAGACTACTGGGAAAGACTACAATTCTTAAAATTATATAGTCTAGAAAGGAGAAGAGAACGCTACATGATAATTCAGGCATGGAAACAGATAGAAGGAATAGCAGAAAATATCATGGAACTAAAAATATCAGAAAGAGCAAGCAGAGGTAGATTAATAGTGCCCAAAACTATACCAGGAAAAATAAGGAAAGCACACAGGACATTAATCCACTTCGCACCAGCATCGATAATGCAGCGTCTATTCAATGCGTTGCCAGCTCATCTGAGGAATATATCAGGAGTGAGCGTAGATGTGTTTAAGAATAAGCTCGACAAATATCTAAACTGCATCCCAGACCATCCAAGATTGGAAGATGCAAAATATACCGGAAGATGTACTAGCAACTCTCTGGTAGACATTAGAGGTGCCTCACACTGAGGGACCTGGGGCAACCCGAACAAGATGTAAGGTCTGTAAGGTAAGTTGCTTAGAAGCAAGCTCTAATGCAGGTTTTTAAAAGAACCTTTGTGTGTGTGTGTGTGTGTGTGTTTTAAATAAAATCAGTACTGCGTCTTTTAATAGATCACGAGAGAATCATTTCTGCCAGGTAATTGTTTTATACAATATAACGAGAGAGAGAGAGAGAGAGAGAGAGAGAGAGAGAGAGAGAGAGAGAGAGAGAGAGAGAATGTTTTGATAGAATACAGCCCTAGGCGTCATGTGAGAAATTTTGTAGTTAAATTTATTACTCCAAATAGTTTTAGTGTATTGTTTTATTAACCCGAGCAAACTGTTCAGTGTAGTTCTCATCGGATCTCTCTCTCTCTCTCTCTCTCTCTCAGTGGGGTTTATTTTTCCAGAAAGAATAATAGCGAGAAACACTCACCCTTAGGCCTAAAACGTGTATATACTGCAAGTATCAATATGTCACTTAATGTATTTTCCTTATAATGGTTGCATAATGGTTACACACACACACACACACACACACACACACACACACATATATATATATATATATATATATATATATATATATATATATAACATGAGTATGGTAATTGTATAGTATGGTAATGAAGTTATATTCATGGATTGTATTAAATATTACGTGACTTAGCAGAGTATGATCGCACAGTACGCATACATCGTTACCTTATAAAGGAGGATAAATTTTTCATCAAGTCTTGGGAATGAATGCATAGAAGTAATGACATGCAACGATGCAATGATATTTTTGTAGCTGCTTTGAAATCTGTTTCTACTGGGGATAAACTGGCCCGTATACTGCCAGGTGCAGCCTATTATTGGTCGTGAAATATTCAAATCCATCAATTTCAGTTGTTAATGTTTTCTGCTCTTCTTTAAGGCCACAATTACTGGAGTCACGTTTTGTGGGAAAAAAATTACGAACTTGAGTAAGAAATAAATTGCACCTGTAAGCATCGCACACAGACTCTGAACAGTTGTTGGAGCACAGCATCTTCCAGTAATGTCGCGCCTAGATGACGGGAGATCTTGAAGGAACTTGGGTTATCTCAGGGGCTTAACGTAGTCACCCATCACTAGGTGTTGAACATATCTGTAGGTATCCAAGCTAAGACTGCAGTGCCCTGCTTGGCAGACCTGGTCTCCCTGTTTCTTTTACCGTGTTTCACGATTGAAGGTGACCTGCTAATTTGTATAATTTTTTATTTTGTTGTTTCCGGTAGTCTTTATTTTGTATTAATATGTCTTCATTTTCACTCTTGTCTGTGTAAGATTCCTAATCAAGTACTTGTTCCATAGGAATGAATACATTTTATGACTGATAATTCTTAGTCTTCATATTTTTTCATTACCTTTCCTTTAAAGAAAATCATTTTCCATTCGTGATTATCCCATTCCAGTTCTTAGATTTCTGTCAAAAGCCGCGTAGTGTACCTCCCTTTTAAAATCTCCATAATTTTTTTTCCTCTGAGGGACATGCTATCATTTAAGATTATTATAATAAACCCAGATACCTCCTTTAGTTGTCATAATATGGAGTATTTTGTTTCAAAGGCTCCTTTTTCTCGGCATTTAGAACTTTCCGCAATTCTTAAAATCTTGTCCTGTTACATTAAATCCTTGAAATTCTTCTGTAGACGTAAAATTTCGTCTTCTGATCTTTTTAAGAACTTTATATTTCATTGTAGAATCCCCACTCAAATGTAAACTATCGGATCCTGTCATTTACCCCCTCTTTTTGGCGTTTTCGCAATCCATTAAGTCTAATTTGGTATTTTTCTTTCCAAAAATAGCATATTAGATTTTCTTTGTGAGATTTTTCCTTTTATTCTCAGAGATCTCAAACCTCTCCAAGAAAATATATAGTCCAGAAAGGCATTAAAAATTATAGACCGGTGTTATTTGAAGGCTGACAACAAGCTTCTCACCCGTTTTAGCTGTGGAATACAAGAAATTTCTAATGTTAATAACGCTTGCAAAAGACTTTAGACTTGACTGAAATAACTTGTTGATGTACCTTACCGAATTCGGAAGCTTAGATGCGTGGAGCCTTTCCAGCACAGGAAAAGGTTTACCCCTCTTTGGTTGTTGTTGCATCATTTCTCCTGAATATAGTTCGTTTACTTCGCTAAGGGAACTTGTCTCTCCTATTTTGCGGATTTGATTCATCAGTAACTTTAGTCTTACTTTTATAAACAAAGTTTTTTGTAAACAAAGTTTTTTTTAACCTAAGAAATCAGTATCCTTCAGAATAAATTACTAGAATCTCTCTCTCTCTCTCTCTCTCTCTCTCTCTCTCTCTCTCTCTCTCTCTCTCTCAGGAGTGGATTTAAGTCTTATCTATTTTAACTCAATCGCTGAAAAATTTCCATTTTTTCCTCAAGAATGTGCGCTCCCTTGCTAAGTGCCCTAGGTTAGTGCGGCGTTGTAGGAATTTACAGATGTTGTTGCCCCAACCTTTAAAAACTTTCCTAAGACCAAGAAGAAGTCTCTTCCTCGTTCCTTTTTCTCCACCCCGAAGACAAGTAGGCATCGCCGCCCGTAACGGAGCCTGAAACTTTTATTTCTGTAAGCGAATTCTGTATCTTGGATAGTTACTTCTCAAATAATTGCAAGTACACGACCGGACGGAAAACCTGATTTACTTGTTTTGAAATCCATTTGTTGAAAATTTTTTTATGTACCGTAAAATTATTGTTCAACTTTCCTCTGCTATTTCTGTTTCTCGCCTTCATTTTCCCCTTTGACTTGACTATTGGCTACCCTGACCATTCTCGTCGGAGCCAGCACATGGTCTCTTCCATTATCAAATCATCTCCTTTATCATTTCACTAAATTTTGTATTGTGTTATCGTTTCACTTAATATTTTAATTCCTCCTTTCTACCCTCGTATACCCAAGAAACTCTCCGCTGTCGCTATGATGTTTAATGGAATTTTACAATCTCCCTGTCTATTTCTTCCATCTCTGGGACTTCATCCTTATTCCATAGTTCATTCAGCTTTTATTTTCCTTTTTATAGAATGCACTTGTCTTAATTACGTTTTCACCATATCTTGGCCAACTTTGATATCGTAATTTCAGTAATAACATATATATGTCATAATACTATATATATATATATATAATATATATATTATTATATATTTTTTTGATTATATATATATTATATATATATATTATATAATATGTATATACCTAAAGGGAGGGGCCCATAAAAATGCCAAAACATAGAAGATTTCTTTTGTTGGACTTAAACAGAAAATTTGAAAAAAAAAATCCCAAAGACATAGGAGTATACAAAATCCCATGTCTTGACTGTGCCCTTTCCTACATCGGTTTCACTGGGAAATCACTTCCCCAGAGATTAATACAACATAACGGTCAGTTAGGTATGGACAACAGAGGTCAACTATTTTTAACCTTATAAATAATCATAACCACAGAATAAACTGGAATTTTTCATGTATAATTTATAGCAGCAAATGTCAGTACAAAAGCCAGATGATAAAGTCAGCTTTGCTTAAACAAAAACAGGTAAAGAACATCTCAAAGAGCACTTGGGATTTACGTAGATATCGTAGATAAAATCCTCCTTCAACCAATGCTTAAGAAGATTAATGATGAATTATCAGCGGAAGTGGCTTAGTAAAACATGCTACCTGTGAATGGATCTTTCAGTAAAAATACTGCCTTTTCTGTAGCTTTTCTCATTCATTACCTACCTGAGGAAGCAGCAGTTTCTGAAATATAGTACTTACTTTCTATATTTTGGCATTTTTATGGGCTCGTTTATTAGATGGAATTCTGTCATAGCAGAACTTTTTACAAGTCATATATATATATATATATATATATATATATATATATATATATATATATATATATATATAGAGAGAGAGAGAGAGAGAGGAGAAGAGAGAGAGAGAGAGAGAGAGAGAGAGAGAGAGAGAGAGTAATTTTTGGGGATTTAATATTACGTATAATTTTGTATTTTAGTTACTTTAAATTTTAGGTTAATGAAACGAGACGGAAAAATGTGTGAAATGAGCCTTAAAAGGAAATTTTCCTGTGGTAAGACAAATTAATTCTTCATTAATTCCTACAAAATTTAATCTAGAATATTTTACATCGTCTTTGAAACAGAAATTTTGGCTACGCCCAGCATGGCTTTTCGCTGAGCTCCCATTCTCTAGGTAATCTAAGGATAGGATTTTTTTTTTCTCTAAGTATATCTTGTGTACAGGTTTTTGGCCATGTTGAGTTGGGGAAATCACTTGAGACAGAAACTCTTTTCAAGTGTTAAGGGAAGCCATTCATGAAAATATCAGCTCTTTAGACAGACAGAGAGAGAGAGAGAGAGATAGAGAGAGAGAGAGAGAGAGAGAGAGAGAGAGAGAGAGAGAGAGAGAGTCTGTTTCAGGGATGGGAAGCAGGATTTGAAGACAACCAAAATGAAAAAAAAAAGTGTGTGGAAGTTGTTTTAATGAGAATATATATATAATATAATATAGTATATATAAGTAATTAATATATATATATTATATTAATATATATTATATATATAAATATTATATTATAATATATAATGTATGTATGTATGTATATATATTGTGTGTGTGTGTGAGAATATAGAGTGTAGCTATATAGTAACGTGAAATAGTATCGGTAAATTATTTAGAAACATATAGTGTGCAGGCATAACGTTTTATTACAAGATAGCGTTGGTGCGACCTCACTCAGGTGGTAGTAATATTTTCCAAGTTCATTTATCCCTTAAAGTAGTGTTCCGAAAAATAAAAGGTCTGTTTTTGGTGGCTTGCCTGCAACAAATTTTTGCCCTCAGACTGCTCTTTGGCTGGAAATTTCTACCCTGTTCACGAAAAAAAAGGCGTGGCTCCTCCCAATCCCGTAATGCACTGAGAGGATTATTGTGTATAAATCTCTTGAAAGGAATCTGGAAAAGAAATTGCAAACAGAAACAAAACAGAAAAGCAGACAACGGTAACGTTGTACTTAGAATGGACAGTTATATGCTCAAGGTCATTGCTGGAAATGAATGACCTCAGAACCACTACACCGGTCATATTATTAAAATTATCATTTTTATTGTGGAATGTTATTGCCACATTTAGTTTATGTAGCGTTTTCCTTATCTTTCTAATAACTGATTTTTCAGGGTTACTGCACTCTGCCAGTAACTCACCGGTGTTTGTCAAAATGACCACCAGATTTCAGTGTATTCGGCAGAAATAAAATTACAGCATTCCTCTCCGGAAATGACAAACATCGGTGAGCTACAGGCAGAGTGCAGTAACCCTGAAAAATCAGTTATTAGAAATATAGAGAAAACAATATAAACTGAATGCAGCTGATGCAGCAATAACATTCAACAATGCATGTTTGAAAGAGGGTCTGCTACCCATACATTATTATTATTATTATTATTATTATTATTATTATTATTATTATTATTATTATTATTATTATTATTATTAATGGAAACCTGAGTTTGCCCTTCACAGTATTCGTCCAAAGCGGAATACTCTGAGACCTACTACACAAGTCTTACGGGTTTAAAGGTCTTTATGAGTTATTTTCACTTACGGGAATGTCATGCCCTAGAGTTGAACGGCTGTTGCAACACATTTGATTTCCTGTCTTGTTAAGTTGATTCCATGATACATTAAGGCATTCTGTGCAGCAGTGAATGAAATTGACGAATCTCTTTCTTTCCTTGAAAATGACCCAGGAACGAAGTGGACGAGAAGTTATCGTTGTGAGGTCTTGCCAAGTGAAGTGTGAGCAGTAGTGGATGCGACGGGGGATGTTGTTTCACCTTTGATGTTCGCCCTTCTTCTGGACTTTATTATGAACAGTTGTCAGAGATACAAGAGGCTTTCTGTCATCCGGTTTACCATGCGAACATTCATCTTGAAAATACTGGAGTTTCATTTGTAGATGAGATGGTAAGGAAAAGAGACACAGGTGGCTTGGACGCGCCCTTCCAGGACCCCTTGGAGAACAGCACGTGAAAGTGTTAGCTGGGCTCCTGTGGGTATCAGAAAAGTTGAAAGACCAAGACCTACGTGGAAGATGGGTGGAAGAATGTTCGTGATAAAAGACTGGAAGTGCTGGGTGGAAGAATTTCACAGAGGCCCATGACGCTACTTAGCAGAGGTTATGACAATGGCAAAGATGCTATAGTATTGTAATTATTATTACTATTTTAGCTGTGATTTTGATTGTCACAAACGAAACCTTGACTTTAGTTGAATATTCTTTATCCTTCTTTGCCGCTGATTAATTATGCATAAAATAAAAGTGAAACATATTATTTTTAATAAGTATGACGTTTTAGCACAAGCGATTGTGTGGAAGCATTTTGTCTGTGGATAAGTCGACATACGAAGTCTTCATTATTTCTGACAGAAAAGGTGAGCATTCAGTTGCAAACCATAGGATAAAGAACCATCAAGGTTTTAACTTTATCCTGTGAGTCCTCTGGGTTGTAATATTTAATCTTTGTTTGCAAAGATGTTAATCCCTAAGAACTAAAAACGCTTTTGTTTTGATAAAACATTAAAGCAGATATGCATCCCTTCAGGAACGAATAGCTTTAACCCCCCCCCCCTCCCCCCACTTCCTCTCTCTTTTGTATGATAAATGGTCTGTCAAATCCCCTTAAAGGAAGATGCATAAGAGTTCTCGGGTTTCTTTTCAGAATTTTCAAGCAGAAAAGATACTAGTGTCAGGGTATTTGGTGTAGAGACATTCCTGTAAAGTTAATGTTGTAGAAAGATTCTTATCTAAAATAATTTTCTCTCTCTCTCTCTCTCTCTCTCTCTCTCTCTCTCTCTCTCTCTCTCTCTCTCTCTCTCTCTCGTTTTTGGGAAAAGGATTACGTTTGTTCAAAATTTTGTTGTAGCGTCAGATTGTAAACCTATAAGTGTTCCGTAGGGATACGCAAATAAAAAATCTCTGCGTATGTCAGTCCGTTTGGTGAAAAAAGAAATCATATACCACGAGAGTAGAGAAGAATCATGTATTATGTCAGTCAATTTTTTATTTGCACATAGATATAAATGTATATGTATACGTGTGTGTATGTATAATTAGCATATTCATATGTATATAGTTAAATATGGTAATCGTCCAGATTAGATTGATTTTGTCAAAAATTATGAGAGCGGCATCTTTCCGTGCAGAATTACATATGCATTGAGTGGGAAGTGACAGACGTTTTTGTGAATGGTTGTGAGAAAATTACTAGAAATTCTCTCAGTTTGAGAGATTTGCTGACTGTTTTCCATATTCATCCACGTGTTCGCGTTGAACTACTATTGCGTGTCGAGTAAGGGGGCAATAATGTAGCGATAAATGCAGTTAGGACTGGTGAGTTTCACGAGAAAGAAATGAGGAGAGCAGCATAACGGGAGATCGAGGAAAAGAGGCCTCTGGGGAAAGAAGACGCCGAAGTGGAGGGTAGACTGAGGATGAGCTTGCCAGACTGAGGGATCGGCCACCGACTCAGCAGGAAGTGTTTGCGCGTAGGAAGGAGGAATAAAAACACTTAGTGGTTGGATGATAAAATGACGGGTTTCGTTGAGGAAAAGGTCCTGTGTCTTGAGTGAAGTTGTTTGGCGAAAGAAGGGATCGCATAACGCTATACAAGAGGCTGACTGAATTAGTCAGGAGGAGATGAAGTTGGGATGTATTGACATTTTCGGTTAAATCTGCGTCGGTATTTCAGCGAAAGAAAAAATTGTAGTTGATGGAGGTGAACGTTAGGAGGAAGATTAATCAGTGGGTCGATTCCAGATGCTGTGTTAAGAGAATGCAGTCGTTTAAGCATTTTGAAGAGCTGTTGACTGAGCTGTGAATGGAGGGAAGAGAGAGAAAGGGGAGGTAAGTTTACTGCAAGAGTGAGATGGGATGCACTGAATTGTATAGCACTTGTGGAAGTGAGTCTGGAGAGTGTAGGGATGTGGAAGTGAGTAACGTGGATGCAAAGAAGGCAATTAAAGGTTGAAACACGTAAAGGCGCCTTGGGTTGATGGGCTTACAAACGATATGGTGAGACGGTGATCGTTCAAAAGTCATGGGTCGTGTGGGTTGAAAGATAATCTCCACCCTGGAAAAGCGCCCCTGGTGGCACTTAATTTGAACGATATGCTGATCAGTAGGTAGTAATGAAACAGTAGAGTGATCATTTTCTGAGAAATGAGGCAAAGCTTTATGTGCTTATGTGATAGAGATGTGATGTTTGTCTTGTTAGTGTGAAGTTGACAGAGTCATGGTCATGGATGTGTTAATCTTGATGTCAGTTCAATATGTTGGTGAAGGCTTCGATTTGAGAGGAGGAAATGCAGAGAATTTGAAGTGTTGGTGTGAGGACGAAATTAAAAGTGAAAAAGAGGAATCTTTGAATATAACAACAGGTGATGATAAAATGAGAGAAGAGATGAGTCGCAGAGTAACTGAGGTGGAATGAATGTAGCAGGATCTGTGGAAACGAGAGGAAGGAAAGCTATAGGAAGTGTAGCACCATCTCTTCTTTATGGAACTAGAGAGCATATGATCAGAGAAAACAAAACAAGTAAAAAATGCGCCGAAGAAATTGGTTTTTTTGTATGAGCCGCGGCCCATGAAGCTATCAGCCACGGCTGGGTGGTGGCCAGTCGAATAGCGTTGTCAGATGCATATTATGGCTGTATGTAACCTTCAATTGTTTAAAAACTACTGAGGCTAAATGGCTGCATTTGGTATATTTGATGATTGGAGGGTGGATGGTCAACATATCAACTTGCAGCCATGGAGCCTCGGTAGTTTTAAGACGCGAGGGCGGACAGACAAAGCACCTCACTCATTTTCTTTTACAGAAAACTAAAATTTCAACCCGTTAAGCTTCATATTTTCCCTCGGCAATTTGCAATAATATGATTTGACAGATTTGTAAATGCGGATTTACCATGATTTGGCAGAAAGGTTCCCCGTGGGGTTGGGGGTTGGGGTTAGTGCCGTCAGTGCACTGTAGGCTTTACTTAATGGTCTTTGGAGCGAACCTCGGCCCCTAGCTGCAACCTCTTTCGTTCATTTTACTGTACCTCCTTTCATATTCTCTTTTCTTCGATCTTACTTTACATCCTTTCTTAACAGTTGATTCAAAGTGCAACTGCGAAGTTTTTCTCCTGTTACAACTTTCAAACCTTTTACTGTAAATATCCGTTTCAGCGCTGAATGACCACATAGGTTCCATAACTTGGCCTTTGTCCTAAATTCTATATTCAGCTCAGTTCAGTTGAGTTTGTAGAAAGGTTGACCAAGATGAAATGTTGCATCTTTATGCTGGGATGTATTATAGTTATTTATTTATAAATAATGGAGGTCAACAGGCTACTCAAAAGAGTGTGTTAGTCAGGAATTGTAGGAGGAAGAAGAAATGGGTGACGTTGAAAGTAAAGGTTTGATGCCGTAGAAATTACTCCATGTAGGGAGTGGCTTAATATGCTGTCGGTGAAACCGCTGTGCAGGTAAAAAAAAAAAAAATGGATATGGTTGATATCGCGGCGAATTTTCATTTTTTAAAGGTATATTTGATATATATATATATATATATATATATAATATATATATATATATATATATATATATATATTTTTTTTTTTTTTTTTTTTTTTTTTTTTTTCTTCTTCCTTTTCTTTTTGTCATATGCCTGAATAGATATAGTAGATTTGATCACGGTTTTTCCTTCAAACAGCATGTATTTTTTTTTTATTTTTATATATATAAAAAGATGTATACGAATATTTTACAGAGAGATCTGCCATTGGTCATGAGATCATCTTTTATTCAAGCCCACACTGCACGAGAAATACATACAGTTGCTTCTACTGATTTATTTATCGCTATATATATATATATATATATATATATATATATATATATATATATACATATACACACTCTTATATATATTATCTTGTATATATATAATTATATATTATATATATATATATATGTATATTATATACATAATTATATGTATATATATATTATATATATATATACATATATAAAAGATAAATGCCACGAAGGAAAAATAAACGAAGGAGTCAGCAAGATCTTTCGACCTTAACTTTCGTGATTCAGTTATAACATAAATATATATATATATATATATATATATATATATATAAATATATACTATATAAAGATAAAATGCCACGAAGGAAAAATAAACAAAGGAGTCAGCAAGATCTTTCGACCTTAACTTTCGTGATTCAGTTATACATATATATATATATATATATATATATATATATATATATATATATATATATATATATAAAAGTGTGTGTGTATATATATTTATGTAGTATCTGCCAGTCAATTTTACCAGATACATATGTACATGTAATAGCAACAATGCCGTCGTAACTTCTCAAATTCATTGCCCTTTGTTGGATACGCATGTCACTACAAAGCCCCTAGATCCAACTTGAAAGAAATATGCAAGGTGGCCTCGTTTGATTTCTTTCATATTTCTTTGAAGAAATCGTTTGATTTCTTTCATATTTCTTTGAAGAAATCGTTTGATTTCTTTCATATTTCTTTGAAGTTGGACTCTCGAGGCTTTGTAGTGACAAGAGTATCCAAAAAAGAACAATGAATTTGAGAAGTTAAGAGGGCATTGTGGCACACCTGGATCATTAAAAGCATGAATGGCACACAGGCAATTAAATGGTATGAATGGCGCACACGGATCATTAAAGTCCTGAACGGAAAACACAGATCATTTATATTATATATAATATATATAATATATATATAATATATATATATATATATATATATATATATATAGAATATATACATACATACCTAAATTCATATGAATATATATATTTGCAATAGTGTATATGTATATATATGTATGTAATGTATACATAACATCTAAGTATATGAATATATATATATACATATGTATGTATGTATGTGATATATATATATAATATATTATATATATATATATACATACATACATACATATGTATATATATATATATATTCATATACTTATGTGTGTATACATACATACATATGGTATATATATGAATAAATATATATTATATATATATATATATATATATATATATATATGTTATATCTGTATATAAGATGTAGGGGTCGGGTGCCTGCACTTACTTTAACGGTAAATGTTGCGACTAGAATGTATGTGTCATTGAAGGTAGTGTTTTTTTTCTTTCTTTCTTTTTTTAACTATGCCTTAACTTACAGCACAAAATGTGATCAACCCGATATATGGCTAAGAGTTAGTTTTAACTTAGCGAATCGAGCACGCGTAGGCGGAACTAGCTTTGATTGTCTTGGTCTTTTGTAGATGTGACCTCCGCCTGATTTCACTTAGTTGCCTATTTTGTTATTCTTACTGTCCCCTTCGGTGGTGCTGTTGCTGCTGTTGATTTCTTCCTCTTTCTTCGTTGCTGGAATTTACATTGTAAATAATTCGTAATGTGCTGCCACCCTTGCTCAGTTAACTTAATGACATTTAATGGTCTGTGTTTACCATTCAGAACATTTAATGATGTGTGTGCCGTTCAGGACATTTAATGATCTGTGTTTACCGCTTAGGACATTTAATGATGTGTTTGCCATTCAGGACATTTAATGATCTGTGTTTGCCATTCAGGACATTTAATTTAATGATGTGTTTGCCATTCAGGACATTTAATGATCTGTGTTTGCCGCTCAGGACATTTAATTTAATGATGTGTATGCCATTCAGGACATTTAATGATCTGTGTTTGCCGCTCAGGACATTTAATGATCTGTGTTTGCCGCTCAGGACATTTAATGATCTGTGTTTGCCGCTCAGGACATTTAATTAATGAGTTTGTTTGCCATTTCAGGAATTAAATTTAATGATCTGTGTTTGCCGCTCAGGACATTTAATGATCTGTGTTTGCCGCTCAGGACATTTAATGATCTGTGTTTTCCGTTAAGGATATTTAATGATCTGTGAGTGCCATTCATACCATTTAATTGTCTGTGTGCCATTCATGCTTTTAATGATCCAGGTGTGCCATCCATGACATTTAATTGTTTGAGTGTGCCATTCATGACTCTTAATGATCTGTGTGCCATTTGTAATATTTAATGGTCTATTTGTACCATTTATGACATGTAATGATGTGTGTGTGGCATTCGTGGTTTGGTCACACAAAATTTCAAGATCCTTTCAATGTGTTCGACATTTCTGTACTTGTTTACTGGTTCGTTATGCATTGCAAGTTCATCTATGATGCAGTGTTCGGAGTGTGTTGAAACAAAAGCAAGTTCCTTCGTGCCATAGATCGGCTCAACCAGAAGCCTGATATGTGGTGTCGAGTGTCACTGTCGATTAATAGCCACCCAACTAACCTTGATTCTGTCACTTGGCAGCTGCTCGGCTCTGGTGACACAGTCCCAGCAGTAATGACCTTCCAGCCTCAGGGACATTTCCCTTTGAGGCTCTTAGGTGATGAATTGATCAGAAGTTGTAACGCTGGGTTGACTTTTGGAATGTTCACCCCTTGAGTGTGGGCAGGGAAAGTGTCATGCTGCCAGCCCTGTTCTATCTGAACTGAAGAAAAATTTTGATCGGATTTCATGGGATTACTTATAATACATTTGTTGTCGATGTTACTTATTTCTTAAACGGAATCCATTAATGCCTGGAGTATTGAAGTACAAAGTATTGCAGTTATATTGGTTGAATACTATGAGGATGGTATTTTTAGCATGAATTGTCTAATGCTTTATCATCATGTGGATATGTTTTTCAGACTTATTTCAGGATTGAGTGTTCTCAGTTCTGTTGTTATACAATGATCTTAGATGTATATATATATATATATATATATATATATATATATATATATATATATATATATATAGTGTGTGTGTGTATGTATGTATGTATGTATGACTTTCAAACATGTTACTAAAACAGTTAATATCATCCTTACAGCAGTAATCACAGGTTTGAGGTGGAATGGAGATTTTCATAACTCTGCCATAAGTAAGAAATGCGTTTCATGCCAATTGTGTATCATAGTATTTCAGAGGCGCTTGATGATGTTGCATCTTATTTTAGTTAGGCGCTTGATTTTGTTGCATGTTACCTTTTTATCCTTTAAAAGAGACGCAAGAGCCTGTGTCTCTGAGGGCGTTGTTATATCGTCAATTTGGATGTTTCTGCTCTCGATTGGCACTCACACTCTGTTGAGAGATCTGTCCTCTATCCACTGTTGACTTTATAGTATATATCGTCTTTGGTTTTCGTGGCGGAAATAAAAGGTTTGTGGTAACGTTACGATTGCTATTGATTAGTATTGTCGGTGCTGCTGTTGGCGTTGGTATAATTATCATGTATGAGTTCGTGCGTGACATGCTGGGCCTCTGTCACCTTTTTTTTTTTTTTTTTTTTTTTTTTTTGAGGTAGGGGCCAGGCACTTATAACGTATTCTATTATCTCTTTTTGTCTTGATGCCCGGGTAATTGATTTGAAATAGATATTCCTCAAACCAGTGCCATATTTGACTATTTGCCCTGTTTGGTGAAGGACTGGAAACAACTGCACGGAAATTTCCCATTGGGTAGCGTTACAACTGGGTATGTTCATGAGGCCTCACAGCCTCCTACATAGTATATCCAGTTTTATTTGCTGTTCATACAGGCAGTAGCCCTTGCTCCTTTCCACTCATAAGTATTTTGTCGTAGTGACACACACACACACACATATATATATATATATATATATATATATATATATATATTATATATATATATATTTATATATATTATTATTATACATACACGTATGCAGACAGATATACATACAGACAGATAAACGCAGTGTTTACTTCCTTGGAATTGTCAATTGGTATTTTATTTGAAATTTTCCTTTTACTTTGCCACAGGAGTATTTGCAGTAAATATGATAGAGATTTCTTCTGTTACTTTCACATCAAATATTCCGATTTGATTTTGTCATTTTCTCCGCTGTACCTTCTTGTTATTTTTCTAGGTTTATTTTCCGTGTAATGTTGTAACTCACTATTATTTTCATGCTGTATATAATTGAGAGGGGTGGAGCCCAAACTGTTAAACTTTCGGCTCTTTGTAATTATGTAGAGATCAGATTGCTATTCCTAGCGCAAATGAATTTTGTAACAGGCAGCCAATCCATTGCCCAGGACCCAGGTCAACAAAGGCGCTTTTTATGTTAATGGAACGTTACTAAGTCGTTCCAGTTATCCAGGGAAATGAACTGGGCCTTTTTGCTGGTGAAGCAGCAGGTATCATGATCACCACAATTCCACAGCTATCATCAAAGTAAGTTATACTTCCTTATACTTACCATTGTTGGCTCTCTCATCTTTGTTGTATTGAATCGCTATCACTGGAAATATAGTAGACTGTCATTCCCCAATGACCAGAGTGACATCAATGTCGCATGTATTTAAAGTTGCTGATCTATTCGCCGTGGCTTCTGTAAGCGCGTAGCAGCAGCAGCCAAGTGCACAGCTAAATCCTTCGAATTTTATTGAGTTCGCAATTCGTTCTTTCGAGTTATCATTGGAGTTCTTTTTTCAATCTTCGTACCGGCCCCTTTCCCGAATAAAAGGGAAGTGGTGATTGGTGGTTTAGCTGTCCCTCGCGCTGTATAAATCCCAGAGTTAGTTCCAGAAAATGAAGGCAAACTCAACCGTTTGATGCTAGTGACGGTGGGTCATAGGGAAGGAAGCTCGAAAATGCAAACAAAATAAAGTAAAAACTTATTCAGTCTGCCATAAAAAAAATTTATTTCAATTCATGACTCCGTTTTTTTTTTATTTACGTTCCAGATTTATTTTCATTTTTCATCAAAATGATTCTCATTGTTCATCAAACAGATTTTTTAAAATTCATTATCAGATTCTAACTCAGTTTGCTAGTCTGATTCTGTTCTATTCTACGAAGTAAGCTCCAATCAATCATTTCACCAGTCAATTCTATTTCAGTTCATCAGTCGTTGTTCTCAGTGTTTTGTTGGGGTTTTGTGAGTTCCTCTCCTAGACTCTGCTTCGTTCCACAACTCACACTCTGTTAAAATCACCAGTCAGAGTCTGTCTCAGGCCGTCGCTAAGATTCTGTTTCATTGATAAAAGCATTCGGTATTATTTTAAAAAAGCTTAATTTTAATGACATTTAACGATAAATAAAAGCAAACCATAACGTTTTTAGCAAAACCTGTAGTGGTTTTACAGTAACCCATGTGTCAAAAGTAATTTAAATCTTTATGCACGAGATAAGAAAGAGGATTCACAAACATGTAAATGAAAGTCGTAACTTGTTTTCAGTCAAGATTACTTGTATATAACGAGCAGAAGAAGAAGAAGAACTGAGGGCACAAGAGCTACTGAACGGCGCATGTGCATATGCTTGGCAGTACCTTTCATAACTGACGAATTCTGCGAAACACTGAAACTTGGAAGAAGAATCTAGAGTACAATAATTTGCTTCACTATACGCATTCAAATAAACTAGATTTTTTTGAAGTCTAACTCCACACTCTAGGTAAATACAAAATGGGAGAAAAGATGATTACGTTTTGCTGCATATGCCAATGAACAGTTCATAACAGTTCTTCAGATTGAAAATACTCAGTAAATGGTCGGAATAGTTTTGTGGTTGTTGTTTGGAGCATCGTCAAAAACGAAGTCATCAACTTCCCAGACAGCCGTTTAGTGATAGATAGCGGTTTGTTGTTCTACCATTAAAGACATTATTGCTAGGTGTGCTCTAGTGTTAGTACGCACTAACTCTGGAACAATGCGGCACTTGCAGTTGGCCAGGTGGGTTGACCGGGGTGAATATACATTCATTCAGCCGTTGCCCACCGAAGAAATGTTGACAACATATTCTGTCTAGTGGTGGAAGACCGGTTCCCCCAATACATAGATCATCTTCCACCGACTTCCTGTTCCACGCACTGCTGGCCTTTATTGCCAGTTCATGACATGTGGTACTCTACTCCTGCCATTTTTCGATAAACAGGAGAGGAAATGCAGCTGGAAATGGCCTTATTTCTGCTCTGTACTCTGAACAATTTGTTCCTCTGTTGCATCTTCTAAAGGTAAAAGTATGGCGGAGAGCTCTTTATAGTTAATTAGATGTATGAGGTAAAAGCATTTGATGAATAGTCTTGAAAAGTTGACGAAAAAAAGTAAAAAGAAGTGGAAAGTAAAGAAAACTTCAAAGAATGGTATTGTGAAAACAAAGAAATCAATAATGGCCTTATTTCTGCTCTGTACTCTGAACAATTTTTTGCTCAGTTGCATCTTCTAAGGGCAAAAGTATGACTGAGAGCTCTTTATAGTTAATTAGATGTATGAGGTAAAAGCATTTGTAATTAATTTGGGAAACAGTTGACAAAAAATTAAAAAGAAAGTGGAAAGGTAAAGAAAACTTCAAAGATGGTATTGTGAAAACAGGAAATCAATAATGGCCTTATTTCTCCTCTTAACTTGAACAATTTTTTTCCTCTGTTTGCTCTTCTAGGGTAAAAAGTTGACTGAGCTCTTTATAGTTAATTAGATGTATGAGGTAAAAGCATTTGATGAATAATCTTGAACAGTTGACGAAAAAAAAGTAAAAATAAGTGGAAAGTAAAGAACACTTCAAAGAATGGTATTGTAATAACAAAAGAAATCAACAACAGTTGGTCAGCATTAGATGAATAAAGACGAAATCGAAGAGGAAGAAGGTATGACACTATAATGAAAGAAAAATGATAACTCCCCCGTGCGTGGAAAGCCTTCCTTCTAATGAAAGTGTCAGCAATTGCCACACGAAAGTAGGGTATTGCAACAGTTATAAAATCCATGCAACCTGTTGTAGGCCATTTGTCCTTCCTTTACTAAAATACTGTTCTTCGGTGTGAATGTCTGCTTCTGCCAGAGATTTATCTTCTTTAGATAGAATGGTTCGTGGTAGTAGGTTTCTGTTTCCTAATATCAGCAGTTATAACTTGAACCATCGACGGATGGTTTCTTGTTTGTTAATTTTTCATAAGTTGTATTTAAACAGATCTTTCACATTGACAGTTGATTCCTGGTCCCCTTTTCCTGCAGAGAACAATCGGATTTGCTGAATAGCAGCACCAGTGGGCAGTAAATGTGCCTTGTTGTCGAACTTTTCAGTCCCAGAGGTCCTTTATTCCTCACACCGTTGGACTTTCGAATATTCTCACTGAGGAAGTCGTGCAATTGGAACGTCAAAAGTTCAAGCGAAGATGCAGTGCATTGCTTCCCGAATACTCTTCTCCTTGCACTTTAATACATTTTTATCTGTTTATTGGTTTATTAATATATTTTCTCCTTTTTAGTAAGTGAGATCTTTTCTTTCTGCATTTCCCTTTACATCTTACTTTTTTCTTAATGAACACCATATTCTTTGGAAACATGAATTTCAAGTCAATGGCCCATGTAGGCTTGTTCCGTATGAATAGGGTTCATCTCCTGAATAAAAAAAAATCATAGTTTCTGCAGTTACAGGAAGTGAAATCCTTTTCTGTCCACATGTCTTGTCCACAACTGGGCCCTTAGCCTTTGCTAAAGAGGCTGTCATTATTGTTTTCACTCAGGAAGATAGTCTTGCAGTGCTTTCATCAACAAAACTATGTGTGATTTTTTTTAACTTGTAAAGCCCTCTCGTTTTTTCCAACTGGTTAAGTCAGACCAGGTATCTTTTTCCAATGCAAACTCCTTGCGAGTGCCTCGTACCTTTGCAGTTTAGTTAAAAAGATTATGCGCATGATCACTTGATATCAAATTTCTCCTTCATGACAGTTTTGCTCTCACTTCCTCCTTGACAGAATTTCCACCGCAAATTGTTCCTTCTTTTACTCCAAATACTTTTTAACTATTTTGGCATTGACGACAGGATTTACACATTACAAATCTTCTAAAAGCAAATCTTCCCAGGAATCACCGAAGATTAATGATACAGTACACGACAGAAATCAAGATTTTTGTTTCGAGCTTCCTGACATGTTTGTGTCTGTCGTTTTGTAGTGTCATTGTAATAATTCAGAATATTCAACCGAGTTCTTTATCACAGATTTTGCGAGAATTGGCACTTTTGGGTCCTATTATAAAACTGTATGGATTACGTCACTCGGAAAGAGTAGTTCGAAATTCCACATAAGATTCCATCCAGGCCATCAGACCAAATCCACATATTTATCTTAATCCTGCAATTTGTTCATAAAAGTTAAAATTATTTCTCATGTATCACTCCCAAAACTGTGGGATCTAATTTTTTTTATACTCTCTCTCTCTCTCTCTCTCTCTCTCTTCGTTCCTCACATATCCAACTTATGTTTTACTTTCCTTTTTTTACCGTAAATCGAATTTCTTTTAATATCTAACTTTCCTCAACAACGGTTATATTTGAATATTGTTTTGTAATATTTGAACACTTCTGTCGGTGACACTGTGGCTCCCGTTCCTTTTTTCTTTCTTTCAGTGCGCCATCCATCCATCCACCCGAATTCCTCAGTAAAAATGAGCCGTTCCGTATGCCTCCTGGCATGCGCCATTCGTAGGGTTACTTTCTCCTTGAAATCCCTGTCATTTAACTTTAAACCAGAATTATTAGAGGTATGAACCTGCAATTCACATGAACAACATTATTGCTTTTCTTCTTTATTTTCTTTTGTTTTGTTTTTTGTCCCTATAGACGCCTGTCGTCCTTTCCTTTTTTAGGCCTAGTGATGAGAGTTCTGTCCTTTAGCCATGACATTATTTCATATTGACGTTCGTATTTCGCCTTCATTTACAGTTACCAAATCCGAGGCAGTTGCCAATATTTGTCATTTTTTGAAACTTGAAAGACTGCGTTTTCGTTACGAAACGGAATAGCACGCCCGCGGCCGTAAGTAATTTCGCGTGTACTTTTCTTGACGGAGCATATTGGTGATCATTCGTGTTGAGGTGGTCGCCTTTTCAGCGTTCCAGTGACGGATGGGTTCAGCTCTTTTATGCCCTCGGTCCTTATTCCACTTTTTCTGTTCCTGGATTGTCCTTTCATTTCTCTAACCTTTTCATTGCTTGTTGTTTACCTTTTCGTAAGCATGTTTTCTTATCAGTTCATGAATTTCATTATCCGGGAAGTCATTCACTTGAGCTTTTATTAATTTTTCCTGATTTTATGCGACTTATAAGCCGTCGAAAAGCTACATGTTTTTCTGTCTCATCTCGTATGTAACGGTGCCAGTGGCCTTTGCAGTTGTGATTCCAATTCAGTTGGTGGATCAGCAGTAATTTGTTTCTGTGTTTTTCATAACACGTTACTTTGGTCTGCCTTTTTGGTCTTATAACTTCATTTGAAATCTCTATTATCTTTTATTTCATTTACTTTATTGTTATGTGAACAATGTTTCAAGTCATGAAATTCACCTTTGCAAGTCTCTTCAATGCGTAAATTTGTACGTTCAAACCTTTCAAAATGACCGGTATCGAATTCACCTAATAATAAGCTACATGTTTCACAATACTACTGCTCATTACAACCCAGTTGTGTACTCTCGAATAATTGCTAAGGCAGCATTACCGTTCTCGTGGACGTCATAGGGGTCTCCGGGATGTCATGGAAAGACAGCATCCCTCTGGAAATTGTCATGCATTTCCCCCAGCCCTCAACCTCTGGCGTCTGTGCATTTTGCAGGAACCCTCTAACCTTCATCTCTCGCGCTCTTGCATGCTCAGATGTGGTTTGTTCCGGATGCGAGATCCACTTTTGAGCCATTTGTCTCAGCTGAGCGTGTAAAGGAAATACATTTTATATGTGGAGCTGAATGGCCACGCCTTTTGCATGAGTTGGGGAAATTCTGTTTTTCGTTTAGTCCGATATATCGGATTCTGAACGTTCCCTCCTTCCCTCGTACATACTGTAGACTCGTGAGCTGTTATTTCCTCCTGTCTTCCTGAAACCTTTCGTTAGTGCTCTTGTTTGCGTGTATCTCAGTGACTGACGGGAGCTTTTCGTAGAAGGTCCATTTGAGCGCATGTTTTATAAAGTGTCGATTGTTTACACATTTGCTTGTTTATAATTGGGGGGGTGGGGGAAGTCGCCAAATTAAGATTTTTTCTTTTCATATATTCCTGGTTTACGAACATACTTTTATGAAATACATCATGTTGATGTTTTTGGGAGAGCGCAATAGAGACAAAAGTAAAGGTAGTTTAAAGGTATGTTTATTATACCTTTTTAGTTTGAGCAAAATTATTTGACTCTTGAACGCCTCAAAAGTTTCGTCAGTTTGCAAGCATTATTGGCTATATGAAACATAAGGCAGAAACGCAAGCTTACGCGTTCGTACATAATTTAAAGGTCCAGATTCAAATTTCCAAGTAGTTTTGTCTTCTGAAATGGGAGACCAAGTATTTTGAAAGCGTAATCTTAGTAATGAATCAAAATAATTAAATTTCAAGTGTCGCTGAAATAAGTAAACTAAGGTACAATTAAGTGTTTACAGGGAGTCTGGAATTCTATAATGTACCGAAATATAACAAACACTACGTCATTTAAATAGTTACTTGAAAAACTTGGTATTATGAGTTTTTGATAGCAGTTGATTTATTAATCTTCTTCAGATTGTTGCATCCACTTTTGATAAAAGATGGTGAAAAAAATGAATAATTCCAGCACAGACTCCTTTGTGACACGTTCACATTGATGATCGTCCTTAGGTACACTATATAATGAATTTAAGTTAAGAATATGTATACCCATTCCCCAGGAGATGGTCTGAACTCATCTTATCTATCTATGTGCGCGCGCGCGCGCACACACACACACACACACACACACAAACACACACACACACACACACATATATATATATATATATATATATATATATATATATATATATATATATATATATATATATATTCTATATCTTCCGTGAAGTTGCGTTTCTGCCTTATGTTTCATATAGCCATGTGTCAAGTTGCTGCCTTAACAAGACAGATCGCGTCTTATGTCCGTGCATGAGCGGAAGCAAGGATCTGGTTTGGTAGATTTTATGGGTGTAATAATGAGCTGTATATGACGTCACGCATGCATTCCAGTGCAATGAACTTGTGACGAATCAATGACGTGTGTCTTGTGAGAAAGTTCGCGCTTGTGTGAGTAGGACCTGTTTCCCCTTCATAATGGGAAGGCAAGATAACTATACCCTGTTTTTTTTCATCTGTCCATCCGTCTGTGGTGTTTTTGTATGGTAACACTGCGTCCCGGGCTTTAGATAGTTACGCTATGTGTAAGTTTTAGGTAAATAAAAGGATATCTGGGTGTACATTTGCAACTGAAAAGTGTTTTAATAATTTACTGTATGCGAATTACACCGTTAATATTCGAAATAGGATATTATTATAATCGTTGAATTTAAGCTGAAGGATGTAACTACTCCTTAAAGCCCGGGCCTGGGACGTAGTGTTACCATACAAAAACACCACAGGCGGATGGACAGATGGGAAAAAACAGAGTATAAGTCAGAGAAGCACTCAAATGAGAGAAGTGGCCTGGTGTTAGTGCTCACAGCTGAAATGGGTAAGCATACTTTTAAGCCCGAGTGTGGCTTTGTCTTTTTATATTCTAAACCTTCATTTCAGACGTCCTTTTCCATATGACTTTTTGATTTATGTCATTTTGGTTTATTTGCAATTTATTTCTGTGGGGTCCCTTTTCTTTCTTTATTTAAACAGACATTCCTGGTAACTTCAATGGGAACTTAACTGATAGTTCCGTGGATATGGTGTGGGGAGACTATGACTTTTCTAGTTGCCTAGCTTATGATTAAACTAATGTTAGTTATTGTAGAGAAAGAGGTGGACGGGTTTGGTTCGATCCCCAGGGTTATTTGGGTTTTCTGTTTGAATAACAGTGGTGAATTATTTGGATTTTGAATTTTAACTTATTCAGTTAAACATTTGTTCTTTGAGAATTTGATTGATTTAGTTCAGCCTTTTATTCTTAAATAAATGTATTTTTGTAATTCACGAGTCCGATTTACCTACCTTAGGAATTGGTTTGAGAGAGAGAGGAGAGAGAGAGAAGGGCGAGAGAGAAGCGAGAGAGAGAGCCGAGGATAGAGAGAGAGAGAGAGAAGAGGGGGGTTATAAAGAGAGAGAGAGAGAGAGAAAGGGTTGAAAGAGAGATTTACTAAGTACCATACTGTTCTAAGGTCATGGCTACCAACATACTTCGAAAAAGTAAATTTTATATATACGTACCCCTCCAGTCTCTAAGGAGGGGTCAACATATATCTTTCAAATGGTAGAGGTTTCATATATATATATATATATATATATTATATATAATAATCTATATATCTCTATACTATATATATATAATATGGTGTGGTGTGTATATATATTAATATATCTTATAATAATAGATGTATATATAAATATATATATATATTATATATATTATATTATATAATATATATATATATATTATATATATAGTATATATTAGCCTCTTTAAATGGGAATGTTTCTGTAATTCAATTTTCAAACTTGTCAAAGTCTATTAACATACCTATATATACATTATACGTATATTATATATGTATATAATATAATATATATAATATATATATATGTGTATATAATAATTATTATTAAATATTCTATATTATATTAATATTATATATATATGTCCTCTTTAAAATGGGGAGATGTTTCTGTTAATTCAAATTTCAAATTTCTTTTCCAAAGTTTTCCAAAGTGAATTACAAAATACCTATAATACATAATATTCAACGTATATATATATGTATTGTATATATATATTATATATATAGATATATATATATATATATATTAAATTTAAATAGTATATATATATATATAAAGTATATATATACAGTGGTTTAAGCTTCCTTTCTACCGTTTTTCCCCGTGTTAATGATGTTTACTCATACATGTTTTATTATCCATAGCTGTAGTTTTTTTTTTTTTTTTATGCGTTGCCGCCTGCCTTTGCTCTCATTTTTCATATTCGGGATCTGGTTCAGATATTTGAAAGGCATTTTTTATGCCCACAATGACCTCTTGCCTCCTAATTTCCTCACAGTTTTTGGATAAGCCCACTGCCTGAAGCTTTGAATGTGAAGGATAAGCAAATAAAGCTCTGTGTACTGGAGGTCTGAAAGAAATCCGTTTCAACATAACATCGCAGTAGGTAGAGTAGGGCTGTCAACGAACCACTAATTCCCAAAGGCTACCAAGAGAGAGAGAGAGAGAGAGAGAGATTTATATACCTATTATCATTCTCTCTCTCTCTCTCTCTCTCTCTCTCTCTGCTGTGTCTGTCTTCAAATTCTTGTGAATGTTTTCTTCCCTTCTGAACCAGAGTATGATCACATCCCTCGCCCTGTGACAGAATATCAGCTGATGAAATTAGAGAGCGTTAATGAAATCGAACCTTATCCCCGGCGCTCTGGTGGTGGTGAATGGAGGATGCCATGTTGCAGTATGACCCCTTCTTTAAAATGAAATGCAGACGATGTCTTCGATCCCCATCTGGGCGCCTCATCTTGAACACCGTCTTCTCTTTGTCCCCCGGAACCTGTCTCTGGGATCTGGGAGGGATTCTATGGGTCCTCTTGTTCGTTAATCTAATGGATGCACGGGACATTGGGGTGGGAGTCGCCTCGCCACCGAGTCCGAAACAGTAGTTTGAGTGATTGGCTCTTTACCTAGATAAGTATTGGTTTCGCTTAGTGGTTTGGTCGTCGCTGAGATGATTTATTAGTATTTGCACCAATGAATTCAAGTTTTGTTTTTACTCGTGTGAGTGTGTTTGTGTGTGTGTGTGTGTTAGCAAGATATCTGCCGAACGGAATTTGATGAGACCTTGCCAATATATTCTTTTGGTGACTTCAGAAGGTTTAGTTTTGGGAGAGATCAGTCAATTTGTCAGGGTCACAGATTTGTCGTAGATAGATTATAATGGTCATTCTCCAGTAATTAACTGTACCAGTTAGACCAGTGAAGCTGGAGGTCACTCATTTTTGGCGGTTCAAATGATTGGTAGCAGGTGTAGTTTACTTTTCTTATGGAAAAACTGTTACGATAATCTCTGAAATTATTAACCTTCTTGTGTCATGCCCAGGTTAGCCTCACGAAGCACATTACAATTTTTATGGAGTATGCCTATAGGAGCCTTTAAAGGTAAAAGAGTCGATACATTCTGAGATACATCATCTGCTTTTTTTGCTGGTTATTTTTGTGTATTTTGGGTGGTTTTATCGATGGCTTATAAATCAGATGACTAGTATACTATGTGTCAACATAGGTACTGAGGCGATATAGCAGGTATTTGACTCCTGGGTTTCTGTGGCTTCTTTGACCAAGTGGTTGGTTATTTATTTATTCGGGTTGTGGGTATTATCCTCTCCCTTGCAGAATGATCCCGTTGCTATGACAATTTTAACCGGGTTGAGTGATGCATGCTGATGTTTGCATATTGAGAAACGGGTGTCTTGTTTTTGAAAGGTTGGTGCTTTTTCCAGCTCATGTATTTTATCCAGTCATTTAGAACTATTTCATCTGTATAATTTAGCTTTACCGTTTTACCAATACCTCGTCATGGCTCGTTTGATTCTCACTTCTTTTCTGTTTGAGGTTATCAGTCAATGTTAATCACTCTATGCCTTTTAATGTTGAATAATAATAATAATAATAATAATAATAATGATAATAATAATAATAATAATAATAATAATAATAATAATAATAATAATAATAATAATAATAATGTAAAAGATCCTCATAGTAGCACGAGTCTTCAAGTGGAGAAACAAATCCACAGTTATGTAAATGTACATATATTTGAATTTAAAAACAGCAAGGATAGCTTTCGGGAATCTGTTCGGTTCCCCATAACTGTGGATTTGTTTCTCCAATAATAATAATAATAATAATAATAATAATAATAATATAATAATAATAATGAATAATAATAATAATAATAATACTGAAGCATATGCTAACCAAGAAAAACATTGCAAAGGAAAATATTTCTATTCACTTTCTACGGTGTTTGTTAAGTTCAAGTTTCAGTAGGCCTGTCCTGTTTGCAAACACTCTATACTGCATATTGTATAGACATGTACAATGTGTGTGTGTATATATATATATATATATATATATATATATATATATATATATATATATATATATATATATATATATATATATATATATATAATGTATTATACACATGTATAATATATATAAATATATGTATATATATATATATATATATATATATATATATATATATATACACGTATATACATACATACACACACATGTGTGTGTATGTATGGATGTATGTATACGTTTATATATGTATTTATTTTCAATTCCGCCAGAAGCAAGTCATCATGACAGGCTCCTTTTTTAAAGACTTCATCACGATCTATATTTCTTTTTCTTATCCCTCCTCGAGTGCATTAAAATAGCCAAGTAAATACAGAGGCTACTGCACCGACAAGCATCCTCCCCACAACTGAGGTCTGGACAGGAAACGTTGTTTGCAAACAGTTTGCAAACTGTTTGTAAACATTGTTAGCAAAATTTGTTTGCAAACAATGTTTCTAGTGTGAACAGGCCTTAAGAGTATTATTTTATTATTATTATTATTATTATTATTATTATTATTATTATTATTATTATTATTATTGTATGCTAGAAGTAACCCTGTTTTAAACATGTTTTATTAAAAGTAGTCGCTGCTTCAGCTACATTAATTTTATATAGGTTCTTAGGTTCTTTTCTTTTTTATCTTCCTAATTATTATTATTATTATTATTATTATTATTATTATTATTATTATTATTATTTGTTGTTGTTGTTGTTGTAGTTTTACTGCAGTTTATGTATATTATTTAGTGACATTCTTGGAAAGCTTTTGTTAAGCAAAGGCCAATTTGTAGTGGAACTACATGAGATTAATTTGTGCTGGATTACGTACGATCTCCTAAGGCTGAGCATAGAGTGTTTATTGAGGAGTTTCTTACAGCTTCATTGCTATGGAAACTGACTGAATGGCATTTTTAGCCCCCCCCCCCCCCCCCCCCCCCCCCCCCCCCCCCCCCCCCACCCCCCCCCCCCCCCCCCCCCCCCCCCCCCCCCATCTTTTTTTTTTTTTTTTTTTTTTTTTTTTTTTTTTTTTTTTATCTAGTAAGCTAACCTTGGCTTCGTAAGTTTGTCACGACATAAGATAATTTCATTGTTGTAGGTGATAACTGTTATTACGTCTCAAAAGTTTGGGTGTTAAAGGCCTATTTCTCCCATTCCAAAGTCGTGTGTGTGTGTTTTTTTTTCAAGGCGGCTTGAAGCATATTATAGTGAAATATCTATGATCAGTGGAATGTGACACAGCATGTTTATTCCATGTATATTTTATGAGATAACTTGAACGTTAACTCGTGGCTGGCAGCGGTGACAGTGCTGGGATAATTTCCATAGAGCGCACTTGAGCTTTTGTCGTCATTGCAGGCTTAAGGATAATATTATTGTTATCTGTTTTATAAATAGTTTTCAAGTTTCCGTTTTCCCAGTAAAAGAATCTATCATTTTAAAAAAGAAACGCACTATTGTCACATCAGTAAGTTTTTGAAAGTTTCACCTCGTAGGATGGTGGGTTTTGCCTGCGAGTAGATAAATGCTAGTCGATAACGTGGACCCCCCAAGTAGTTTTTGTTTGCTGTGAATTTTTTTCATGTTTCGAAAGTCTTCCACGTTACCAGCGTTTGTTTGTTTGTTAGAGAGAGAGAGAGAGAGAGAGAGAGAGAGAGAGAGAGAGAGAGAGAGAGAGAGAGAACTTCACATAAAGAAGTTTTTACAAGAAACTAATGTATTATAGTTACCTGTTTTCTATGAAGTCTGGAAATGAGATTTCAAATGGAGAAATACAAGTTAAGATTATGACTGAGGATGTCTTTTGTTATTGATATCTCTCTCGTGTGTCAGGCAGCTCTTACCAGTTGTGTGATTGTGTGGGGGCCAAGTGGTCCTCGAAATCTTGAATGTAGGGGTCTCACTGAGGGGGAAAAATTTGCATTCACTAAAACCGACACCTCACAGCTTTTAAGATGACTGAGCGTTGAAAGCGCTCTTTCTTGTCTGAATTCGTAGGTCTATATGCTTATTTGTGTATATTTTCATGTAAATTATCGGTATATGCGTGAAATTTAATGTTTTCATCCACTTTTATTCAATTTTATATGTTTGTGCAACCTTTTCAAATGTCTATGTCAGCTGTCATGTTTATGTTAATATCCATAACTGTTATAATTGATTTATATAAGTGTCTGTAAATCAGATTCATTCGTGTTTCATATAGACTTCATATATTAAATTTTGCGTGTTTTACCTGTCAGTATATATATATATATATATATATATTATATATATATATATATATATATATATATATATATGCATGTCTGTATTAATGGGAGACTGCAGTTCCACAAGCATTTTCAATTTTAAAATTAGATGAGATTGTGATAGGAGTCTGTAGTGGATTGTTTGAAATGTTGTAGCGGATCTACAGTCATTTTAAATTATTGATTATTGAAAGTTCAATACTTCTACAACAGCAGCCTCTAGCTTATATGTGTGAAAAAAGAAAATAACGCTGGTACGAATGCAGGTACCAC
>NC_087204.1:54301809-54329309 GCF_015104395.2 Macrobrachium nipponense | reverse complement strand
TATATCTAGGATATATTTATATATTAATAATAGATATATATATTAAACATAATATATTTTTTATTATATGATATATATATATATATATATATAATGATATATATATATATATATATATAATAAACCACACACAAACTGCAGGAGATTGATGTTTGGGAGGAGCATTTCTGTCCAAAGGGAAATTAGAAACAGTAAACTTATGAAGATGTTGCTTCGTTGCCAAAATGATCTATCACTTGTTTTCTCGTCTCTCTAAGCGACAGAGGGGAAATTGTTTTGGAATTCTCTCTCTCTCTCTCTCTCTCTCTCTCTCTCTCTCTCTCTCTCTCTCTCTCTCTCTCTCTGCATGTTCATATGCAAACATAATGGGGAATTCTTTCCATCTATCAGAGAAATTTATATTAGATTAAAAAACAGAGAACAATAAGGAAACAAAGGTAGAGATGTAAATGAGGAGAGAAAGAGAAGGAAGGGGGTTGGGGGTGGCGGTGGGGACCTGTGAGTACGTGCATTGAGAGAGAGGCAATACAGCAGCTGTGGGAAATCTCCCTTTTTGTTGATATCAGATGAAGTTGGCCTTGTACCAACACGGGCTCCTGATTATACGACCCTCAGTGTATAAAAAAACCAAGATGTTATCATCAATTCTGGCATAGGGACGAATAATGGCCTGAATTCATGGCGAACAAAGCTGTGCATGAAGAAAGACGGATCGAGTATGGAAATGCGAAGAAGGAAGAAGAATTTTGTCGTCAGTATTTCATGGGTGAGATCCAGCGAGGCCTTAAAGAGAAAAGCTCCTCATGAATGAGGAATGGTTGGAGAAGGGTTGTTAGTGGGAGACTCAAAACTGAAACTCAGAGGCAGTGAATACCACGCAAACAGCTAAGGCTGAACACCGACAGTGGTTATGTGATTATTGCTGACTTATTTTCTGTACCATTTGTTGATCAACTGTAGGTTGTAAGGTATTCTGCCCTATCGGTATTGCAGTCAGCGGTTTAGTTGACAAACTTTTTATGAGTGCAAAAGCCGGCCAGCATGAGACCAGCCCAGCCTGATATCCACAGCAACACCTTTGACCCAACAGGAAAGTGTCATGAAGTCAACGAGGGAATTCAATTGGGGATCCTATGGTACGCTGACTGAACAAAACAAAACGATTTTTTTGCTCTTTTTAATTGTTTTCTGTTCCTTCCAGAACTTCTTTTCCCTCTCATTCTCCAAAAATAGTGCCTCCCTCCCTCCCTCCCTCCCTCCCAGTCTCCTTCGTCTTACCCACAACCTCCCCGTCATGTCACTTTATTAGGTTTTAGAGGCAAGGAAACAAGATTACCTTTAATTTTCTTCTCGACAGGTAAGGTGACGCTCGCTGTGTTGAAGTGGCCGATAAATATATAAGGTAAGGAAGAGATGGAGTTAGATAAAAGAGGAATCGAGATCAGGAGGAGAGGCAGAGAATGAATCGGATGGTGGTAGGTCTCCTATAGCGCCAAGTAAGGCTATCGTTTCCTCAGTAGATTTGGGTAGGAAGAATTTGACTTCCATCCTATTATTTTTTTACAGAAATGCTTAGTGAAGTTCTTGATAAATACTTGAGAGATATTTGTGACTGATGTGGATATTGGCTGTGGTAAGTTTCCGGTCATGACGTCATCAAAGATGGCGGTGGCTCCATCATGAAATTTGTATCCCGCATAAGACAGTACTGGCTCGATTATCACTGAGATTAAATCAGTATGTCGTATTTCATACTTTAAGGTTCACAGCAATACTTTGATCAGTTTGTTTGGGTTACAGTTCGTTTCTTTTTCTTCTCTTGCCAGATGACTTTCCTTTTTGATAAGTTTTGAACGAAGTATTTGTGTGCAGGTCGAAGGAAGGCTCTTCCAAGCCTCTGCATCCCTCTTGCTGAGCGCTCTGAGATTTCCGAACAAACGGTCGTGCTCCTCATGTGAGGCGATATTTCCTGGATACCAGATTTTCTGATGAAATCACCACGGATGGCTTGAAGAAAGCGCGAGTTTTAATCCAGTTTTTGGTAGCTGCATGGACAGGCAAAAGCCATGTTCAATCCCCAGGTTTCCATCTTGCTATCCACCCTCTTTTGACAACTGCTCTCTGGTGCACCTGCGAGGTTTTCCTCCTGTCACACCTTTCAAACCTTTGACTGTCAATTTCCCTTTGAGCGCTGAGTGACCTCATAGGTCCCAGCGCTTGGCCTTTGGCCCAAATTCTTTATTACGTTCCATTCCATCTTTACTTATCTGTTGTGAAACAGTTCAGATTATGCTCATGAACCTGCAGTTGGGCGGTGGCTTAACGATGGTTGATTGGATGCAACATGTCCGAATAAAATCATGACATATCCAGTGATCCTGACGGAGGCTTATTTAAAAACCTAAATTTCCATATCAAACGAATTTTATATTTGTTAATAATGTTATCGAGTAGAGAGACTATGAAAAAAAAAAGTAAAGACGGAATTCATCTTCCTGAAATTTGTTTCAGATCTAGTTTTTGAAGTAGAAATTTTTCAATTTAACGCAGAATGGCACAACTCGCACTAAAGATTAGAAGAAATGTTAAGCCATCATTATCGTTGTATATACAATTCCCTATACCATTCTTGATGACTCTGTGGATAAAGTCACTGTCCATAATTGATGTTTCCCCTTGGGTCTAAGTTATTCCCTATGTATAGTGAACTGGTTATTAATAAATATTTATGAAGTAAATATCTTTGTTGGGGTCAGGCTATCAGGTTTTCCTTTCTTTGGATGTCTTGCTCCCAGATATTTCCGTTGTCAGGATGTCATGCTGTCAGGGTTTTTCTTTGTTGGCAGTTTCTTTTGTCAGGATGTCATGCTGCCAGATAATTTCTTTGTTGGGGGTTAGGCTGTCAGGTTTTCCTTTGTTGGGATGTCAAGCTGCCAGATTTTTCCTTTGTCAGAATGTAATGGTGCCAGATTTTTTCTTTGGTGGTGAGTCAGGCTATCAGGTTTTCCTATGTTGAGATGTCGTGCTGTCAGATCTTTCCTTTGTTGGGATATCATGCTGCTAGATGTTTCCCTTGTTGGGTATCAGGCTATCGGGATTGTCCTACGTCAGATGTAATGAAAATGAATAGTCTCTGTCATCGAGTAAGATCTGATTAGATTTGACGATACTTCAGAATTAGCTCATCGTGATGACCTCATTTCATGAACTTTCTTGGAGACTGAGTCGTGGTATTATCTTGAAAAACATATTTTGTCGCTACTGAACCAATGTGTTTCAATGTATGTATCAAGCAAGGGGAGCGATTATCGACCAGACTCCCTAATGCCTTTATGTTTTATGTATCCAGGATGCCTCCGCTAAGGGAGCAGTTTTTTTTAGGTCTAGTTGAATATCAGGATTACTAGTATTATTATAACACAGCGTATTATGTTCGAAAATGGGGGAATTAGGTGGATTTAACGTATACGTATTTCTTTTTCAGTTTTCCTCACAACAAAGGAACGAAAGATTTTTATACCCGATTGAATGAGCAGAATTTAATGTGAAAAGGCAATTTTCTTGAAAGTTCTTGAGAGATTAGTTTAGGATATCTTCTAGTCTAGACTCCTCGCCGCGATAATGAATTTTGACTAACTGTCAGCAAAATCACCGTGACAGTTTTTCATGGTCATTATTATAGAAAATGATTCTTAGTTTATTGGTAATTGATCAGGCTCGGTGACTTATCAAAGGAATGTATTGCAGAAAATGCAGCAATATCATCGCCCCTCAACAGTAAAAGTAAACGTCATGTCTTAGTATAATTTCCTGTAGAGGTTTCTTTTACCTTGAAATACTTTTAATAAACCAACGTATTCCGTTCGGACCTTTAAGAAAAATAAGGTTTGCAATAGAGTAGGAATACGAAATGACAATTTTCAGTGCTTTCGTACAAGGTAGCTTCTCTTTCTTGTTGCCCTTATAAATCTTTTTCGTGCATTTTCATTCGTTGGAGTCCATTTAGAAATACGTTCTTGTCTCCTGGCCAATGTGTCATTTTAATGTATTACTGTTACTTTTTTATGTGCTCGTGCTCCACTCACGTTAGAAATGTCATAGATATTGGATAAGCATATATTATCATCATTATTATTGGTGCTGATATTGATGTTGCGTCATGTATTTTTATGACAGACGCCCTCAAGGATTAATGCCCAAGCAGCGTCAATAATGACGGTGCACGTCTTGGTTTCACTGAAGCAAATTAGACTTTTTTTATTTATATATTTTCATATATCAGCCTAGCATTCCGGATATATCCTTTCTTCCAGTGACATTTTACTGTACCGCTGCTCTTTAATTACTGACAACGTATGGTATCAACATACTTACTACTCTATTTATGAATGAAAACATTTATATAATAATGTGACAAAGAGAGCAGTTATCAGTATAATGAGGAATGTACATTACTTGCCCCTAGCGAACATAAAATTATATCTTTGAGCCTACATCCATAAACGGTTCTTCAAATCTGATATATTTTCATCCGAGTAAATTCCTTATTACACTGATAACTCCTTTCTTTGTCACATCATTATCTACACACACACACACACACACACATACACACACACGCATATATATATATATATATATATATATATATATATATATATATAATATATATATATATATGTACGTATGTATCTATGTATGTGTCAATATAAGGTTTTCAAAGCTCTTCATGAAACTTTATATATGTTCGTATGAAAAATAATAGGCTTCAAAAATGAAACTTGGGCATGACAAGTTTTTGTCTGCTGCTGGGCAGGAGCAGACAATCCTTGTGCCTTTGGTAAACGTCGATACAAAGGGCTCATGCTTGGGTAAAGCATGTCGTAAACACACGTCGACAACGTTTTACATACATATTACTCGCAGGATTAAAACAAGTCAGCGACCGTATGTGGAGAACGCCATCCCATTTTTAAAAGGCAAATTTTCTCTCTCTCTCTCTCTCTCTCTCTCTCTCTCTCTCTCTCTCTCTCTCTCGTGGGCTGTCCTGTGGAGCTACCTAAAGTGCAGGAATGTGCCCAGGTCGCACTGCATAGGTGCGTTTTCCTGCTTGACATTTCAGAGAAGAAGAGCAGCACAGGCGTAGTCAGCCTTTAGGGAATCCAAGTTTGTCCCACGAAAGGTCCGAGTTAAAATTCTCTCGTTGGTAAGAAGAGCCTGGAAAGCCTTGAACGAATTGTGAAAATGACCGTCGCCCTAGAGACAGCATAGTGCTCTTGGTAATTGCTTGGTTTTTCTGGCTTTGCATTGGCTTATTTGGATGGTCTAAGATTTTGAGATTCTTTAGCCTATGTAAACGTTTACTCTTTAATCCCATTCCTTGCCATTGGAGTGAGACAGAATTTTAGACAAAATGTTGTATTTAATTTGCGTCTGCATGCAGATATAATTAATCCCTGAAGATCAGGGTAATACCAAGAACTTCACGAAGTGATGAATTTCAAATATCTTCCGAGGAAAATATTTTTTTTTATCACCGGTAAACAAGTAATGAGATATTTTCGTCTTACAAAAAATCAAGACTTGTTCTGCATTCCGTGGGCCATGCTGTGCCCTGTCTGACGTCTTCTTTTTGACTTCATAACCTTTCCTAAGGTTGTTTGAAAAAGTACTTCGAGGATCAATCTCAAGATTGGTTTATTTTCGTCATTCTTTCTTGTTCGCGCACGCAAATGTTAAGAATATAAATTTTCATGCCATTCAAGTAACATGTACGTAAAGCACGCACAAGCCCCACAAACACACACACACACACACACACTCGTTCATAGTCTTAGCAGATTTGTAAAAAAAATTATCTATATTTTTATATATATATATATATATATATATATTTATATATATTATATATATATATATATATATATATATATATATTTATATATATATATATCTATATATATATATATATATATATTATAATAACTATATTATATATATCAGGCAGAGCTTCAAATATATGCTTTAAGTCAGTGATGTTAGTACTGTTTTTAGATACTGTTATTTTAAAAACATGATACTAGTTGAATAAAAAAACGAGATATACCTTACTCCACCTTCTACTAGTTCCATAACTGCTATAATTATTGATGAGTGTGAGATATTTGCATATGCATGTCGGGGTCATTCCTGTGGACGAATTTTCGCTCAGTTAATTTCTAATTGAGCGGCTTGATAATTTCGCTTGGTTTCCCATTACAGTAGCAAGCGTTTTCTTTATTTGTTTTTCTTTTTCTTTTCCTTCGACGTGTTTCTTGTCCCGCGAATGAAGCCTTTTTGTAATTCAGGTACCTAATATCATCTTGATTATGATTACTTGGGATGAGGATAAGAATTTATATGACGATGATGATGATGTATGAAAGCAATTATACTTGATTAAAGTGTCATTTTTTGTGAAATACACTGATGAGACAGACTTATGTGTTGCTGCACGCCATGCCCTTAATAAGCACAGCTGCTGGTGTTTGCAATAACAGTGAAGTGTTGATTTGCATGATGATTACCGGACATTTATATCGCAGAATGAAAGCTCTCCAAGGAATGCCCCTTCACAGGATGAGTTAAGGAATTGGACCTGATGGAGCCTTTGGCCTTCGAATAATAATCACTCATCGCTGTCAGATGTGTATCAGGTTAGTGCTGTTGGTGGCGCTTCGTCTGGATCGTGAACATTAACATTAGTTTGACCATTACTCAAAACATTTAGAATAATGGATAGAAAGCACGGCCTATTTTTCAAATGTAACTTTTCTTAATCGCCGGTGATTGCGGTTGAAGTCGGTAGTCCGGGAAACCATGGAGAACCAGGACTGTGTAGCTCTGCGCAGTTCGTGGAATGAATTGAAAGGGAGAGTTCAATTCTCGGGCATTCCATGGAGGCGAGAGAGATGTGTTTTTCTGGTGATAGAAGTTCACTCTCGACGTGGTTCGGAAGTCACGTCAAGCCGTTGGTTCCGTTGCTGAATAACCGTTGGTTCCATGCAACGTAAAAACACCATACAAACAAACAAACGAAAAAGAAAGAGTTAAAATTCCAAAATGGACTATTCAAAGCAGCACAACCCTAAACACTTACTGAGAAACTTGAGGGCTGTTTGTTTCTGGAGACACCCACCACGAAGGAATGTCATCAACTGGCATAAGAAGTGATATTTTGAAATAAAAATGGTGAGGTAAAGAATTTTCCAAATTCAGTGATAACACAGAGAAGACGAAAGAACAAGTTGAGGGATGACGTCATCACACGAATTTGCTGCAAGCGAAGACGGAGAGAGAAGGGCAAAGTCGGAAAAGGGCGAGAAGTCTCCTCTGTCAGGGTGGTAGAGACAAGTAAAGTTTGGTGAGCAGAAGGTGACCAGAGCATAGGTAGAAGGTGACGGATGAAACAGGGGCCACGGACAGTGTGGGTTTGCAAAATCGGTGTTGAGGTCGAATAGTTATAAAGTGCATGAATAGGGAAAGAAAATAGTTAAGTGGTGGGATTATGAAATAGGAGGTAGAGTATAAGAAAAACGAGATCAATGTAGTTGAAATTGCATGATAGTGTAGAACAGCATGTGCAATTGAGCGAAGTGGATGTAGAATATGGTAGGCAGAGAAAGGAAATGAAAAAAGAATGCAGTTGCTCAATGGTGCATATATATATATATATATATATATATATTATATACATACATACACACACACACACACACATATAATATATATCATATTATATATATATATATATATATGTATATATATATTACACACAACACACCACATAAATAAAATATTATATATTATAATACTATATATATATATATTATATATATATATATATATATATAATTATATATATGCACCATTGAGCATGCGTACATCCATAAATATTGAATTATAATTATTAAGCTTAGAATGTGGCCGAGACCGTTCTGATGTTTTTTCTCTAGAACGACATATAGTTAGGGGGAATCGCTCACTGTTGAAAAGACCTGTCTACCTATCCATTCATCGTACCCGTAAAACGCAAAGCCAATGCTTAAGTATTTCATCCGAGTCTGTGTGTAACTTCTATAGAACTATAAACACTTATGTTAGTATGTTCGACTAAATTTGAGTGGCATTATTTATGGATTGGATTATGCGATCGTCACAGAAATATCACTTGGAGGTAACATGTTCTTGGAATCAGTGATCGCTCCTTCATTGAAAACCTGTAGGTTGTTGTAGTTGTCCAGTTATATTAATTTTATCGTCAGTGGAGGTTCATTGCGCCTGTTTCTCCAGCGCAGTTATTCGTTCTTCCTGGAAAGGGTTCTTTCATGACTTCCTTGGTGACCTGGTCGGTTGGGGAGGAATACTCGGGGCTCTGATGATTATTGAAGAATAGTGGACAGGAAGACTAAGGAAGTCTAACATTGGAATTGAGGCGTCAAAGTCTGTCTGCACTTTTTTTTTTTTTTTTTTAATCTGACTTTTTTTCTTATTTTACTGGTAAATTGTAAGCCGAACTTTCTGGGTTTATTTTTTCTTATCCCCTCCACTCTCTCTCTCTCTCTCTCTCTCCAGCTGAGGGATGTGGGTCGGTAGGTGGAGTAAGGAGGAGGAGGAGGAGAAGGAGGAGGAGGAGTAGGCTGCAGAAGGTCTGGTAATATTGTCTGGGCGAATTTGTTGAATGAGGACGTGATTTTTATGAGCTTTTTTATTGGGCCGAGTCAGCTGATTTTAGGAAAATAAAATGTTCCAGAAGATGTTATGTTTGTTAAGGAAGAAACGTGATTTTGACCTATTTTTCGCACTTTTTAATGTTATTTTTCGATATATTTGTAATATAGTTGGTGTTGTTCTTACCATTTTTAGAGATATTGGCTTTGAACAAACGCTTTTCGATATAAGTCATTTTATACAACTATGCTTGTGGAGTCATATTTAAATTGAAAGGAATTTCAAAATTAATTTTTATATTCTCGTTTAAAACTAGACTTCATAATTTCCGTTGTATAACAGTGTAATGCTTTGTTGTGGTGAAGGAATTTCTTTATTATTGAGTGTATATTTCAGTAGAAGAAGGTTAAGGCAAACTACTGAAATGAATAACCAGAGAAAACCTATTTTATAATATGTGCGTGTCGTGTCGTACCTTCATTTGGGTCCCTTGTTTGCGTGCTGGGTCCGTCTTCGGGATGACAAACTTAGTTGTGGGAGTCTTTGCCAAGATGTGCTTGTATGTTGCGCATCGTCGCTGCTGCCTTTGTTAATGCAGCTGTTGCTGTTGATATTGCTTTGGTGTTGCTGTCACTCCTGCATTCTATCATTTTATTGCTGCAGGTACTGCGGTTACCTCTGCTTTTAATATCGTCGGCACTTCTGCTTCTACTGCTGTTAGAGCGGCATTTAATAGTTAAATGCTGCTGTTGATCAAACTCCTGGTGCTTCTCTGCTATTGTTTCATGCTGATGCTGTTGTTCTACTGCTTTTGCTAGTGCAGGTGCTGTTGCAGCTGATAGTACTATTGGGGATGCCCTTATACACTTCGGCCTGATCTTCAGTACGCAGGATTTCAGCTGTTTGCCAGTAGACACTGCCGCGCACTTCTTGCTTCCATTCAATCAGCCTTGATCTCATAGGGCTTCTTGGAGATGTCATACTAAGGGACCCAGTAGGATTGATTGATTGTCTGCTTAAAAGCGTCGACACAAGCAAAAAAAGGCCTTCTCACAAGATTTTTGTTAGACCAAAATTATTGTATCCCTTCGCTCCAGGGTCAAAGATTCTAAAACATCTTTCATAGGCACCATGAGCAATAGGTAATAAACACTCATAATATAATATTTTTAATATATTGTGAAAGGCTAGATTTCATTGACTGCTGTGAATTCTTCCAAGAATTCCGTGCTTATTGCATTAAGTACTACAGTCTGAATGGGGCTCGCTTTACCAGGGTGCCCAAAATAATAGTTTCAGAATGTTTCGCTTGCTGATCAATACCAGCATTCCATCCATCCATACGCTCTTTACAAAAAACTAATGATTTATTTTAATCATGCTTTTTTCATCTTTTCATTTTGTGATTACAAAGCTAGATTTAAGTGTAGTACAGTTAATCCACTCATCAAGCTTTTGCAGACCGGTACATGGGGTAATTCAAATGTTTTCTCTGGGCCCAAAAATAGTTTACTGAGATGTGTTGATGACTTCTTGTATTTGTATATTTTGGGCGAAGGGGGTAGGAAGGGGAATTTCGGTTCTTTCTTCACCAAATTGAATATCTTGCACCAAGGTTGGCTGCTCAGGGCCTATTAGAAGATGTGTATCTGCTCACTGCTGAGGGGTCGGGAGAGGGACGGAACCATAGATAGAGACGATGCTGTAGGCCCCAGTGATTCCAAATATGTGTTCGGAGTGGATATATACTGATGGTTTGGTAAGGTAGTCTACCAGTTCCAGTCCGCGAAGAGGACCTTTGTCTTGTCGGATATTTCCAGGCAAGCTTCCCTGCTTATTATTTTATTATGAAGAGAATAAATATACTTTCTTATCATCGATCAACCTTCAGATTTTCACTTCTAGTTTTTCCGAAATATTTTTCAAGGAACTCATAGGAAAAAATGTCGACGTTTTCATCCTTTCAAGTAGATAACCATTTATCATCACTTGAGAAATTTTATGGATAGGTTTACAGACACGAGATTGGGATTTTACGGTACAACAGGGAGCCATAAGCAGTGGGTAGCACGTCTTTGTTTCTCGCCTTTGTTTTCTTCTCTACTCACCATTTTTTAAAGCTTCTGCGACTTGCCGGTGCTTTGGGATGTGAGATTATATATATTATATATATAGTATAATATATATATATATTATATATATATATATATATATATATATATATACTATAGTATGATGCAACGTAAAAGCGCCATACAAACAAGCAAACCCAGCTGTGGTGTCTGTTAACGGTTTCCAACATAAGATAACTAATGCTTCATATATTTTTTTTTAATAATAAAATGAATATGGAAGATGAAAGGAAAAGCAATATATAATAATAGTAATAATAATAATAATAATAAGCATGGAAATTCAAACGACTATAGTCTATATATATATATATATATATATATATATATATATATATAATATATATATATATTATATATATATATATGCAGATAGTGATGATTTTAATATATAAGGCTACTAATTCTGAAACGGGCTTTCCCTGTATTCAGTTTTCATGTTAATATAACTTTGCCTTTGTTTTTACTTGCTTATTTAGTCATACCAAACCGCCTTTAATGAGATGCCATTAGCTTTCATCGTAAAAATAGTAAATTACCTCTGGAAATATTTGAATTTAATTATTTGCCTTGCTTTGTATTTTCAGGTTGATTTTGCGATACGTTTTTCTTCTCATATTTTCTTTTTCTAATATATCTTCGGAGATGAGCAGGTTAGTTCTCTCATCTTTCGAGTTTTAAATGAAAGGCGTTTATTTGTACTTACTACGAATGGCTTTATTCGTTTCCGCTATATTGAATTGCTCTCTCTCTCTCTCTCTCTCTCTCTCTCTCTCTCTCTCTCTCTCTCTCTCTCTCTCTCTCAGACACGTTTGACCAATGTATTTTCCGAAAGTACTCAGTTTAGAGGAAACAGCCAGCCAGATCCTCAGCCTAAAAGTGGCCTGGCTCTGGGCCAAATGGAATACTATTCACGTCGATTCGTTGACATCAAAATGGAAAGAGCGGAGTTGGCCAAAGGCCTCCGCTGTCTCTCCATTAGGCAGTCTCCTCCACTTAAGGAATTGACCGCATGCTTGAAGGGGATCTTAAGGGTGAGGAGAACAGAAAGAAGGAACCTGCTTTGCCATAGAATACTTGAAAGCGAGTTTCCTTCTTCACAGCATAGCGGATGGACGTCAAACAACGATCTTTTGTAGCTGGATATGAACACATATCCGCGTCCTCCTCAGTGAAGTGGCAGTATAACCCAGGAGACAAGGACTGGGTACTAGTGCCACTGGTGGTAGTGATCCTTTGCGTTTCATTATTATTATTATATCAACAGAAAAAGTGCATAAAGTTTCTAACTGTGCAGACCCTCCTCTCTCTCTCTCTCTCTCTCTCTCTCTCTCTCTTCTCTCTCTCTCTCTCTCTCTCTTTGGAAGCTGATTTATGGCAGCTTTTTACTTGTCCATCCATCTGTCGTGTTTCCCTTGTGTCTGTCATCCGTCATCGTTTTGCTCCTTATTTTTTCAACAAGAGTTTCTTTGGCTCGTCACACATTCTCTTTACATTGCCTTGTTGTCGTTTTCCATTTTCCATATCTAGTGGAGACAGTGGTTGTAGAATCCTACAATAACTTTGTCTCGTAAATGTGTCTGCCTTAAGAAAAGAAAAAGTTTAGCCGAGATATTTCGACTATTTTGCATAATACACTATCGGGCAGTCAGTTACATATATGTATGTGTGTATATATATATATTATATATATGTATATATATATATATTTATATATATATATATATATATTATATATATATTTTATGTGTGTAACTCAACCTACATTGAGCAAAGGACTGGAAGCTATTACTGTTTCTTTTTCTTGTGATGTCCAGTCTGCGAGAGCGTAACGATGGAAGTCATTGCTCTTCCCACGATACTTCAAATTAGTAAATGCATATCTTCAGAAATGAGTGAAAATCAGTTCGGGTAAAATTGGGTAGGATTTTGCTTCCGCATTTGGGGTTAATTTTGCATTTGGAGTCTGTATTGACGTTTACATGGATTAGTAAAGAGATGTGAAAAGAACTTCACGATTAACAATGGTATTTGGATTTTGAGCGAAGTTAATCAGATTATTTTTACTTCTCAATAATAGACGATATTTTTTAAATTATAGTATAGCTAGAAAATGAATTTTTCTATGGAAAATCTGAATGATATTTGAAGCAGCTCTTCCATGAAATAGCCGATGCAAATTGATATTTACCGAAATGTTCGAAGGGTAAAAGTACACCTCTTGTTTGGTTGCATAGGGCCTCATATATTGTATTCTAGAGCACTTTTCAAGTTAGAATTCAGCATATTGTGCTACGCTACTGTCTTCTTCGCGATGACAGCAACATTAGTCAAGGACGAAGTTTTTGTCAGTCGTTTTGGGTACTTAAATTGCCATATTATATCTTGTTCCGCTTCCTCTGCGTTGTAGCTGTCGCAGGAGTTTAGAGTACTGAACTTGGTGTCTGTAGTGTCTGTTTTAACCATGAAACTGTTGAGTTCCTATGTCTTTGTTGTGACGAGAATGAAAATGCACCGATTGTTGAGTGAAAATGCTAGCGAACAGCAAGCAAGTTCATTTTTGTATGTTTTAACTTAACTGGAGAAACTCCATGCTTCTTTGGCTACATGATGTGTTTTCCCTATGTGTAGTATGATGTGTTTTGAATGGTTTTGGCTGTAATGTCTGGTGGATTGCTGTACCTCATTCCCTTCGCCCTCGTATACTACATTTACCAGTTCTCAAATGAAAATGTGGCAAATGGTGGTAGAGGTAATCTTACACTATCTTATAATGTTGAAAGAAAAATGTATCTTTGCATATACCAGTGATACCAGTGCAGCATGTTTTTTTTTGCGAACACTCTCCAAAGACTTAGGTTTTGGGCTGTTGCTGACGCGGTTTTATGTTTAGGTTAGGTTTAGGTTTATGGCCAGCTTGTGTATTTTATACTAGGTGACGTATGGCTCTGCTGGCCGGGGTGGGGGCCGGTTTTCCAGACCCTGCTAAGTTAGGTAAGAGTGCCTGTGTATGACGCATGTTCAACCCAAAATCTCCTGTTTCCCACTGGAAATCCTCATTATTGTTAGATATAGAGTGGCTATATGTCATGAGTTAAGCATTTGAAAAAAAAAAAAGAATAAATAAATAAAAATCTATTATAGGCAGCTTTTAAGATCTGACCGAAACACCAGACTTGTGATGCCACCAACAAACTCCTAACACATCCGGCTTGATCACTAATGAGCTCTAAATTTCTGAGTTTAACTAAGTGTGACCAGAAAACTAGATGCCTTCTTTTTGGAACATTCTGTCTGATTTATTATTTATCACTGCTGCCATTTTTTTTTATGAATGTCATTCGTTGTATCTTGTACTGACATCCTCCAATATGCTCGAGAGAGAGTGCTACATTATCAAAGTTTTTAACATGCCGTATAACTCTAGTTTCTCACGTAATGGAAATGTCTACTTGTAAATGATAGCTTCTCCGGATTATTTCCTCATTATATCTGCCATTCCTGTATTTTCATGACAGTATTTACAATATTGCAAACTCTAAAGGATACGCTGTATCCAGTATCCTTCCCGCAGTGTTACAAATGCAACAAGATTATCTCATCTGTTGAGCAGATTCATTCTCTTGAAGATCATTTTCATCCTATGAACGTTTTTGTTATTATGGTCTTCATTACTATGGTATTTTCAACTGAATTTCAGTTAGCGACTGCAAGGTCACTAATTTCATTTTTTCTCTCTCTCTCAGTTATGATTATTGTTTTTTTTTTTTATTTGTGAGAAGATTAATTACAAAATTTCTCGAATAGCCCCGCCGGTAGCATCTGATTGAGTTATTTTAAAAGCGACATTCAAAGGGAATATTTCTCCATTACCCGGTTGCCATTACTTGATGATGCATATTTAAGTGGGATTGCGCGGCACTCGCCTTTATTGAATCCTTATTTTTTTTTTTCACGGATTGCATGATGATGAGTTTCGTATACAACAAATGATCTGTGAGGGAAGTTGTGAAGTAACAGTGGTATTCCAGTCTCGCTGAAGAATATGGTCGTCTTCATGAAATACTCCTGACACATTTGCTTTTGTTGTTGCGATTATCAGTACGACTGCTTATGAACAGTAAGTTAATCAGGAAGGTTTTACTCTGAATTTTCACAGGACATTCTATGCTCAGGAATTTGGACAAACTGCAATTTTGTGGCCTCTATCCAAACCGCTACACTTTCTAAAATAACTTGAAAACAAGCGACCTTTGTTCTATACTAAATCTGCCACTTGCAGGTGAATGGAATCCAGGTGTCAGATGTGGATTTTGTTATCGGGAGACTTTTGTGCTCGAGCGATTAACAACTCAGACATGAGTTCATTGGCCACTAACGGGAAAATGCGTAAAACACGAGATACAAGCATCTACACATAAATAACTCTGCTTAAATAAATTCGACTCCTTTTGTGCTTTCAGTATTTTTCAGGTAACGCTGTAATTGGGCGTCTATTCAAGAATATGCAATGAATGGTTTTAATCTGCAAAAGAATGACAGACATGTTTCTGGTTTGTATGAAAGGGCATTGTTTGGAAACAATGTTTGTATATTTTCTTCATTTTTAAAGGCTTTGTGTACAATTCTTTTTTATTTGAGACCGATCTAATTTTGTCACACTTCTACACATTATTTTTATTTTATATATATATACATAAAGTGTATGTGTATGTATGTTTGTATAACTGAATCACGAAAATTTGGAACGTGATGAATATTTAGATAAAGGTAGAAGCCACGAAGTAAAGTGTAACAATGGAGTTCTACAAGATCTTTGGACTCAGGGTTCTTTACTTAGCAGACTGACAGATATGAGAACATGAGTACACAAGGAAGGTTTGTATAAATGACAGATAGGAATTATAAAGAAAATAAGTACGTAAGATCCAACACACCTGGAGAATGAGTAACCTTTCCAAACAAAACATAGGTACAATTGAAGAGGTTTACAAAAAGATTATGTCCAACTGCTCAAAATCCGGGGCAAGGCATCTAAAGGATTAGACAGGGCGGCATAGGACCACATTAAAATTTTTGGTAAACAACAACCTTTTTTTTCTCGTAAGATAACCTTATTCACAATACATATATTAAACATACATATACAAAGAAAATATCTATAAGGCAACTAACTTGTATTTAAGTCTGTGATTGTATCTTTGAGGTCATTCTTAGACATGTTACTTATGCAAGGGTCTAAATAAAACAGGCCACGACTGACATTAAAATTACAATGGGAAGTAAGTTGTTTAATGGCAGATTCTAAAAGATTTTGTGTTAAGACATCTTTTGATCTTGCAGTTACTGAACTGCCGATCCAATATATCCGGTGGTTATTTTCACTTGTCACATAAATGAATGAATAATGCATTGGATGTTTGCCCAGTTTTGACAAAATATTTATGCGGTTTAATTCTCACTTCTAAGCCCTTGGTAGATTGACCGATATGGACTGCCCCTCCTTTTACATCGGTCAATCTTGCAGAGCTCCATTGTTTCACTTTCCCTCGTAGCTTCTACGCTTCTACTTTTATATATATATATATAATATATATATATATATATATATATATATATATATATATATGCATGCACATGTATGTGTGTTTGTGGGCATGTGTGTGCGTGGACGAGTGTCTGTAATTGTAATAACCGTAATGCCTTCTTAACTCCTCGAATTCTTAACACTTTCTGGATACTCTTGTCACTGTAAAGCCTCAGATCCAAATACAAGAATATGAAGAAATTCTGATGTCCGTAGCAAGATTCGGACTTTCATCCAGCTTCAAGTGTAAGGAATGTTTGGTGTGTGTGTGTGTGTGTATGTGTGTGTGTATGTAAGTGCCAATATCTATAAGATGCAGTTCGCTCACTTGCTGGTCGTTAAAGAATCTAACGTTCTTTCTATTAAAAGAAAGAAAAAAACGGCAACCACAAGTGTGTTGGGGCGGTGGGAGTCATCGGTGGTGGTAACATGACCTCCGTGGCAATTGTCAAGAGTATCGATTGTAGTGGTGCAGCTGAGGAACTTCGTTCTTGCTGTCATCGATTTCATCTTAATTGGGCTAATTTCATTGGATCAAGAAGATTGAAATACGTACAGTGTTTTTACTATTATTATGTACATTTAAAAGAATAGATATTTATTTATGAAGGATTTTATCTTTTACGTCCATGGAGTTATGCAGGTTGTCAATAGATTACAATCAGCAAGCCATTTTTATCATGAGTGGCTAGTGTTTATAAGCCTCTTTCTGTCCCAGATGACGTTATTCATAACGATATGATCGGACGCTTATAAAGAAACTAAGGAAAGCTACGCCCAGTAAGGAAAGTGTTTGTTTGCGGCCATGACTGACCATCTGTTGTGTAACCATAACAGGGATAATTTTTGTTCTTGCCAAAAAGATTCTCGAATCAAACAATATGGCAGCAGCTTACGATAACTTCAGAAACAAGTGTTCTACCACAACTGGGTGAGCTGAGCCTGTATGGTAGCATTATCATCATTGTTTCTTAATCGTTCAATTAGCCCAGTCCCTTTTACTACTTAATTATAGTATTAAACTGTTATTTATAATAGATTCGCGTTGAATTTCTCTCTCTCTCTCTCTCTCTCTCTCTCTCTCTTCTCTCTCTCTCTCTCTCTCTCTCTCTCTCTCTCTTTTTTTTTTTTTTTTTTTTTTTTTTTTTTTTTAACATCACTGAAGTTCTTTGGGCAACGCATCGAAAATGTGCCTGCCGACGGCGCAGAAGTATGCTGACCAATAATTTTCTTGCTTCGCTTCGTGTAATACTTTCTCTGGAAAGGCAAAGCACACCGGATGGATGGATTAGATTTATCTTTGCTACTCTTAAAATTTGTTGAGAAGTGCCACTATTCTTCGAAGCCTTTTAAAACCAATAATGACAGTGTGAAGAGTGAAATGTTAATACGCAGTACTGGAAGTATATTAAAGCATTACGTTGTTTGTATATTATTTGCTGGCAGTCATTATAGTATTACTTACTTCTTCGCGTATAGCAATGGCAAAGGAATAACTACGGGTAAACAACACTAAAGTGCTGACTGAAGTAGGCAGAAAGGTAAGAGTGGTTTTGAATTTTACGAAAAATGATCTTTTCATTCATATCCTGTAAGGGTAACTGTTAAAATCCAGACACGTGTTTGAGGAGCCAAAGGATTTTCTCCTTCGGTTTTCGATAGTAGACAATTTAGGTGATCGTCCACCTTCCCCTTATAACGTGCATTTTTGGATGCCCCTTACTTGGTCTTTCAATCGTGTGCTTTTTTGTGTCTTCAGTTTATAATTACTTGTCCTTGCGTATCAGCTTTTTTTAAATCTTTTAATAAACCCAGAATGACTTGAATATCTCTTCAGGTTTTGATGTCCAATTCCTTTTTAAAAAAACCACTACATTTATAAGTCTAGTTCTCTCGTTTTCGGAAGTCTATTACATTTTGAGTCCCTGTGTTTGTGTTTGTATTCATCTAAGCTGTTAGGTGTATTGGGGCCTGATACATGTCACGAGTCGACGAAGTCTCGTTGATTTTGGGGGCTTCACACTGTATTGTAGATCAGAGCACTTATGCATTTTAGTTATACTTGAATAGTATCCAGCAAACCACAATTACGTTGAGTTATTCTTAAGTATGAAGCAACAGGCTTTTTAAGCCTAATGTTTCCGTTACGAATAAATAAGTAGTCTAACGTAAAGGAAGTTGTTTGGTACTCAGTTTTCTGCAAAACTAAAAAAAAAAAAAATAAATAAATGGGGTTGTGTTGTAAAATTGGAACTGTGAATTAAGAGACAGTCACGGAGGCATTAACGACGCCTCACAAGATCTCTCGCAATGTTTATTTGTCCGAGCTTTTCAGTGGTGAAGACGTCATGTTACTTCGAATGCCCAAATCAATGGATTATAAGCTGTAAAAGACATTCTAGATTGTTATGGTGATTCACAAGTTCATCTCAACGAATCTGGGACGCTTAATTGAAAGATCTGTGAAGATTTTTTCGCAGCAGCAGGTGCTCTAGGAGGACATCCATTTCTGTCGCGGTTGATAGTCAGTCACCCATCCAATCCCCGAGTGTGTACCCCCCCCCCCCCCCCCCCCCCCCCCCCAGCTACGTATTCTTTCGTCATAACGACTAAAAGATATTTATTGGCAGAAGAAATGAGAAAATGTTAAATTGGACGACCTTTCCTTCTCCTCTCCTTTATTGAATTGATGATGTGGATGTGGATGTTGAATACGCGAGAGAAAATCTGTATCTGTGAAGAAAGAAGGATTATAATGACAAATCTAGAGATCCCAGAATTGGTAAAAAGGTTACCTTTTGTAAAACAAAAATGGATCGTATTGGGTTTAGGTGAATTGGCCATGTTGAAAGAATGGTTGTCAGCTGTGTATGACCCGGGAGTGTTGTAAAGGAGGAGGTATTAGAAAGAGGCGAGACTGCATCCATGATAAGACCTGTTTAGGCTTATTAAGGGGCGGAGTCATGTGTAAGGTCACGGCACACATGGCTTCACTCCACTGACAGAGAAAAACCATCACCTAGGATAGTTCTGAAGCACCCGCAGCAGCTTGAGAAAATGATCAGTTTGAAAAAATGTTTATACACATACACACACTCACACACACGACACACTCACACACACACACACATACTATATATATATATATATATATATATATTATATATATATATATATGTGTGTGTGTGTGTGTGTGTGTATGTGTGATCGCATGAAATTTTCAGAAACATATATATATATATAAGTATATATATATATATATATATATTATATATATAAAATATAAATAAATAAATATATATATAAAAATAAAAATATATATAATGTTATATATATAAAAATAAAATATATATATATATATAATGTATATATATATAAAATATGAATATATATATATCTATATATATATATCATATATATATGTATTATATATATATATATATATATATATATATATATATATATATATATATATAAAACATGGACAGTTTCAGACACCCAATATTCTACTTTTCCCTCTCTCTCTCTCTCTCTCTCTCTCTCTCTCTCTCTCTCTCTCTCTCTCTCTCTCTCTCTCTCTCTCTCTAGCTATGATAGCATATGTAAAATTGGTTAAAAGCGAATGTGATTGGCAGAGAGAGAGAGAGAGAGAGAGAGAGAGAGAGAGAAAGAGACCTATTTGTACTCCTTGTATGTCGATGCAGCCGTTCCAAATCCTTTGAATTTGACTGTGATATGAATGAAAGCTTTGCGGGAACCGTCCAAAACTTCCACAGCTTCATCTGCCTTCACAGAAAGCTCAGGAGCAATGTTGTGTCGAGCCCTCACTACACACCCAGATACTGTTTGCCGTGTTTTTTCAGGTATTTTAGGGAAAACACTCAGCAGGAGCCGAGAACATGCTTTATTTTCCCTGAATTCCGTAGCAGTAAAGACGGTTTTATTCTAATGCTGTGGAGAGGTTCACATGACATCAAGGGCCCTTTCCTCCGACCAAGGGATCTTGCCCCTTGACTATACTCTGTTTTTTTCCATCTGTCCATCCGCCTGTGGTGGTCGTGCATGGCAACACTGCGTCCCGTGCTTAAATAGTTACGTTATGTCTAAATTTTAGGTAAATAAAAGGATATCTGGGTGTACATTTGCAACTAGAAAGTGTTTTAATAATATAATTTACTGTATGCGAATTACACTGTTAATATTCGAAATAGGATATTATAAAACGCCTGGGACGCAGTGTTGCCATGCGCAAACACCACAGGCGGATGGACAGATGGAAAAAAACAGAGAATAGACGCTCTCTTCCTTGGGCTGTGCGGTTTAGCACTTGTTACGGCAGCAATAAACAGTTTGTGTTGCATACCGCCACAGCTTTAGCAGTCTGCAATAAATCTAGGGTTAATATTTACTGTATTCAGCAGACTTAACAAACGTTGAAAATTATAACAGTACCTTCACTAAATTCATCTCGTATCTATGTAGGTAACTAGATCAGGGTGATTATGATTAATTATTAAATACTCCCTATATATATAATATATATATATATATATATATATATATATATATATATATATATATATATATACACACACACATAAATACATACATACATACATACATGCACCCTCGAACGTTCGAACGCAATAGCCGTTTATTTAGATCTGACTTTGTGTATGTTTGAACATATGTACACAATTATGCCTGGTCTTACTGTTGCAGATGTTAAGATGTATTATACTTGTTTCTGGGAGTCCCATGATAATAAACCGTCTTGTGTAGTTCTTCAAAGGGTGACCTCGATAACGGGACGTTTCACATGAGTATTTGCTTCTCTGTAAATTCAGTCTTAGGAACTGTTTGTTTAAACGGATTTTAATCGGTAATGAACTGAGAAAGTGCCAAATCTAATGCTGTTGTTGATGATTTGCGGGGTTCAATAAAATTGATATTATTTTTAATATCATTATTACTTGCATATATTACAAACTTGTAATGGAGATATTGCTAACCGTGATTTGTAATTTATGATTGAATTTTTGTCTAGTAAATATGGGGTCAGTCGCTGTAATAAAAACAACTAGTATATGATGAATCGTTAATTTGCAGTGGCTGGCGATTTTGTTTATTATGTCATGACAGTGCGGTAGGGAACCTTCTGTGTGACCGCCCAGGGTGCATATGTGGTATACTTTAACAAATGAAACATTCCATTTATGTCCGAAATTATGTATACTTACAATCTGTACTTGCATGCAACCGCCAACATACACAGACACACACACGTGTGTGTGTGTGTGTGTAAAGTCAACTAACCAACAATATACATAATTCATTGTTGAGATGAGTGATTCTTCCACTGGGGGGCGCCAGAGGCTTCCAAGGGGGCCGCAAGGAGGGTTGTCAGATGGTGCCTGTTATTTTCTTCCATTTGTGATGTTCATTGCAAAATTGCCATAACCATTATCACTGCCTCCATATGTTTTCTAATTATTATCTCTAAACATGCCGAAACTTCAAAATATAAGTTACTTCTTATTTCAGATCTTGTTTATGAATTGTCTTTGATTGTTATGATGATAAAATGTTCCCGCGCTCCCTGCTCGGCTGTGTGAAACAGGGTTTTCAGCATCAGTTGGAGTCAAAGCAAAGAAAAGAAAAACGATCACATAGGTATGCGGCAAACGATATCCATCCCGATGTGCATTGAGCCAAATATTCCCCAACTAGTTGGCCAGAAGAGCCAGTATTACACATCCCATTGATTAGTACTACGAAGTCAAAAACGTCACTCTATAATCCACTGTTTTGTTGATATTATTACATACAGTTAAACTAGTAACGATGACAAAAATTGTAATAAATGAGGTTTTATTGTCATCAGTGTCCTTTGTTTTCCAATACTACATAAATATGTGGATAAATAAATCACAAAGGATGTGTAATAATTTTTTATGTGTTATGATCCTTGAATAATTTTGTTAATGGTAAAAATTGTATTTATTTTTTAAGTAATTGGTATTTTTTCTAATATTTTCTATCAATGTAATTGTATAATGCTGAAACTGTTGGAATAAGGTTTACGATAAAATTCAGTTTCATTATATGTTTGTTTTATCCGTTTTCTATGAACATTGTTTGTTCCATTCAATCCATTGAAATATAGTACAGTGCATACTTATAAAAAATTTTACAGTAATGAAACAAAAATCTATGTCATCCAAATACCCATATTAAGCAATGAAGTATAATGGTATACAAATAGATAACATATTGTTCATAGTTTATAGTTGGCCGTGGGAACAGTACATAATGCAGAATGGGGTGCAAAGCAAAAATGTTTAAAAACCACTGGTTTAGATTAACACGCCAAATTTTTAGGAGAGAGAGAGAGGAGAGAGAGAGAGAGAGAGAGAGAGAGAGAGAGAGAGAGAGAGAACGAACGACATTAGTTAAGAAGAGTAAAATAGACCTAAAGATAAATGAGCATGACAAGTAGTATTGGAAGTATGAAAGATTACAAGCCTTTTTTGGTTTCAGAATGGGAAAAAATAAACACTGAAGTATTTGTCGAAAGGTTTCAATGTTGGTCAAAGAATGGCCGTTCCGATGTGTTCCAGGTATTCCGATATACCTTTCGGCCAATACTTTCCATTGCATTTCACCCATGTTTCTGTCTCCTTATAGTTATCAGGGGTGAAGTTAACCGAGGTTAATCTCATTGTGGTTTCAAGTTGTTACGCTCCTCGCTTACACGACTAGTCAAATTGTCCAGTGTCAACGTGAAAAGTATATTTGGCAAACTGTTTGAATATTTTTCCCCGGCAGCATATATATATATATATCTTGAAAATGTCTGCGAAACGGGAAACAATATTAAGTCCTAATTAACAGTAGGAGGCGCCATTGTGTATACCTGTGGAAGAGACTCGACGATGGATTATATCTCCTATGTCCGTCGCATTCGTGTCGGGTTAGGTTGCATAGTACCTGTGTAGTGATGTCAGTCAAGGAATGTAGGGTCAACCAAGTGGCTTTGGCCATTGGCCATTAAGAAAGGAAATTATGTAAAATGTTGTATAAGCTGAAAACCGAGATATGGAATTTCCTGTCTCATTCTGTCATAACTAGTTAGTGGGGCCCAGTACCCGGGCGGTGAGGCCGGGTGCCACGGCCCCAGACGATGTGACTCTACTGTAAAGTAACAGTAACTTTTTATTTCCTTTTCTTGTTATTTCCTATGTTGTTGTACTTGCCCTACTTGTCAGAACGTAGGAATTCACAATTCAATGTTTACCGTAAACTACCAACCGAGTGGTGGTTTTCGCGGATGTAGTTTTCACCCGTATCTTACCGTATTAAGCAACGATTTGAAAATGGCTTGGTCTTATTACTTAGGTAGTCACTGAGTTGGGAAAGACCCTCTCTCCTTCACCCCTCTTTAACCCCTAATGCTAATAAATTGGTCCGTCAGCTGTAAAGCACTTACGTGGGATTCCGCACCGGCGAAAAGTGCTTACAGACAACAGCAGACAGACCAAACTACTGTTTTTTAGTAGTAAGATAAGCTCTTGAAAATGTTTGAAAGTCGATGCAACTCTTCAGGCGTATTTTTCTTCCATTCACGGATATTATGTTACATACATTTTACACATGTCATGATTTGATAGAGATAGTCTTACCTGAATTGTTATCATCTTCATCATCGCCTCCCCAAAATGGCTCTTGAAATATCCTGTGCTTTATTTATCTTGGACAATCTCCAATCATATCATTCCAGCTTCCCTTTTCATAGTTCTCATTGAATAAGGATATCTGGGTCTTGCACCTCTTCTGGTGCCCAGAGGAATCCAAGTGATAATGTTCTCCCAGGGGTTGCCCGAGGGACGTGTGCAAGCCATCCATCCCCATCTACTTTCATCATTATCAGATCTACATACGGAACTTGTGTCATTCTCTCACGGTTCGGTATCATTTCTATCTGTTGTCATGCCCTCTCCCTCGTACTATTCTTACTAAAAGCTTTACTCTCAGATCGTCATCATCTTTTAGATATAATTCCACTTTCATACCATAAGCGAACTAGATGGATAAACTTACTTTTGTTTTCCAAATCTTGTTCAGACTACCGAGTGTTTGATTTGCCTGTTTTAGTCATTAACTTTATTTCACCTCAACGAACCTGTCCTGAATATCATTGATCCTAAACATTGAAAGATTCAGCCTCATTCATCCCATCTCCGTTTATAAATACTGTCCTCATTAACTGATTTTCTTATATTTATTTTGAGTCTCTTTTCTCAAGGTATGTGAGAGTACCTTCTGTTAAGCAAGCTTAGCTCATTTTAAGGTGTTTTGCTGATTAAAACGCCATTATCTGCACATTTAAGTCTAACAAGTTTTTGTCGTTACGCAAGTCTAAAACTTCTCTTCAGTCCGCGGCCATTTTTTCTGTAAGAAGGCTGTGAGAAGGGTGAACGGCGAAGGAGAAATAACATTCCCTTGAAGCACCCCACTATGACAGACAAATACTTGATCAGTGTTTCTCTTGCCTTTTGTAAAACCACCTGAATAATAATAATAATAATAATAATAATAATAATGAAACCTTTTACCCTCTAAATACTGTTCCAAAGAACAAGGCATGATAGGAATTGAATATCAAGTTTAATCGAGCAGCGTTTGGTATGTCGTGTTGATTGTAAAGTATGCAAATAAATAGTTTATGAACGACTTTAATGTTGCTCCAGCTTTCTGTGTGAAGGCACTTCTTATTTACATCAGAACTAGGAATCGCAGAGCGACCTTTACTTAATAGTTATTAGGGAGGAGAGACTGAAGCTAAAGCAAAACCTTGCAGTTCTCGGCTCCCCATTCATTCATTAATGAATAATTGCTAAGAAATGAACGGCAAGAGCAGAGCGCTTTCATGTCCACATGACCAGGTGCCGAGGTTGAACGAGACGCTTTTGTCTTGTGGGCGGGAAGGCCGCGTGCCCCAAGTAAGGCTTGTCATGCGAGAGGGTGGTTATCACATTTGTCTCGCGGTTTTGTCATTTAAGCGAGTAAACAAACCATAACTTCTAACTTCGTCGTATCTTTTTGTTCGTTTTTTTTTCTTTTTTGTCGCAGGCAAGTTAACGACATTTTTTCCTACTCCCTCCCTCCCTCCCTCCGTTCAGTTGTGGGTTTTCATGAAAGCTTCGTAGTGACTATGGGAGCAATAAATGGATTCATGCTCCTTCACACTTATTTGCTTTCTGTCAGACCAGATGTGTATAAATGTTTTTCCTATTGTATTCAGATATTTTGGTTGCGCTTCAGAATAAAGGCGAAGGAAATTTAATTCCGTTGTCTTTCCCTTTGGTCGCGCGCGCCTGCACACACACACACCACCCACACACACACACACACACACACACATATATATATAATAATATATTATAATATATATATATATATATATATATATATATATTATATATGTGTGTGTGTGTGTGCGATACTTACATATAAACCAACACACAACATATGGGGGTTAACAGAAATAAATTTCTAACTCATAACAAGATCGAACCCAGGTCTTTCAATTGAATGACTAGCCGCTGCCAACTAAGCCACACAAGTCACAAAAGAACTTTATTTCTGCTCTAAAACGTCATTTTTTCTGTTGGTTGTCTTTTGATCACTAGCGAAATTTCCGTCAGACTTTTCCTGAGTTTGTCGTCGACTTCCAAAGAAGTCAACGTTCATTCCGTACTCTGGTTGTCACACACTTTCTTTCATACCGTGGTTGGTCGTCGTCAAAACGTAAAACAAACCATCTGAGGTGTGACTTCCCGGAATGATAAAACAACTGTGCTTTATAACACAAGCAAACTAGTGGGTCGTGTTCTTGCTGTGTTTAATGATGCTGCATAGAATTAAAAAAAAAAAGGTCTTTGGGTTCGGTCCTGTTTTAAAAAGACGTGAAAAGTTTTTATTGAAAAAAAAATAATAGCTATGGCTAGCTAGAATAGGCTATTTCGTAAAACCCTGTTTACACAACCACAGTCAGACTGTATTATAAAACTTAAGTAGAAACACTGCAAAAATTTTAAAAGATCTCAGTTTATATTATTTGCTAATGCCGAAAAAAAAAAAAAAAAAAATGAGAGCGAACCTAGGCTATATAACAATCTGATATTCACGATAGGCTATAGCAGCTAACTTAATGTGTTAAAAGATCAGCAAGTTCAGGAAAAGTTTTCCCTGAGTCGCATGGTGATCGCTCTGTAATTTTCGCATTTATTTAAGACCCTTTTTCATAAAACTATCATGCCTTATTGGTCCCATAAGCATCGTCTTCCCCTCCCCAATATCTTCGACCAAAAAACTGTTTTTTGCTGCCAATCTTGTTTTTCCACTGTACCAAGAACTCCATCTTGCATCTGAATGCTTGAAATGCGCGCTCTCCGAAATATAAACAAACAATAAAGTCGACGGTAGCGATGGGTTGAATTCGATCGGTACAGTTTTCAAAATTCGTGGCGACGACACCAGAAAGTCGTCGTCAAAACATGAAAAGTCGACGTCAAATTCAAAAGTCAACGGAAATTTCGCGTGTGACAGCGCCTTCAGGTACTACACTGGCACTTAGGTCCTGACTTTCTTTATGACTTATGTTGGCAGCGGCCTTGTCTTCATGAAAGACCTGGGTTCGGTCCTCACTTTTGTCCAGAAATATATATATATATATATATATATATATATATATATATTTATATATATATATATATATATATATATATGTATATATATATATAATATATATATATATATAATATATATATAGAGTGGCTCTTTTACTGTATACAACAGTATAATTGTGAAAGATAAAAAAAGGCCCATAAAAACACTATTTGAAGTGCTCGAAATTTATGGCTGCAACATTCATATAGTGTTTTTATGGGGTTTTTCCTTTTGTCTTCATATATATATATATATATATATATTAATATATATATTATATATATAATATATATATATATATGTGTGTGGTGTGTGTGTGTGTGTGTGTAGTGTGTGTGTGA
>NC_087204.1:54281809-54296809 GCF_015104395.2 Macrobrachium nipponense | reverse complement strand
CTAGGCTAAAATCAAACTCTGGGATACATAAATAGAGCTTCAATCCCCTCCCCCTTAAAACTAACATGAAAAAAATAAGAAAATGAATTGGAAATCCCAAAAAACATGGAAAACAATCACTCCTAAAAAACCACACACCCACTCCATAAACACACATCACTTCAATCACCTTTTCTGTTTCCCCAAAACTAAGGGATAAAAGTGTCAGCCATAGAATTCATTTTATATGGCGAAATTCGAATCCATCTCTCTGGATGGATGGCCTCCCTCCACGGATCACTCTACAGTTTTTGCTCTAGAATAGCAGCTCTTCGCCTGCAGTCTCATTATATTACACTCTAAGGAGCCCTAGTGTTCACACGTACGAACTCATTAAATTGTTCTAGAAGGTTCTGTGAACACGCCCTGTTTGCCGCTCGAACAGACACATGTTCGCTTTTTCTGACGTCATGATCACACGACTCTCCACCAGTAGCTAGGTCAACTTGCTCACTCGCGCTCTCGCCTCCGAGGCTTGATGTTTGGCTTCGTCGGGTGTATCGTTCATCCACCCAAGTATTCACTGATATCTTGTAACTTTACCATAACACCCGCGACTGTTGAACATTCCAATCGGTTCGCGACAAAATCTGTTGCAACCTATATTTAAATTTCTATCGCTTTCAGTAGGGCAGTTAACACACACAGACACACACGCGCACACACACACACACACACACACATATATATATATATATATATATATATATATATATATAAATATATATATATATTATATATCTTTTATATATTATTATATTATATTATATTTTATATTTTATATATATCATATATATAATATAATATATATATATTATATATTATTAATATATATATTTTAATATAATATGTTTGCGTTTGTAGGTTAGTGCCTGCATAAAATTAAAGTGATGATATTGAGAAGTGAATTACTGTGTATCAAGTTTTTATATATTCAAATCTTGTGCTACGGAATATGGTATAATGAATCGGCAATATACGGTATCTTAAAGAGTTCATTTATTTTTTGGACGGGTGTTGTTTGAAAAGAAAATTGCGTACTCATTCTATCACTTTGTTTTGGTATGTGAGTAGGTGCATGTGTATACAAATATGTGAATGTGAACCTGGGAGGTGTGTGGATAATAGCGTTTATGGTCAATGAAGACATTGTAGACGTTGACCGAGAAGATTTTACATGCATGAGAAGACCCAGACCAACTGACCTGACTGTGGCCTCTTGTCCCCGTTCAGATGATTTGGTTTTTAAATGGCTTAGTTTGGATCCGGCTGCTGCGGTGTCTTTGCAGGGGTTGTTCTTTTCAGTCAGCGTGGTGTGTGTAGGAGCCATTCGTTGCAGGTAGCTGGGCCCCCAGTGCTATCCCCATCATGACTTTTGGTGATGGGCTGCAATTCTGCTGTACTCTGATTTGTGCTCTATGTACCTTAAAAACGCTCAGGAAGTTGGTGGGTATTTTTACTTGACGAAGGTTTCCTCTCAACTCCCCTATTCGTTTACCAGCTGTATTATTTGGCCAAGGATATATATGATTATTTGTTTGTCATTAATTAAATATTAGTAGGTCGATTATGTATACCAACTGTTTGAAGGCTGTTGCAAAACTAATTTCTGAACATTGGAGCTATCATAAAGTTTTATTTCATTTATTCAGAATATTTAAAAGTCGGCTGTTGTAAGGGAGCCATTTAGATAACAGACTTGGTAAACTTCTGCTGCCTTATCCAAATATCTGAAGAAGAAAAAGCTTTCACAATGAACTGTTATATTATATCGTCAGTATGCCACCATCATACAGTACATGTTACCTTGGTTGTGGTTTCTGGAAATTCCAGTACTTCTAGTGAGTGTTCAACTGTTTTGGTTTATTTAGAAGAAAACTCCTGCAGTGGGAATTCCGATGCGGAGAAGTGACTGTGTCAGTGGAATCGAGGCGCTACTCACGGTGGGTCAAGTAAGCCTGGTAGAAGACAGAGAATGAGTAGAAAGAATAATTGTTCTCAGCAGTGCTCAAGAGATTTCAAATTTGACTGAAAGGACCGGGGTGCTAAACATGTTTGTTCATATTTGGTCGTGTGAGAGGTTCGAAAGTTTAGGAAGCATAGAAAAGCTTATGATAGAATTGATTGATATTGTATGGATGGCCTTGAAATTGTATTGAACAGGAGGTCATTTATTCAGAGAGATTCGCGGTAGTGTTTGATGGAAGCAAAGCATATGTATCACACGTAAAAAGAAGAGTGACTGCTTTGGTGTCAAAATGGATTTAGAACTGGTTGTTATGTTTCCTTGGGTGTCAAGTATTTTCACGGATGAGGTGAAGAGAAGGCTAGAAGAAGGGGCAGGAGCTGTAGGTGGAATTTGGCGGAATAAGAAGAGGTGTTGTGAGTTGCTTTCAGTTAGTCGACTTTGGAGGTGTGACTTCGTTTGTTGCCGATAGAAAAGAGAGATCATGGGACTGGTGAAATGTTTATTGTAAAACATTGTTTGTCTTAAATGATTGAAAGTGATTGTTAGCTAGGAAATAGCTGTAAGAGTGACTGTAAACGAGGAAGGAGAAATGATTTGGGATGGATGGTCAATAATAGAAGTGCTTGGAGAGTATAATTTGTAGTGTAAATGATAAAATGGTGATAATTGCAGAATTATGGCTGAGACGTGGTGAAACTATTAGCTTATGGAAAAAGATGGATCCGCCTTTTCTGAGAGATAGCTGTTCAAGTAGAGAGGAGCTCGGAAGCGGGGGTGGGGGTTGTAAGTGCCGTCAGTGCATATCACGCTGTGCACTGTAGGCATTTCTTAAGGTTCATTGCAGCATCCCATGGGCCCCTAGTTGCAACCCCTTTCATTCCTTTTCTTATACCACTGTTCACTCTCTTTCTTCCATCTTACTTTCCACATTATCCAGACAATATTGTTTCATAGTGCAATTGCGACGTTTTCCTCCTGTCAGACCTTTCAAACCTCCTTACTCTCAGTTTCCCTTTAAGCGCTGAATGACCTCATAGGTCCCAGTGCTTGGCCTTATGTATTGCATTCCATGTGGAGAGAAATAAGGGTGTAATGTCAGTCACGTGTGTATAGTTGAGAATAAATTGGAGGAAAGAGGTGACGGAGACCGAAGAAGACAGGTCAGAGGGGACGGAAAGGATTCCAAAGGCCGGGATAACCGAGAGGGAGAGAAGGTCGAAGTGCGTCCTAAACAGAATTCAGTGGCGCATAACGAGTTACTGAATCGATTGATGCACTGTTGGTGAACCATTTTTGTACGTAGATAAAACTTTTGTTTTTGAAATGTACTTAATTAAGATTTTCATCCCGATTCAGCGTGTAAAGAATGAACGTGGCCTCTTGACAGAAACTTTCATGTTTTATCTTTGACCCACTCTCGGGAAAAATAGTAGATGGTTGGTGGATATCCCCCTCGTGTCCATCATGGTTTGATATCTAAAAGCATAAAAAGTCACATAAGAATCAGTGACAAAACTATCTAACTAGCCAGGTGTTACTATTCTCGCAGTTAGCAATCACATTGGAAATGATGAAGTACAGAACCTGAATTCAACAGTTATTTGCACATCACAGAGGAAATGAACTAATCTTCCTTAATAGCTGAATGGACGAGTTATTGTCATTCTTATATCAAACCCAAAAAATCTTAGGTTCGATTAGATGCACATTCGATTATCATTCCTTTATGTGAAAGTTATTCCCACGGATTTCCAAAGTGAATTCGATATTAAGTGGTATTTGTGACTTGATATATGATTGCACATGTCTGTATATATATCCGGTCAATATTTTCACCGGGACGTTTTCGTCAAATCAGTGAATGATACCAAGTAGTATCACAAAGAGATTCCTCACTGGTTTCCAGTACATCTCTTTATACAAATATAGTTTTGATATATATTATTATATTCTCCCTGTTTTCGATATTGTATAGTATTCTTGACACATGCGCGCACACAAACTGACACACACATACACATATATATATATATATATATATATATATATATATATATATATAATATATATATATATTATATATATATATTCCATGAATCGATAGCAAGGAGAAAGGAATAAAAGAAGCAGCCAGAGGAAAGATTGAGAATGGTTTGGTTTAAATTAGATGAGCTGCGCGTCTGCTGCTCTTGCATTTGAATACCGCCCAACAACGGTCTTTAGAGTGGATTACTCCTGGGTCTGTGGAAGTGGAGGTGCATGGGAAAGAGAGCATGATGATGATTGTATCAAGAATGGAACAGAAAGACACGTTGTTAAAGCTTGTGGAATCAAATGCAACAGAGGAAAAAAAAAAAATTGGGGGCCTCAGATGACACGAAACGGGAAGCACTGAATATTGCCGACAAAGGTTCACGGGATTTCTTCCGAGTGATCATATAAACTATGTCCTTAACCCAGCCCTTATAAGTTGAATATTGCATATATCTCATAATTAGGATTACAGAAGTATGATGTTTCTTTAGACCCTTAATCCTTTTAGAAAAAATGGTAAAGATTAGGTTTTTGAGTCGTTTTCATATTATCCACAATTCTTTTAGTGTGAGTTGAATCAGAGCTTTTTGCTTAAAAGAAGTTGTTTTAACTTTCGTGATGAAGCTCTCTTATAACACACACACACACACACGGATACTTGTTTGTGAATAGTCTTCATTTGAAATCATATTAGACTGTTCTTACTGCGTTCGATGCTTCTGAATAAGGTAAGAAAGATGTAAAGATGCAAAAGAATCTATGAAACTCACAAAATCAATAATGTTACGTTTAAGTAGGGCATATCTAGTACGGTTGAATCGAATTTGAATAAAGTCGTGATCGGTTGACGGTCCTGTTGAGTAGGATACTGATGAAATACAGATTCCAGGACTCTCTCTCTCTCTCTCTCTCTCTCTCTCTCTCTCTCTCTCTCTCTCTCTCTCGTGACAGCGGATGGGTATTATTGTAATAGATGATGCTCATGAAGAGGAGGGGGAAGTGTGATCTATGTAGAAAGCCGTTCCTCTACGTACACACGCACGCTCCAAAGAGAGAGAGAGAGAGAGAGAGAGAGAGAGAGAGAGAGAGAGAGAGAGAGAGAGAGAGAGAGCTGGAATCTGATTTTCTTCCCGTTCTCATTGTTATCATTTGGGAGAGGACCCCACGTTATGATGAGAAATGCAAAGGCACAGGAAACGAATCGGTTATTTACACAGGGAATGGCATCGGGATAAAAGGATGAAAGGGCTTTTTCCATGATAACCAGAGATGGATATAGAAGGATTTCTCTGGAAGCAAGAAACGGGATCCGTGCCGGGATTTGGTGTTGTAAGGATAAAGGATCTGCAGACGGGGATTGGAAATGGTTGCGACGTGCGGGAGTGGCCCCCGCCGCCGCCGCAGAATGTTGGCACTTGCAAGGCGGTGATCATACCGCCGCGCCTCTTCTATTCTGCAAGGAGGAACTCCCTCCCTCCCGCCCGGGAAATTGCGCTTTTGCACTCTCTCCCTTTCGCTGTTGTCATTTCAAAAAATTTTTCCTTTTTCATAAATCGAGAGTAATTGATGTTTACTTTTGTGTGTATGTATATCATATCTACTATTATGTGTATGTGTTTTGTGTATAATATATATATATATATATATATATATATATATATATATATATATATATATATATATATATAAACGACGAAATCCCACGAAGGGAAGCAAAAAAAACAGTGGAGTAACTGCTGAGAAAGCTTTTATAAAATGACTGATAAAGAAAAATAAGTACCTGGAATCCAGCACAGCAGTAGAAATAGTAGACGTACCCAAAACATGGGTACGATTTAAGAAGGTTTACAAAAGATGAAGTCCAACTGCTCGGAATGGAAGCAAGGACAAGACAATTAAAAGATTATACAGGGCGGTGAATAACCACTAATAAATACTGTAAAAGTACAATTCAGTAAATCTCATTTTGGTAAACAATAATAATTTTTGCAGGGTGAACATTTTCACGCAAAAAATATTAAACATATAGATACAAAGAAAAGTTCTATAAGGTAACTAAGTCAGTGATTTCATCTTTAAGGTCAATCTTAAACATTTTACTTATGCAAGGGTCCAGATAATACTAGCCAGAGCTAAGGTTAAAATGACAATTTGAAGTATGTTGTATGATGGCGGATTCTAAAACATTTCTGGTGAATGATTCTTTAGATCTAGCAACTACTGAACTGCCGGTCCAGTTTATCCTGTGAAAGGTTTTTCCTCTATGTTTTCACAAGCATGCACAATGTCAGTCCCCAATATTTGGATCAGTAAATCAAATACATAAGGAAAATAGGGACAGATTTGTGTTATCCTTCTTATATATTGTATATTTGCTATAATAAACCCAAAAAAAGTTTTTTAGTGAAAGTAACCTGGAGAAATAAACTTCTAAGAATCGTTCTTAGCTTGCCTTATTTTAGCAGTTTTTAAACCATAAAATTATTGGCAGAACCTTTTAATGTCAACCTTGTTTTTTCATATAATAACACACTAAAAGGAATGCTAATAAAAAATGGCCCTAAGGAAAGCAACAACATAGTAATAAAATTCCATGTTTGGACTACCCTTCTTTTTATATCGGCCAGTCTAGCAAGAATTTAGAAGTAAGAATTAAACAGCTTAAGTAATTTGTCAAAACTGGGCAAACATTCAGTGCAATATTCTTTCATTTATGTGAAAGCTCTTATTCCATTGTTTCACTTACCTTAGTGGATTTTGCCTTTATTTATATATTCATGTTCCAAATTTTCGTGACAGTTATAATTAATTAAAAATATACATACATACCATACATAACATATCCATACATATATATATTATAATATATATTAGATTTATATATATATCTACAGCACACCTCACATAGTTCAGTGTAAGCATTGCTAAAGGATGTTTGTAGCGTCCCTTTGGCTCATTGCTGCAACCACTTTTTAGCCTTTTATTTTACCTCGATTCCCGCTTCCTTTCATTAACCTTGCTGCGCAGCCTCTCTAACTACTACATCTCAGGACAACTGTGGAATTCTCTCTCAGTTCCACTTATACATCAATTTTCTTCAACTCTTTATTCTTGGATCTCTTCATCTTGCTGTCCAACTTGGCAATGTTTAACCTCATCGAATGTTTCAGTGTTTGTGGACCGCACAAACCCCTGAAGCTTTCACATCCAAGACATCAGGAAAAGCTCATTTCTGTTTTTTCATTGTTGTTAGTCATTTGGTGCGATCTGTGATCCCAATACAAATGGTGTCAGAGATCTCGAAGTCCGGTTAGAATCCTTTTAGGAAAGTTAAAAGAATCTTCTGCCTGTGCCTTCCTTGGCTCATTCATTTTCTCCTTCAACATTTTTAGTTACGTCTTCGCTGTCATGCGTAGTATTCGCATCTGCACTTCGCTTTCTTTAGTTATTTCGATCTGGATATATTTTCAATTTGAGATTCGATTTTTTTTTCTATTCTGCCTTTAATTGCCGGTCAGAAGGTCGGTCATTTCCTGCTAGACTCTCAGGTCACAGAGCTCCTTTCAGTCGTGTCTCCTCATGGCAGGTGTCTGTCGTTCATTGTCGTGGGTGGGAAGTGGGAGGGAAGAAGCTGACCGACCAGCCTGACCGAAGACCACAAGAAGACGAGGTCCAATTTAATGAACAAAACTTGAGCTTCACTTTATTAGTCCGGACAAGTGTTAAATTGCGTATTAACACACACAATATATTGTGTATGTGTTTAATCATGTAGGACTGGTATAGTTACATTTAACATAGAATGACCATGCCTGTCAGCAGATCAGTTTCATTTCTTTCTATTTTTATAGTAGTCAGCGACTACTGTTTTCTTTTACCATTGTAACAACTCTGTGTGTGGCTTATTCGTCCGTTATTAATCCTCATCTTAGCCCAGTAGAAGGAATTGTGACCATGTTAGGGGAGAATGTAAGTTTGATGAGTCTTTGGACCCAAATTCACAGGGTAGCCTTCAGAATAATGTGTAGCAGAGTTTCTCCGCGCGTGTACATTTACATACTGAAGGTGCAAAGTCTGGTATTTGGGGAAATTGGGTAATGATTGTAGGGAATTAACTTCAGATACAGAAGTATTCATACACGTATGAAGACTGACCTTGAGGGGGCGCAGCTCCCGTAGAGTATTTTATCTGAACAGGAAGCTTAGTTTCTTCAAATATTCTGTCTACAGGGCAGAATAAACTATATAGTCAAAACATAGGATAATTAAAATGTCAGTGGAAATATTGTCGCTGGATGAAACAGACAGGTAAAAGAAATAACTTATATTCACCTCTGTATATTATTAATATGATCCAAGAGCAAGAGATCTGCCACTCATAGCACTTTTAAGTTTTTTGGGCTACGTTGTCCTTCACCTGCTACAAAAGCGCATAATAGTTACATCTACCAAAGAGACGTTAGAACATGACCGACAAATAAGCAAAGCAAAAAACGTGCATTATTTTATAAAGAACAGGCGACTTTAACTTTTGGTAATATGACTGAAATTGAATTTGAAATGACGCCTCACTTCTTGACTCTAACAGGTTCCTAGGACATCCTCACGTAAGCGCAAATTGGCCTTATGGCAGCAGGACACTATTTTTTATAGTTGTATATAGCTTGTCATACTGAATTTTATTTATCCGTTATAAAGTTTAGTTTTTAATGATGCTTCGTACTGTCTGCGGTATGATCGCAAAAATCTTCTTGTTAGAAAGAGCACGTTGATATTTCGACGGAAGTAGATGCCATCGAAATTTATTTTACACTGGTATGTACGGCACATTTGTGAATGCCTTAACGCAAAGAAAACGTCTATACAGAAAAAAAAGAAACTATTTGAGCTACATGTTCCTGTGTGATACTAGAGCCAGCAACTAAAAACTTGGGAGATCCAACGCTATTGACCTCAGGCAAGCACTGGCCATCTGCATTTTCCAGTTTCATCAAATATTGTCTGATCTCTCTATCTGGCAACCTTTCACCACTAACACACAAAATATCATCGTCTCGTCTGGCTCTCCACAGATGTCAATGGCGGTGGTGGTATTTTGCAGTCCAAGCTTGGCGTGACGTCATAACTGGCAAGCTTGAATTGTACATGAGTTGGACTTCAGGAAAGAGATGCAGCGATATGTCATATGCAGGCACCCGTTAGCTCTGGCTGCGGTAATTTTCACAGTTACATATCCTGTTTCTTTTTACGAATGTGAGATTTCTCAGCTTCATAAGAACGTTTCTCTCTCCGCACCACCTGACGCTTTTTTCTCGTAATTTCTCCATGAAACTGGCTTCCAGTCTTTCTGTGAATGTAGTATTAACAAACCAGCTTTCCAAGATACTGAAATAACACTTAATGTCGAAATGAGGATGTTTGTCAGTCAAGCAGTGGTTTTCGCATCGACTCAAGTACGGGTTTTGATGTAAATCTCCGGATGCATCGTTCATCAAAGTTGAAGCAAACGACGCTCTCTCTCGTGCAAGTTCAGATTCAGTTTAACGTTAGAGGCTCTGTTCGTATGACTTGGTTTTCACTTTTTCACTGAATTCCGTTTCTTAACAGAAATCTCCAAATATGTTTGAACTGGCACTTTCATAAAAGTATTGTGTCGTTTATTAAGTATATTTTGCACAGAAATCGTCATGCGCCTCTTGGCGACCCTTAGAGAATTGGTTCTGGGGATGGAAATCAGACCATCGCACGATGGACACCTTTGAGGAGGGTATCTGGCACAGCATCACCAGAGACAGTGCCATTGAAAGTTTTCTTGACAGCTATTTGCAGAATAGGACTTCAAGTGAAGTTTCTTTTTCATATCTTAGGGTTACTGAAAAAATATGAAGATTTCATTTCGATAGCCTTTGGGAAAACCCAGCTCACTTCCATCTCTTCCTTTGGAATAAGGTAGCCTCTTTTTCTCTATTATGGCCAAGTCTTGCCGTGTTGAATTATAATCGCTCATTTTCTTTGGATAATCTAAATTGTATGATACGTAAGCTTACCAGGTTTGCCAGATACTTAGTATTTACATAAAGTGTGACTCGTGTTCCCGAAAGCTAACAAGAGTTTCTTGTTTAGGTGAAGGGTTGCCACTGACTGCATACGTTTGCACGTGAGCTTGCGCGGAAGTGGTCTTGAGTTCATCGAAGAGTTTTTTTTACGCTCTGTCTGTTGATGTTAAAGCTTCATCACGATATTTTTCACTCTGGTGAATACAAACTTTTTATGGAATATAGATCAGTAATCGATAACTTAGTATCGGTTACTAAATATTACAGTTATTCTTGAGCATATGAATATGTCCAATTTCGTTCTTATTTCATTTTACGGTACTCTTACAACTGAACTCTACAAAGAATTATTTTGGCGTCCTCTCTCTCTCTCTCTCTCTCTCTCTCTCTCTCTCTCTCTCTCTCTCTCTCTCTCTCTCTCTCTCTCTATCGAACAAGAAGAAGACCTTGGAGTCATCATTACCAAAAACTTAAAATCCACAAAACAGGAGCGTAAAAGTTGAAAGGAAACTAATGGGATACATAAAGAGGCAGTTCAGATACAGAAACAAGGAAACGGTGCTGCAGGTCTACACATCAATAGTTAGACTTCATCTTGAATATGCTGTACCGTTTTGGTCACCAACACAAAGAAAGGACATAAATAGATTAGAAGGGCTACAAGCAAGAGCCACAAAGTTAATTCCATCCATCAGGCTAATAGGTTACTAAAGACGACCAGAGAGCCTGAACATGTTTGGCTTAGATTGCTAGGGCAGCTAATCGATACTGAAAGGCATAACAAAAGTAGACAGTAACGTACTCACGTTAAACGAAAACCAGACAAGAAATGATGGATGGAAACTAGAACTGAAGAGATATAACACATCCTATTGTAGGAACTTCTTTACATACAAGATATGTGACACATGAAATAAACTGCCACCAGAAGTTGTAAACAGCAACATTGTGGAAGAGTTTATAAGAAATCTAGACAAAATTATTAGGACCCTGTGAATGAATAGCAAAACCTGCTCCTAGAGATAAGTGAGCACATGATGTCTCCTTGAATGTATTTATAAGTCAACTCTCCCCCTCTCTCAGGAATGAACAATATCAACCAAGATGGCACTTCCTGACCACGGGAAAGTTACGTGTCGTCCCGTAGCTTCGACAATATTACTTTTAGTCTGCATAGTTTTACAGGGTCTGTTGGTGACATGGAGTATGCGCTAATTTCAGTCTAGTCAATCGCCAGGGTTCTAACCCCATGTATTAGGGACAATTGTTGAATTCACTGCCTTCCTGAAATCAAAGGCTGTAAGAAAATTGCATATATATAGTATGTATAATATATTATTATATATATATAGATATATATATATATATATATATATATATATATATATATATATATATATATATATATATATATATATATATATATATAATATATGTATATATTATATATATACATATATATATATATATATATATAGTATATATATATATATATATATATATATCATATATATTTATATATTTATATCTGTATGTGTGTGTGTTTTTAGATTGATTGGACTTTGGCCTTAGGGGCATTTACCCGCAACCAAATCCGTAATGAAATGTAACTCAGAAGTTACTTACCCAGTGCATTGGACATTACATTTAAAACCAAAGAAGGTCGCCACTGAAAGCTGTTTGGAACGGGATTACTTTAAATTACTTTATTTATACCGTATGCAAGGAGATAAATAAGGGCTTGGACGCAATCCAGACCGGTAATTTCAGTGATAACAATTAGAACAAACAGACAGCACACAGGATGTCTGTGGATAGTAAGAAATTTACATAAATCATTTACACAGTGGAGGAACCAACTGTTGACTGGTGTGCAAGCCAGTAAGACAATTGGTAATTCAATAAACACAATTTCAGGATAACTACTTAGCCTTCAAGAAAAATATTCAAGCTGAACATGAATCGTCAACGATAGGTTTAGATTAACAAGCCGATGGCTTGCAAGTTAGCAACAGAATTATTGCCTCTTTAGGGCAAAATCTCACAGGCGTTGGTTGCAGAACATTGAGAGGTCGAGACGGCACGTTTCTGGAAACAGATTCATTCCAGATAAGCTTAGTACATAAAGGATTCTTTCATCAACACCCTTCTAGCACTATGGAGGGAGGCTTTTAACTTTATCTTTGGAAACAATAGGTATTCCATCCCTAAACTTAATCCCTACAAGGAGCAATAATTCATTTGGCTTATACTACAAGGAACATACAAATGAACAGTTGTGGGATTTTTAGGAGAATTACTTTTGGTGGAGAGAAAAGTGAATTGGAAATGAGTGTAGTCTTACAAAAAGTCTACTGACACTCGGATGCTAATTTTTAGACACTTACCATATGTATCTTCCCAGTTTCACAAGCTTTGCAGTGAAGGGCAGCATTGACTGGTCTTCCCTTAACAACTGAACGGAGTTGCAATCTGCCCCTATAGTACTTCCAGCTCTGTAGACAAGACTGCCTCCTTCCTCAGATGAGGGAGGCTGGCCGCTTCTTATCCCAGGTGAAAACTCCTGTCTGGAGGAACAATCTGGTACCAGTGCAAGTTCAAAACAGCTTTGGGTTTATTGGTCACCTCTGTGCCAAAGAGAGAGAAAGGCTAGCTATCATGTGGATGCCCTTATAGCTCTAACTATTGAGCACCTGAGCTGACCTTTGCAAAGAATCACTCGCCTGACTACCACTTTGCAGCTCTGTCTATGGATATATATAAGTACTATGTCATTAGTATATTACAAAATATATGTAGACAGCTTTCACTTTTCGTCCAACTGCTGTGGACTTGATCACTCAAATGAAGTATAATATGAAATTCAGAAAACAAAATAAAGCTGGAAACCATAAAAAAAAAATTACAAAAAGTAAAACTAATTAAACAGGTTGTTTGTCCCTTGTCAGTTCTAAAATTCTTCCAGACCTTTTCGTCGGAAGAATCCTGGAGTCTTCAGCTAAAGAGCCAACTGAGTGATTTAGTTCTAAATTATTAGTGAGATTCAACTGACTAGGTATATTTGTAAAATACGAATACCAGCACATTTACAAATTTCTTCGCTTATAATATTATTTTCAACAATGCCCAAGTTTCCACCAAATGTATTATTTAACGGAATGAGAACGCCTTCAATGCATCTTCTTGCGGATCTGTCGAAGCCCTTATACATAACATAACCAATTTTAATGTTTATTCTATGATCCCTTTCCCAGGTTTGTCTAGCTATGGGCTAGAATTATTCTCTAATTTACATGCTGGAATGTGTTACTTTTCGCGTTGACCAAACGAACGACCACTTTCACCGGTATAGCAAGAATCATAATCCAAGCAACCAATTGCATGAACACCAATGTTACATGGTTGTTTTTTTTACGATTTTTCTCCCAACTGTGTTAGGGTACTGGAATACAATATCTGTTAATTTTTCAGAAACATCTTTAAACTCCTTTTTAGAAGGGAGTGGAAGTGATTTTTGAAATAACGGCTGTTCAGGTCTTTCCCATGGGTGATAATACATCTTCCTAGTCTTTTCTATAAAATCCTTGGGGTAACACAAGTTATAAACTTGAAACAATAAAAAACGTGGATCACACACACACACGATATGCCCGAAAAAATATATGAGTAAGGACGTTACTTTTCACTTGGACATCATGATATGAGTAGGAATTAGAATGTGTATCCTTTCTGTATACAGAAAATTTAAAGGACTTAATAATTTCGTCTCTACTTTTTCAACAGTGAACTTAACGGAAGGAACATAACTATTCAAGAGTGACAAAACTTTGTGAAAACATTCTTTATCAGATTTGTACACATAAAAATATCGTCCACATACCGTACCCATACAAACAGTCCAAGATCAATAGGTCATTTTTCAACATATAATCTCTTAAAAAATTCCTTACGAAAATTAGCTAAAACTGGGAAAGGGGACGAGCCCAAGGAAACAACGGCCTTTTGTTGAGAAAAGTGACGTTCAAATTCAAATATAGGAGCTCCAACTGACAATTGAATGAAATCACAAAATTTATCACTGGTATTGGAGGCTCAAAAACACCTTCTTCAGCAAGTAATGCCAAATTATCCAGGACAAATTGCAAAGGAACATCCGTCAAAAGAGAGACAATATCCAAGCTATGCATGGTACATGCCAACACAACCACATCATCGAAGTTTATCAATAAAATCAAGGCTACGTATTAAATGTGAGCTCGATACTTTACCAACCAAACGTCCTAAAATTTCAGCTAACCAAACAGATACATCATATTGTGGAGTACTACAATTGGCGATGATAGGTCTTACAGGAATAATGCCTTCCTTGTGAATTTTGGGCAAGCCATGAAAACCCAAAAGAGGGAAATTTCCAAGTTAATTTGCTTTAAATAACTTGGCTAACATCCTTACCCACGCTACAACTAACAACCTTCTTGAGCTTTCTATTAAAAGTAGACTGAAATTCATAAATGGAATGAAGGAACTTTCTTCATTTTAATATAGTAGGTCATTTAGCAATCTATTGGCTTTAGCCAAATAATCCTTCATACTCATTGTAGCAACACATCCACCTTTACCGGCCTTAGATATTTTGATATCAGTTCTAATTTTAAGTACTAAGAGGCATTCAGAAAAATGTTTAAGCAAAAATATATATCTTCGATTTTAAAACTACTGTATAAAATAACTTTAACAAATTCAATATTAAATTCTGGAAACTTAGAATTAAAGTGATTGATATTACCAATACCTTTTATTTACTTTCTGTAGTGTTTTTTTTTATGATTTCATGCTTAGTTTTGTTTCCGGAATTGTATATTATACTTCATTTTAATGATCAAGTCCAAAGGAGTTGGACGA
>NC_087204.1:54256809-54276809 GCF_015104395.2 Macrobrachium nipponense | reverse complement strand
TATATATTATATATATATATATATATATATATATATATATATAGATATATATATATATATATATGTCCCGGAAGGGCGTTGCCAGAATTCCCCGAAGCATTTCCGTTTCATTACGAGAGAATGACACTTCTCTTAATTGATTCGTGACTCTCTCTCTCTCTCTCTCTCTCTCTCTCTCTCTCTCGTCGCCTCTCTCTCTCTCCTCTTACTTCTCAGGTTTTGTTAGTTGAAGAGCTCCCCCCCCCCCTGCATAAAATCGCTCAGGTTTTGTGAGTTGAAGAGCCTCGGCATAAATCGCTTTCAGTGATACAGAGCACTAAACTGGGTACGTAATTTATTTGCATGGTTCTGAGTGATGACCAAATCTTGGGTTAGGAGCCCGGGCAACAGATTAAATATGACGGCTGAAATAGATGGAAGTTCGCAATTGGACCTTGGAGGATATTTCTGAATGGCGGCCCTTAAACAATGAGCTTGAAAGGCATCGTGCTGTTCATGTGTCTGATGTGTCAGTGAAGAATTCACTTTTTAATTACATGCTCCTGCTGATGCTGTGGTTTTTCCTAATGTTGTAGATATGCTTTTAGCAAATATTCGAATATTGATTTTCGTTGTCAATGACCTATATCTTTGTCACGTCAGATTAGTGTAAAACAGTCATTCAATCCCACTATCAGTTATTTTATTATTTAAGGTAGGCCTTGGCTTTTTTCGAAAATAAGTAATGATATAGTTTAGGATATAGAAACCGTTCATTGTTTATGATTATTTTCGCTGAAGAGCCTGACGGTCAGAGCGACCATCAGTGCTCGGCTCTGCAATCAAAGGTGGTGGAAAGGAGTAGACTGTAGATGGACATCCCTGAGGTATGATTCGAATAACGGCTCGGTCTGCTGGTCTATATCCTTTCATTTGCTGCTTATCATTGTGCGATTATTTGGGAATTTCTCAGTCTCCCAGTTCTGTTCAGAAAGTTGTCAGTTGTTTTCTCTCGCTCCTTAGTTACATTGAGCCACAAAAGATGGTGCATTTCTTTGTTCGTTATTCAATCTCTCATAGTAGTTTTAGTGTCCTGGAAGAAATTGTATCACCGCGAAGAACTGTAACGTTTGCAGACAGGGACCGAGATTTCTTGGGAGTGTAATCAGTGCTTCTCCCAGACATGACTGCTTCCACCTTTTAGGCTTCAGCTTGCAGTGACAGCGATCAGGTGGTAACAAGTTTCCTCCCGTACTCTACTGAATGCTTTCGCTACAGATGTTAGTGAAACTTGGTGTCAAAAAGTGCATTCAATTGGGAACGTCTTCATATCTCCTTTCAGAAAGCAGTGAGTGTGCATTGTAGGTTGAAAGTGATTTTGGACTGTGTAGGCTTATACAGTTGCGTCATCTTCACCAGGTTGTCTTGTGGGGTTCTTTTGTAAGAGCTATTATTTTTAATCTGGAAAGGAAACGAACGATTATAACTCAGTTGCCATCCTAATTTGAGAGTGGCAGTCTTGCAGCATGGCAAGCAAAGCGATTGTGATTGCCCAAAGGTGGTGTCAAACGAGGACGTTTTCCGGCACCTTGACCAGCTTGCCCCGCCAAACTTCGGACCAATTTGTCAGTCATTGATTTATTATACCGATCAACTAGCTTGACATATAAGCTTAAACGGGTGACAGAAATTGAGTTATTTAAGACCGCATAGCCATCATGACTGCGACGGAATCAATAAAGTTACGATTGTAAACAAATATGAAACATGGAGGTTGCCACTCGGTTCAAAGTTTGGCGGCACTTTGCTAAAAGAAGCTGGGAAATGAGCTTTGGCTTTGTGTGACGATAGTCAGATTTGAAAGTCGCAAAACTCTCTGGTATGTTTTGATTTCATAACTTGTTGCCTTCACAAAACATTCCAGAATCGCTCTCATATTTTGAAAGTCTTCTTTAACATTAGAAAAGTAAAAGTAAAAGTTTTCCCCTGAAAATAGTTTTAAATAATCAAATACCGCATGAACCCTTTGAACCCGAACTGCGCAGTATACCTTTTATATTTTGAACGTTGCCTTGTTTAGATATCAAGCAACAGCTAAAGGTTTTCGGTTTTGTGATTCTATATTGCCTACATCTGGCTTAGTACATCTGGCTTAGTAACATTGACGTTTACATGTTAATAGTTCTTCAGACAGATACCGCCATGATTAGGTTGATTGATTTATGAACATTCGTCAAAGTACCGGTGCACTTTCAGCCATTCACTGCTTAAAAGAGTGAAAAGGGGGAGTTGAAGTGGTTGGACAGCGAGGTGAAAGAAAAAAGCTGGAATGGAGGTAGATTACAAGGCCGGAAAGTGGGAGCTGCAGCTGTAGGTTCGAGTTCATTCTGTCAGTGTTCCCCTCAAACGTGATTAAAAGTAAGTCTCTTCAGTAATGCAACAGAGGTATGCTACGGGGCCAAAGCTTTCATAACCAGTCCAGAGAGTGTTAACGTCCTTTTGAATTGTATTTTATTTCTATCTGGAGTGATTTTGAAGAAGCATCTGTTTTGTCAGATTCACACTGACGATTTCATATAATGCCTAATCAACCTTTAGGCATTCAAGTCCGTCTCTGAAATGAAATAATGTATTGTGTCTCAGGCTACAGATATTCCATTTTCTAGCCGGGAATATTACTTTGTGTATGATGTTCAAAGGTGTATATTTAGTTAAGACTTCCAAGGAAGCTGTTCTTGCCCCGGGGCAAAGTACTCAAGTTAATACAAGGGTTGTTTTTATTCTCACTTATAATTGGGTTTTTAGGAGGGAACATTGGTTTTATTCTCACTGATTTTAGGCGGGAACATTGGTTTTATTTTCACGAATAATTGGGTTTTTGTGGGGGGAAGACATTGGAAATGAAGTGTTATTTTGCTGTCAGTTTTACGTTAAGAACCGTTCCTTCTAACTCTGAATTGAGTTGTGCCTTTGCTGGAATGTTTCTCTTGTTCGGTTGTCCGGGATCTTTCTAGAGAAGTGTTCTGACCGAAGTAATTATGACCTGTTTTATTTGAGCAGAGGATTTCCGCTCCCATAGTTAATACCTCACTTTGATAAGAAATCGTGTTTCGTATTTTACAGAGCGCGCCGTCTACTATATTCGAGTAAGTTATCAGTGGGTCTCACATCCGGTACCTCAAGCCTTATATTCCCCAAACTTCAGAACTATTGAACAATGAATTTTAAAGAAGCTGACATGCTACATTTGTGTGCAGTGCACCACTTCATCAATTGTATTAACTTTTCCAACAAGTAAATCTCTAGATAATGTACTGTGTGTCCTATGCGCTTACCTGAATTGATTTGCCTTTTGTAGAGTATGAATTGAATAGAATGTGCTACTCTCCTCTTTGCTATGGCTGGCTGTCTCTCCTTCAGTGTCTAAGCGATTTGATTTCCATTTTCAAAAAAATGTTGAATAATAATAATAATAATAATAATAATAATAATAATAATAATAATAATAATAATAATAATAATGATTAGGGAGGAGACCTTCTCCAACGGCGGCAGCACTGAAAACAATGGCAGTTTCTACGCATTCTATTTAGAGTCTTCTCTGTTCTTCTTGATGTCTTCTTTTCATCAGCGTGTATCAGACTTCCAAAGGAAACAAACAGTTTTCTTGTTATTTAAGTTTCATTACCTGTGGTGTTTCAAACGCGCTCGGGCGAGTATTTTCAAAGTGTGAATGAACTGACACGGAACTTACATGGTTGAATGTAGCAAGAGGGGAGGGGGGTCGGGTGAGCAGTTGACAGGTCGATTATACAGCTGCATTTTGGTTGGTCACGGGTTGGTGACGACTCTCAATAGCTAGGAAACTGTTTGTGGCCTTTGGAAAGCTGATACACCGGCTACACGCTGATGAAAAGAAGATACTATGAAGAATAGAGAAGACTATCAATTGAATACCGTAGAAACAACCATTATTTTCAAAAGTAATAATAATAATAATAATAATAATAATAATAATAATAAATAATAAATAATAAATAACAATACAGGTGATAACTTCAATTTTATAAGGCAAGTTCCCTAAACTAGGTAAATATTTCCATTAGGTAAAAGCGTCAGCAGTAGATGGTTACAATATTGATTTAAGATGGTTAAAGCTTGAAACTACTTTTTAAAGAAAAATTGTTTACAAATAATTATCCTGTTTGCTTGTAAACTTTCTCATTTAGTTAAAGGTCAAATAGCCAACAGATTAATTCAATATTTAAGAGAGAGAGAGAGAGAGAGAGAGAGAGAGAGAGAGAGAGAGAGAGAGAGAGAGAGAGAGTTCTTTTCCACCTGAGGCTCATAAAAGCAGCTAATTTTACATTAAAACAGAAAGTATAAGGTGTACGGCTAGGAGTACACGTGTACACAAAATGTACATAGATTTGCTGAAACAGACGCGCCACGCACGCACACGCGCACAGTACAAAAAATAAAAATAAAAACATAGAAAGGTGTCAGCCTATACACGTAGAACTATAGTGTGCATTTGCTTTTGGGGAAGCTTTAGTGAATGCAATTACCATGGCGCCTGAATTCCCGAAACGGCACGAACAAGCAAATTGCCTAAGAAGCTGATCATGGAATGTATATAAATTGGTGAGACCTTAAGGGAATGCTGAGAGCATGAGTTTGGGGATTGGAGCACGTGTGTGCTTCTGTGGGCAGGCCCTCGGCGAAGGGCAAGGCTGCCGCTGCTGCTGCTGCTGCTGCTGCTGGTGCCGGTACAGATGGTACAAACCTTAAAGGAGATATTCTTCCGGGACAGTTTTTCGTAGGTTCTCCCGCTCAGAATCATCACGTGGAAATGAAATGGTTTTTTTGGATTCTCTCCCTCTCCATCTCCTTCTCCCTCTCCCGGGAGATTTGATTCAAAACCGTAAGTTATGCAAGTGGCGCATTCCTCCAAGAAGTTTGTAAGGCCTGTCCTTGCATGCTTTAAAACTCGAAGACCTCAGGTATGGGCTTCGTCACACATCTTGTTCCGGAGGAATGTGGAATGACAACATTAAGAAGGATTGTTTTATTTGGATCGTCCCGTTTTTCATGGTTTTTCTTATAACCCTATACATGTCTGTCTTTCAACAGGTTTCTGTTCAGATATTATTATCTCAGTAATAAAAAAGACATTATATACTTAGTTGATTACTGTAGCACTTTTCTGTGTTATATCCTCGTGTTGTGCATGTTTTGTCGGCAGTTTTTCAACAGCCTTGCTGCGAGTATGTTCAGTGTTCCATTTGACAGACGCAACGGGTGGTCATTTAAACAAATCTACGCAAGTGTCAAGCCTTTATTTTTACTTTTTTTTTCATCTAAACTGAATTTCTTGCGATATACTCCATTAACACAAAATAACTACAAGAAAACTTGAATGATCGTTTTTAAAGGTACATTCTAATAACTTCTTGTTTTCTTCACACTTTCCGGATATAATTGTCTCCACAAAACCCAGATCCAGATGGAAAAAGGTGAAGTTTTGACGATTGTAGCAGGATTCGTACTTACCTTCGGAGTATTAGAACGAGGACGAGGTCACGTACACACAAACATGCACACACGCGCGCGCGCGCACACACACATACACACACACACACACGTGTGTGTGTGTGTGTGCGTGGTCAGGTCGGCAAAATAACATTCTGATTACTTGGGATGTGGGTTCTAGTCCTGCTAATGGGTATCAGAATTCCTTCATAATATCTTGCATTTGGATCTAAAGCTTTATAGTGGCTATTACAATTACCTGCGCGCGCGCACACACACACATATATGTATATATATATATATATATTATATTATATATATATATATATATATATATCTATATATATATATAGATATAGATATATATTACATATGTGTTTTCTGTATATATATATGTATGATAGACAGATTGAATGATATCTGAATCAACAGATATGTGTAAGTATGAGGTAGAGTGAATCTAATTCCTCTTCATAGCGAGGTGGATTATGGCAACTCCATTGGAGCTTTATTTCCTTTTGGATTGAGGTGTATAGCAGTAAGGGTATGCAGAGGAAAAAGAAGTTATGATGCACAAACTGACGAGAAATAGGTAATTTGAGCAAATACATGAGTGAGCAAAGTTACGTGTACCTATGGAAGTAAATATAGAGGAAATAGTTCAGTTAGCAAATTGATCATACTATATGATGCAAATTTTCAAAAGCTAGCATTTGAAGAGGTCTGGAACAGGAGTGGACTCGGTTAGTGTCAATTTTCTGGAAGCATCTCGAGGTGATTGACCAGGATGTCAAAAGGCAAATAAACCATAGAGAATTTGAAAGACTCCTGTTGTTTACGGGATCGTAAGCGAGACCCTGCAGTATGGGGGTTCAAGCATGGTCGGTGGCAAAGAAGGATGTGTTAGGTGTGTCTGGAAGAAGAAAACGTTTGTAGGAAATGAGTAAATACAATTGTGTTTTTTTCGCAAAATGAGAATATGGTGGTGACCTAAAATAAAATGTAAACAAAAGAAAAAATGCAGGTAAATTATATGGTATGATTGTTTATGTAAGGGCGATAAAAAAAGGGGGGAGGGGATTCACTGGGGAAGAATGACCTGGGTTATACGAGGGAAAGATTGTTTTGATCAAATTGTTGTTATGGAACAGAAGAAGAAGTTTGAGAGCACAAGGACAAGGCTGTACGAGGTATTAGCGAATATAGAATAACCTTATGTTCGAACAGTAGATTATACAAGGGGAAGGGCAAAGAATATATATAACAATGATTTAGAAGGTCATTTGTTGTGAGTGAAGATTTTAGTTGAAAGTATTTCCTGTTTAGGATTTGGGTATTTGAGAGTGACTGCTTTGGTGCTGAGGTGATTCTAAGACAAACAAACCCTTGTTATGTCTCCGTGTTATGTAGCATATGTTGTTATAGGCGAATTACAGGGAAATTGTATATGGTAGTAGACATATCACAGGATAGGTGTAGCATTTTTAAAAGGCTGCAGAATCTGGAAAAGGTTGAAATAGAAGGGTTGGCGTCTGTTGCGCCATTCATGGAGATGAATGGTGGAGTCTTCATTCAGATGAAAGAAAAACGGTAGAATTGTTGGTAAAAACGTGGGTCAGAATGCTTTGTATGAGGGTTGCTCATGTACAGAATAGAGGACTGTATGTATGTGAAAAGTGTGTATAATTCAGGGAAGGTGACGTTAAAGAAATGATGAAAGTGAGGGGTCAAAACACCCATTTATCAAGGGAGTACCTATGAGATGAGGGATGAGCGACAGTCTATGTTGGGAGGACTCGTCTATCATAAACACAATTTTATGTGAAGTTTATGTTTTCGTTGTTTTCTTTCATAGATAAATCATCAGTGAAAGGATGAGCTTGGAAATGACAGTGGTTACTTTTCTGTGATGGGCAGCCGTCTTAGGGAAATAAGTGTGCGTATAAAACACTAGAAGCGTCGCCATTCATAGATGCTTTCATTTTCCGTAAGATTTGTTCTTACAGTACAATTGTTAGCGATTTACTGCTAGAAGGCGGTTCACGCTTTGTGAGCTAAAATACCCAATTACATATGAAGAAGAGGAAGAGTAAAACAGAAGTTTATAACCATTATCCGTTTTCACTTGCATCAGATGACCTCATAATTAACTTAGTCTTTAGATGGTGGTCATATCTTCCAGGCAAAAGTGGACCACAACAAAAGCTCCATCTACTTTGAGGTGATCAGTTGGCTAGCAGTGCGCAATGTTCTTGTGCGTCGGACAACGTAAACAGCGCAGTGCCTGGTCTTGGTTCGGCAGGATCTTGCATGATGCAAGAGCTCTGCAATCAGACCGGGTACTAATGACGTCACTGCGATTGTTAGTCCTAATTGATAATTAAAGACACTGAGTTATGGTTCAGCCAATCAGATAATGTCACTCTTTAGAGAGAGAGAGAGAGAGAGAGCTATATATGAATGACTGTTGGTGCCGTGTCTCGTAAAGAAAACTAGCGAGGAAAACATCAGTCTCAATTCTCTTTTGTCAGAAAAGTGGTTGATTTCTTTCATGTACATTATTATTATTAAAGTAGTTTAACCAGACCACTGAGCTGACTTTCAGCTCTCATAGGGCTGGTCCTTTCATGTACAAGACTTGCGAGTTAGAGATAATGAGATAAGATGTGAATAGGGGCGGTTTTCTTTAGTGGGGCAAATGATCACAGAAAACGCCCGAATCTAAGCACGGTAGAGGGAATGTCCCAAGATTTGCAATGGTGCCGACCTTTGGTGATGAGCTCCCTGCTTCTTTGGTGTAGCTATGAAGCGATTGCACCTGTGGCTGTGGAGGTTTCTTCACAGAGATTTAACCTTGATTCCACCATCATTAAGAGATCAATCTTAATAGTTGTCGCTTTGTGTGGAATATATATATATATATATATATATATATATATATATATATATATATATATGTATGTATGTGTGGTATATATATATATATAGATATATATAATATATATATATATATATATATTTATATGTATGTATGTATGTGTTTATATATATATATATATATATATATATATATATATATATATATATATACATATATATATATATATATATATATATATATATATATATATATATATATAAAAATACACACATATATACGTATGTGTGTATACACGTATGCATGTTTGAGTAAACGTTTATTCATTGTAATCATTCTGTGATGAGGGTTTTTATATTTGTTTGTTGTTCTGTTATTAGTAAGGAATTTGTAAAATAAAAGAAAAAGAATATATACGCTTTCCTAAAGATGAGGTCTGCTACTTCATCATAGGAAAGACATTTCCTAATGAGTACCCACCCAGGCGTTATTACTGAATTCATTATGATATTATGAAGTGGAGGAACGTAGTATATCTCTGTTCGGTCGAACAAAGATAATATATTAAGGCAACAGCCACAAACAAAAAAAAACTCCGTTTCATCTGCAAATGATGACGGGAATCCCTTTCGAGCAAAAGTAGTTCATTTGGGAAAAGAAAAGTCTGATATCGACCGAAAGTTTTCTTTTGTTAGAAGATTGGTCTGACTTTTGATGGCATTGGAAACAGCTTTTGAAATTTGATCAAAAAAGCGATAGGAGGCTTAATTAAAAGTTGCTACCCTTTTCCAATACCAGGCCCGAGAAAGTCTTGAATTTCAAAGAATCTTTTTTCTCTGTAGAAATACTTCATCAGTTTTCTAATTAATCGATTTCTTTGTCATTGTTGATTTGCTCTTATTCCGGCGGTTGGAGGTAATGAAGCAGTGGTTCCTACTTTCCTTCTGTTCTTCAGTGTGAAATCAAAACCAACATGCAGATTGAAGAAATGAACATTCGTTATTTTGTGATGCTCGACTGTTGAAACTCTCGGTTTCTAGAGTCTCATTCAGTGTGTGTGTGTGTGTGTATGTTTACGGTAACAAAACAATAGTGGTTAGTTGGGTTTTGTATAGCACAGCACGCATTCAGTCATTTTATGTCGGACACACTAAGGAACTTCATGAAAGTCGTAAATGTGTTTCTCTTTTTACACAAAGGGACGAGATAACTTGTTAACGAAACTCTTGACACGTACCATATGATGCAGTTTCCCTCTCGGCTCTTGACCAGCACCCATGAAGACTTCTTTCTTTGTCCGTGCAAGTCTCACCGTGAGGGGGAAGGTTGTCAAAATCCAGTATTTTGACACACTTATTATGAAAGAAATGTGAATAGCCCTTATGATTGGAAATAGTACAAAAATCATAGAGGGTGCCAACTAAGGTTTTCATGAATACAAGTAGTGCAGTTTTTTTTGATTTGTATAGAGAAGTGGTGTATGTTGACGATGGCCTTTCATGAATCACATTTATGGAGGCAGAGATATCTTCGGGCTAGGAACCAATTGGTTATGTATAGCAATGGGACCTACAGCTTATTGTGGGATCCGAACCACGTCGAGAAATGAATGTCTAGCACCAGAAATAAATTTCTCAGATTCCTTGTTGGCAGAGCGGGGGAATCGAACCCGGACCCTGAGATCGGTAGTCGAGCACGTTACCGACTTGTCCAACGGCGAACTTTTATCATCGCAAAAATTGAGGGTGAACCGACACACACTGAATGCCACAGTTGACACTTTAACGCAGAACAATTATTATTATTATTATTATTATTATTATTATATTATTATTATATTATATGTGTGTGTGTGTGAATGAGAGTTTTGTTCTCTTGATGCCAATGAGGGGCTGTTTTGAATGGGACCTCAAATGAGAATGATATGTTAATGACAAATATATCAATTGTTGTATTGTTTAGTATATGTGGTCTTAAGATGCTTCATTAAATCCATCGAATCAATTTGATTTTCCTTTAATAGAACAAATGTTGCAAATTAATATGAAAGTTAGATTTATTGTGCAATGATTGTATTGGAAGGCTCTTCATTCTCGCAGAAATTGACTGCGACTCATAAGTTACTTTCGATTAACTTTGCAATGTTGGAGGTATTGAGTGGTCCTGGGTTGGAAGACATTTTGCAGCGTGCCAGATTGTTTACCTTTTTTGGACATGTAGCTACTTATGAATATATATATATATTTATATATATATATAATATATATATTATATATTATTTTTTCTTTCTCTTTACGATGGAACCCGAATGGTAGAGCCTTCCGGCACTCACTAAGTGTTGCTTGGTCCCGCCACGTTATGAGCAATGGCGGTCGGCATGTCATTTTGATTATTTTGTGTTTTGCAGGAGATTAGATGCAGTCTCTCCGCTGTTAAATCTGTGCAACAGAGTTGAGACATTGTAATCGGCGCTGTGATGTGACTTGCAGTGCTCCAAGGGCATGCGAGCGAGCGAGTAAGGTTAGCCAGTGGTATTGGATGACGAACAGTGATCGCGTTGATAAGGACATTGATTATTCAGAGATGAAAAATCTGTTGCCATAAAGCACTTGGCTGCGCGCTGACGTTTTTCCCATTAATGGAAATGGGACAAAATTCAGTTTTAACCCTGGTGATCAATGGGAAGTTAATGAAAGCGGTGCCAGTGGTTAACTTGTCGCAACTAGGCCGTTTCAGGTCTCCATTTATATAAACCTGAATGTGGTGTGTTATTGTGATCGAAGTTACATTTTCGTAATTAGTAACGCTTTCAATAATCTGATTTGATAATGAAGTCCGCACCGCGACTGGTACTGCTCTCTCTCTCTCTCTCTCTCTCTCTCTCTCTCTCTCTCTCTCTCTCTCTCTCTCTCTCTCTATATATATATATATATATATATATATATATTAATATATATATATATATTATATATATATGAAACACACACGCACACACACATACATGTATACACGTGTTCGATTGTAGTTTTTTTTATTTTATGCTGCCTGAAAAAAAAGATAATGATGTGGGTTTTACATGTGACGTAATTTTCAGTTATTATCTTGTTCCGTAAAGAATATCGACGATAAACTGTCACAAGTGGAATTTGCTTTGCATATTATGTCAGTGTCTAGTAATATTCGTATTTACTTTTAGATTAGCCAAGAATGATGACCTTGAAAAACAGGTGAACGGTGGAATGAACTTATAATGATGTACTGGTGATGAATATCGTTTAACTGGAATCAATGTCGTTTGATGAGTATAGTGACATAATCAGATCTGTAAGAATCAGTTTTAGTTAGGCTGGATTAACAACTATATTACAGTCATGCGCTGCTACGTCTTGTGGTTGTTGTTTCAACATTGTAAAGGGGCATACGAGTAGCCTTTCATTCCTTAAGAAATGTTTAAAATAGAACTTCTGACAAATTCTGCCTTATTTTGCCATACTAGTATTAATTGAGCGAGGTAGCGCTGATATTTTGTCAAGTATAGTCGTATTCGGAATTTTCCTTCGAAGGAGAGAGCCTTCAGATGTCACAGAGTCCGAAAACGTTCCGAAAAAAAAGAGAAGAAGAAGAGAGCGGTGCAGTCATAGCAGAGATAATTGCACCGTTCATCCGATTAGGTCGAACATACGATGTTCCTCTTCGCCTCTAATCCATTTATGAGGAAAGATAAATGTCGGGGTATTTTAAAGGCGCTGTTCTTGATTTCCTGCGTGCGGTGGAACCTCGGGATGATCCGGTTCGTTGAGCTTTCAAAGGCTGTATGTGATAAGACCAAGTGTGCTGCTCCTCCTTCCGTGTTAGGACTTTCCACTTTCAAAGGCTGTATGTGATAAGACCAAGTGTGCTGCTCCTCCTTCAGTTGTTAGACTTTCCATCCAGCTGTTTTCTGTCTCTGGAAGGAATAGTTTCTTCCCGCAGTTTGAAAGAAAGGCTGCATTGTGGGTGTTGAAGCCCATACCCCAGGCAATATAGACATAGTTTTGATCCGGGACTCCTGCCCATACTTGTCCTACTCACTTGTTCTGTTTCGAGGTATTACACAATTTTACTGTGTTGTTGATGTGCTAAGAAAATATCAACGACGTGGTTTATCTTCAATATTCCAAGGAAGAACTAACTTTGGATACAGGAACGGATTTACCATTTAGCTGCACGACTACAAACAGTTGTTTTCTGATAGCAAGACTGGGCAGAGAAATACGGAGGCGTTGTCATAACAAAATCATTGTTGAGGCTCTTACGTCTGTAGGTCTATCATGCTCCTTTTATTGCCAGGATAGTAGACGTCATGCTTTGGCATTTAAACCACCTATACTATAAACACACTCTCCCCCTCCCCCCCCCCCCCCCGTCTCTCTCTCCTCTCTCTCTCTCGTCTCTCGCTCTCTCTCTCTATCTCGTCTTCCATCGTCTCTCTTCTCTCTCTCTCTCAGGTTTCATCTGTCGTAAAAGTGGCCATACGGTTGCAGAGTACCATTTCCTTTCATTTTGCCGGATGCAACTCTTACTTTCATAAAGGCGGCAGAGTTATTAATTATAATGTTGCTCTCTCTCTCTCTCTCTCTCTCTCTCTCTCTCTCTCTCTCTCTCTCGTGGGAATATGGCTCACGGTGAGACCCCTCATTAAAACTTCGGCAAACAACTTTAGGCCTCTGTTCTCTATATAACTTCAACCGAGGTGAACAAAAGTAAACTCAGAAGTTCTGTTCTGCCAAGAGACTTTTTTATCCTCCCTCCTCAGATAGAAATTGGTTCTTTTTCTCTCACTCCAACGGAAAATTGCGTTTTCTCTTCTTGATAGGAAATTGATTCCCTTTCGTGGGTAAAAACTTGATCTTCAAGCCTGGACAAGAAATTGGATCTCTCTCTCTCTCTCTCTCTCTCTCTCTCTCTCTCTCTCTCTCTCTCTCTCTCTCTCTCTCTCTCCTGACAAGCGGTGCCTTATTCCTCCTGCCTCCCGTTCGTTATCACCTCACTAACCTACATTCATGAAAGTTAGGGATCCATAAGTTGAGCACATTGCAGGTCTGATAGATTGACGTGATTGATTCATGCAGGGACAGGATGGCCTTCCACCGGTTTTCCAATATTGCCTTGGCATCGCCGCATCTGGCAAAGGGACCGACTCCACCAGGAATCGACGCTGGAAAGACCTTTATGTAAGAAAGAGAGGGAGTGAGAGAAGGGTAGAAAGGAGAGGGAGGCTCGCATTCAGAGAATGACATTTGCTTACGTGAGTAGCTTAGCTACCGATTCCTAAAGATCACTAGGAAGTTAGGCAGTCGATATCGAAAGCTAACTGTGTACGCGTAGTAAGCACATACTGCGTCTTATAAATACCAACAGATCTACAGGAACTCTTTAATGCTTGGAATTCAGCGCTGTGCGCATTGATCGCATCGCCTCCAAACGTTGAACATTCTGATGTCGAACATTTGTGGTATAGTTCCTAATGTATTGCAGCTGAATGGCATTTGCTTAACCTTTACAGAACGAGAATTGTATTGATTGTTTCACGCCCAAGGCAGAGCCCTAAAAAGTAATAGTATTGTCCAACTAAATAGTAGTACATTGTAAATACTTTCTTCGGTGAAAATAACTAACATTGATTAAAACTTTTAAGATTTATTTTTCGAAGCCTAGTATTCTTGGAGAATTTAGATTGGAAGTACAGACGTGGTTTAAATGTACTTTAGTTTCGTTGTCTTATCTGTACAGCAGGGCAATTATTAAGTCGGCGTGAGAGACGTCCTAAACAAAACGAGAATTGAAGCGTAATGGACGTGTCAGTGTTTGGCAAGTTGATATTTTTACGTTTTTCTTGGCTCCCTCGACTCATTTACCCTTCCCGAGGTCATTATGAAAAAGCTTAGCCTCTCACCTTTGTAGGTTTGGCAAAAAACGAGAGACCACGGGGGAATTTTAAAATATTTTGATCGTGCGTTTGACTGCAAAAATATAGTATGCCGTATTTTGTGTTGCCTTGAAGGCCTAATACGTAGTCTGTTTATTTTCTACCGCATGAAAGTGATCTGCAAGATATTTGAGGGAGGAGTGACATACGTAGTTTTCAGCATATAAGAAAAAGGAATTTCTATTTGTAAGATTTGACTGCTAACAGACGATGAAATGATCCAATATTTAGTGACTTCCTCCATTGCAGGTACACACGAGCAAATTCGGAAAAACGTGTTTTGTCATCTGGTACCAAGTTATTTATTCTGATTTTATATTGTTCCTCTGCTCTTTTGAGTCTAGTTCAATAAAGAGTAACACTAACAGGATAAAGTCTTTAGCTTTGTTGGTTGGTGTAGGGAGGGACAAGGGTCCTTCTTTCCACTGTGGAATCCTTAGGTCAGCATGTGTTATAAATGGTGTGATCGATCATCAGGGAGTTGGTGATTTGAGACATTCTTAACCGTGGTTTAGAATACATAATATTATAACAAACAAACATTCTTATTGTTGAATATACAAGTACAGTATATGTAAATTTGCGCGTAGCTTGTATTATTGCATAAGAATAAAGTTGGCATCATTCCCATCCCTTTGCAATTCCGTTATGGATAGAATAAGAATATAAAATGAGCTAAGATCCACACCGCATTTATTTCATATGTTGCTTTCATACATACATACACATACATACATACATACATACATACATAAATGTTTTAAGAGAAATAGACTTTGTTCATGCAGTCTAAGCTTGAAGACGAATCATATCGCAAGCGGTGTAGGCCATCGCTGTTTCTTTCGAGCGAATTTGTGCGTTTTCATATGTATGTATACAGCATACGTATATACATGCACGCACATTAGGCATGTCGCACAGTTTTACCGAATCCTATTCGTCATGATCACGTGATATCAATTTTAGTTACATAGTGTATGTTTGTTTGTCTTATCTGGAAACGTCACTCATGAAGAAGCCTTATTCAGTTTTATAGACTACCGGTAGAATAGAGTCGCTTCCTGATAACTAGAAAGTTATTGTTCTTCACCCAGCGAAATAGTTGATGCCAAGATCTGTCTACTATGTCATATATTTAGATAAGTTTTCCGTTGAAATCTTGAAATCCGAAACTGAAGTTCTTTGCTCCTGTCGGTATTCGAATCACAAGTGGTGAGTTTCAGGTTGAGTGTTATCAACGTTAGCAATGCTGAGAGTGAATGACTGAATGGTGGACTGAACGTCCTGCCGAATGCACCTGCCGAATGCTCTTCATCCCGTTCCCGGTTCGAATGCGACGCTTCCCGGTCTGGAGGTACCACATGTTTACTAATGAATCTCATTACACTCTTTGAAGTTACTCATTAATATTATTAAGGACAAGGATATCACAAGGCCAATGACAGGATTGCATTCTAATCCTATCTTCCGTAACTTACCCAATTGGGCTAGAACCTGACCTGAGCAAGATGCCTTCTTCTTGGACACTATCCCATCCTAACTAAACCTAGATTGCCATAAAACTTCAAAATGAAGCCCAACAATTCATCTCTCGTTGATGTAACTAGCAAGGGGAGTACTCCCTGTCTCTCACAGGACGGGGCCTTATTCCTTACTTGAAGATTGGGAGCTGTTGTTGTCGTGTTGTTGAAGACTAAGTCGGCTGCGTGACAACCCGGGCACTTGCCGTTTGAGCAACCTGTAACGGTTGGGCAGTACGCAGCTAGAAGGCACAGATTTCCTCTTGTCCCAATCTTGATAAGTGTCGGTTTCAATGAGTTTGTCTATCATTGTTATTTTATTTCCTAAACAAATTTTGTGTATGTGTGTGGGCAAGTAGGCTGGCGGTGCCATCGCACCGATGCCTGCTGCCTGGTGCATTCAGCCCACCACCACCAATAAGCATGAAGTGTTTAATTTGACCCATAATACTACGTATGTGTCAAAGTCCGATATTTACATGACCAGAACAATGATATGGAATCTCTTGTCTTGTCTTCTTGATATTTTTGGGCAGAGTTTCTACGAAAAGGTCTGAAAACCGAAATGGGAAAGGAATTCAGAAATTCTTCTCCCTCGCTGAGTTTCGAGCAGATGAGCGGAGATGGCTTCCCCACGGTATTAAATTTTCTTTTGGTTTGGGTCATTTTCTTTTCAAGATAACAAAATTGGTAAGAAATAATGAGCATTTTTATGACCTTGCTCATTGTTTTAATTTTGTGACATTCTCAGCTATATTATATAAATAATTATCATCTTTTGGCGTCGGCTTATCTTTCAGTTGTTCTTGGAAATTCAATCTGCAAAAAGGGAGACGACGCCATTTTATATAGAAGACTTCACTTGCAAATACATGTGAATTGGAAGCTTTTACATCAACTGGCACTCACCTTGTTGCTGAAAATTGAATGGCCCTCAAATGCCGCTCTTTGTTCGTTTCGCCGAAGGTGAAAACAAGTTTTGGGGGAATGTCTCACCAAATTAAAGAACTAAGGATATATATAATATATATTATATTATATATAGATATATATATACTATTATATATATAAATAGGTAGATAGGTACGTATATACGTTTATGTAATATATATATATATATAATATATAGTTATATATATATTATATATATATATAATATAATGTGTCTGTCTATAATGATTTTTTTGTTTTTAACAAAAACAAGAAACCCAACCACAACTTACTTGGCAAAGTATGCAAAAGATTGGCAAATATTGGCCTGCTTTTCCTAAAGGCACTCTACCAATACCACAAGTGACTTCAACCTTTCCAGAAGTACGAGGATGCACTATACTTCAGTGTCCTACCAGAGACGGAGCATTTCATTTATAGATTTCAGCAACTTACGACATTCCTCTGACAAGACGTACACGAATGTTGTCAGGTGGGAAGGGGAAAATTATATTGACTAAGATGAACGAGGAACAATTGAGATTTGCTGATATGAATAGTATTTCTGAAATGTTGAGGTGTGTAAGGTTACTGTGGCAAGGGATAAGTAACCCGGAGCTTTTCCACTAAACCTTCTTTCCATGGCATCTGTGTGACGTGTTGATAAACGGCCGAGTGCTTTAAATTTGCTTGCAAAAGAATAATGTTTAGCTTTTTGTGATGCTGACCGCGGTCGTTGCATTCTCTGTCATTCATTACTGTTTGTCCATGATCGATATGGATGTTTAAATTCCCAATAGCAAAGTTATATTTGCTTATGGTAGTGGCAGACGTATCATTTTGGAGCCTTTGCTTTATAGTGATATTTCAGGCCATTTTGTTAATGAGGTTTCCCTTTCCTTGTGGAAAGAGCGGCATGTGGGGAAGGTTTGCTTTGGAAACCGTTGCATGCTGGAATGATTCATGATAATATCTCAGTTGACTTATAAATCCAAGCAGTCACGAGACTGCTGCACAATCGAAGCGGAGAGACAAGCAAAACCGAATCGTTTCTTTTGTGGGCAAACAGTCGGTTGATTAAGGCTGCTTTCACACTGATTACTCACAAGTCAAGACAAACACGAAATGTCACGGGGATCGAGGTCAGAGCTTTTGACTGGTGACCTCGTCATGAGTTTCCCCATCTTCGTCGTCTTTCATTTTTTCTTTGCTTCTGGCGAGCCAGCACGGACGCGTTCTTTGATCCTTTTACATTCGTGTGACTCGGGAAGCTCAAAATGAAAATAAGTCCTCTTAGGAAAATAAGGGTAAATTCCGGTTTTGTCGAGTGTGCTACCAGTTATTGACCGCCTGGTCGAAACGAGGAAAATAGAAATCTGGAAAAGGAGACGAATATTGCAGTACTTTTGGAAAGGTACATTAAGAAACATGGAGAACTTGATTGTTTCTCAAAGGCAAAACGGATCCAACGCGTCTTCTGGACCAAGGAAGCACTTTTCTGCTGCTGACGAATGGACCCTTTCATCTCAGTCAGTCAAAAAAGCCACAGTTGTGATATTGGTAGAGTCCCTATAGGAAAAGCAGGCCAATATTTGACTTTACATGCTGGGTTTCCTACTGATCAGTCCATCAGTTATGTCACATGACTGATGAGTTGAAGTGGAAAAAAGTGTTTCTCACGAATAAAGAAACAGATTAACGTTTGCCCCTTTTTATGCCATTCACACTGATTCATTTGTTCTTCTCGGAAAGAAGACTCCCCTGCCCTCGGAAAAAGAAAAAAACAATGGATGATGTTGATGGAATCATCTCCTAGGGGACGAAAAATAGGCCTCCTAAGGAGTTAAAGTTTCCTATATTATGGAAGTGAAGCGGCTCAAGGAATGATCAAGTCTTGAGCTCACATCACTGAAATGGTTCGTATTATCCAACTTCAGGACTCGGAAGATCATCATTCTTTTTTAGTCACACAATTAATTAGGTAATTAACCATTGACAGTTGTTAATTATAATAGTAGTAATTAATATATATATATATATAATATATGATATATATATATATATATTATATTATATATGTATATATATATACATATATATATATATATATATATATATATATATATATATATATATATGATACGTTGTCTGCATTCATATTGCAAAGTTGCCGAACTGCCTCGTGAAAAAGCCCTACTTGACAAGATAAAAAAAAGTTTATTTTCATTTTGATAAGGATGCATTGTTATTTGGCCATGTAGGCAGTTCTTGCGCGAGTGCCTTTGGAAATTAGAGTCATGGGCAACAGAAATGTCAGGAGCATCATGGTAGAAAATCCCAGCAAGGATGTTTGGGAGGGAACTTGGTGAGCACCAAATGAGAGCGCAGAATGTCGTCGTTATCGGGAGAGGATTGCTGTAGAGAATGTGAGCGAATCGTGTATTTGAATGAGGAGAACAGGTATGACTTTCTGACAAGCAAAATGAAGCAAGATAAATAAAGTCAGTGGTTGTTGAAACAGTTGACATAATTCAGGAAATTCAGCGCAAGAAATAAACCTTTCTGTAGAATGTGCAAAATATTATTGTCGTTTGGTAACAAATTGTTCATGAAGTTCATTAAGAATAAATAAAGAGACTGCTGCCGCGCTTGTTGATGCTGAATCCAAAGCCAGGTACGAGGCCCGGAAGTGTAGCTCTTTTCATGGTGGAAAGAGAAGGCCGAAGCTTTCTCATTTGAACGAAGATGAACGTTCCATTTCAGGAGTTGACTCCTGTGTATGTAGCAGCACATCGAGTATCCACACCGGAGACGATTTGAGAGCGAAAATGACCTATCATCATTTTCGGTAAATAACGTGTTTCATTCATTCATAAACTGACCTGGCCGGTCAGTGACAGCGAAATTGCAAGAGATTTATTTTTAGTTATTATATGAAGAAATGGAGAACCATTTTTTGACAATGGCCGAGGTTTGAGGTCGCATGAGACTACCAATGCTGTTGTGTATAGTTTACAGTTTTCAGGAGAGAATATAATATGTGTGTTTCACGAAAGAAGAGAAACCCTCATGAAACGTGGGGCGACCTCCCGTGTGAGCGACAGAAATGTGGAAGAGAAGAGAAGGGGATAAATGGCCTCTTGCTCATTTTGGAAGCGTTCTTCCGCCTCTTGTTTACTGCTGGAGGATGAAG
>NC_087204.1:54239309-54251809 GCF_015104395.2 Macrobrachium nipponense | reverse complement strand
CATGTGAGAGAGAGAGAGAAGAGAGAGAGAGAGAGAGAGAGAGAGAGAGATATTCACTAATACTAAGCCAGAAATATCTTTTAATATCGAATTCTATATAATGAATTAAACCTACGAGTATAACTTACTTAAGGATAATTATAACCGATTGGCGCTCTTCTTCGGGTAGCCGAGTTGTCAAAAGTCACTTGGTTCAAATCCTGGCCGGTGTAGGAACACTTTATCAATTACAATTGCCCTTGGGTGTAAGTTATTTCGAAAACATAGTGAATAAGATATTAAACGATATTGGAGGTTTAATATTTTATATTTACGTATATATATATGTGTGTGTGTGTGTGCGCGCAGATTTACGCTGAGAAAAATTATTAAACGGTATAGATCCTGGGCGAGTTTGCTTTTAGTATTTTAAAACTTCCTCAAGAGGACTGATGCATCATTGTAGAGATTTGCACCATATAAGCTGGGAGAAAATGCAAACGTACACAGCTGCCAGAGAAAAGGAGTTGTGAACTTATTTGTGACAGAGGTGAGTGACCCGTTAACAAATCCAGTCCTTGCATGCATGCGGCCTCACCCATTTGCCATCAACGTACGATAAATTGCTTATCTTGTAATTAATACATTTTAACTATATCCCTCGAATAAAAGGATCAAGTTTATACATCGTAGGCTGATATTCGTATTTCTTAAAGAAGCTTTGAGTTATAAACTGATTCAGTTATATTTCTTTCCAAGATATAGAAAAAAACATGGTATCAATGGACTAAACATAATTGATTTCCCTAACATGAATGAAGATTGCACTGTTCTCCTTTACATATCTTATACATATTTCTTTCTGTTCTACCTGTTTTGCAGTCATTCACAGCTTATAACACATAAAAAATTGTCGAATGATAGACAAATCCTTTCGTATTATTAGGAGAGTTCTTTGCAATTGCTTTTTTCATAGTTCAATTGTTCTTCATGCCTATATCAACAGCGAAGTATAACGGAAAGGATTATTCCTACTACCAAATAGTATCATTTTAAAGCCTAGGGATTTTCTGTGTATCTTTTGCAATACATCATGAATCACCCTTAAGATAAAAAAAAACTTATTTTATCCTTATCCTTTAAGAACATGACTGTTCATCATATTCATCAGTGATTTTAAAGACAATTCCCATTTCCTTAATAATCTTGGAGTTAATATAGCATTGAAGAACAATAGTGCAAGAGCCAAGCACAATGCCAGAGGACGTGTATATCAAATCCAGTGTTAGTAATGTGACAATTTTTATGCCAGTCAAACTGGAAAATCATTGTAAAGAGAACAGACCAGCGTGGGAAACGTACCAGATATGCAGTTGAGAACAATGCAGTTTTCTTTCATGGTAGTAAAACCAATCACGCTATCACTTTGCAGGTGCTACAATGCTGGTTTATTATTATATGATAATAAATAATAATCGAGAAAGACATGTAATTGAAAACAGTTTTGTAAAGAAAGCTTTCGTAAGAATAAGAATCTCTGGCCTAGGCAAATAGAAACTTCATTGTTTTACTTCAAAAGACATATGTAGCATGTATAGATTCAAAAGAAAATAGTTGTGGTGGCTCAATCACAAAAGTGTGAGGCCATTTGCTGCGGAAAGCAAGATTTCAACTGTTTGTGTGCGCGTCTGGGTATACCATCTTCCTTGCAGACAGAAAGTGTAGTTATACCTCTGATTATCAGTCTCCTTGAAAATCTCTTCAAAACGCAAAGGTAAAATCGGTCAGGATGTATATACTGCATATCAATTTTTCCTCTGTGGTACACACACACACACACACACACACACACACACACACACATATATATATATATATATATATATATATATATATATATATATATATATATATGTGTGTGTGTGTGTGTGTGTGTGTGTGGTATATGTTATTATAAGTATGTATGATGTACGTAAGAAATTTGAGGGTTGGGCATAAAGTTCCGTTAGCCATACTTTCTTTCCAAATGTAACTGATCTTCATTATAAACTAAGTTGTATGTTTGGACCTGATTGCTTCTAAGTTGTCTCGGTGCTGGTGGTGTAACGTTCGCTTCCTCCCCCGTTTCTTGTGACGACCCAAACAGTTCTGTTCCCTTCCTGTTTTTCATCCTCTTTATTAATAACAATTTCCAGTCTAGTTCACGCTGTTGACGAGGGTTCAATCCTCCTGCCGTCACTTTTCTCAGCGACCTCCGGAAGTTTACATCAACCTCGAGTGACTAGCCCGTAACTTGGTAAACATCAGTGTCTCCTATCCATTTCTAATTACTTTTAGTTTTCTGTAAAAGAAAATGAGTGAGATGGCTTTTTTCGGTCCGCCCTCAGATCTTCAAAATAAAAACTACTGAGGCTAGAATGCTGCAAATTAGAATGTTGATTCTTCACCCTCCAATCATCAAATTTTCCAAATTGCAGCCATCTAGCCTCAGTAGTTTTGATTCTATTTAAGGTTAAAGTTAGCCATGATCGTGCGTCTGCCAACGATATAGGACAGGCCACCACTGGGGGCGGTGGTTAAAGTTTCATGGGCTGTGGCTCATACATCAGTATAACGAGACCAAAGTAAGATAGATCTGTTTTCGGTTGCCTTGATTATAGGTTGTACAGAAAAGTCGGTTACGCCGAAGAAACTTGGGTGCATATTTTACTTGCTTATGATGTGGACGAACCTTTACTGCTTTCACTATTTTGGGTGTTCGGTGTTACTTCAGTGGTTGTGCTTCTTACTGAGCATTTTGATAAATAGGCTGTTTTTGGAATCCGAAAGTTATTTTCTTCACCTCTGCTGGGAGAGTCATGCGTAGGTCCTTCTCGCCCGCGGCTGGGAGATTGCTCTCATGTTTGCAGTGCTAAATTTACCTGTCACCCACCTAGATAGGACTGAATCAAACACAGTTACTTTGATCACTGACGAAAACACCATAATCTCTTCTCTCGGTTCTCTTCCACGTTGCCGTAGTACGGTATTTCTGTACCTTATTTCCAGTCCCTTTAGGTCACTGATCTGTTGAGCTCAGTGAAAGGGTTCCTCCCCCTACTAGTGGGCCTCGTGACATCTTCTGGTAGTCAGTATGTGAATATCAGCGAGCCTCTGACTCTGAGCTCCGTTTGTAATCGTCTTCCTGCCTCGGCTTTCTGACTGTGATAACATATTCTTCTTCACAGGTCGAATTTTGATCGCATTCCTCGTGACTGAGGCTTCCCTCCTACTCATTTTTTTTTCTTTTCTGGGGCCTGTGCTAGATTCATAAGCTTGTCTGCTATAGCTTGTGTTTTTTTTCCGATGTACAAGATATGTATATTCAAATATGAAAAAGGTTAGTTGTCTGTTGTAAAAAGATTTGCCTTGATTGCTATTTTGGATGGATGGTGGAAATAAAGTTTGACAGACGAGGGATTTTGATGCCACATCCTCCTTACAAAAGTTAAAAGAATTTCTCGTCAAGTTTTCAACTTCTATTATAACTTAATGTTTCTTGGTGCCTCGTCCATTTCCGATAAAAGGCGGTATAATAAATATCTTTAAATATTTATCAATTTATTTATTTATTATTTATCTTTCTATCGATTTATCTTTGTTTTCTTGTTGCTCACCATATGTTTTAATTTTGTCATCTTTTAGTCATTTACTGAAAGATGGATTTATGTCTCGTGTGAAACTTTTAAACGTCTCTAGACTCGTGTGCTTCTTCAATTTCATTTTTTCCTTTAAAATGGGATATTTGCCAAGTTCACATCGTAACTACTCTTGTCATTGGCTCTTTCACCCACATTTAAGGAGTGACTTTTTCGTTTATGAAACTATTCACATCAAACATTCTTCACGCACATATAATATTCAGCGGCAAGTATCACTGCACCTTCCTGAACGGTTGCTGAACGTGAGCCTGTATCTAGGACGTTCTCTGCAATATGTGGGTTGTGGTTTTGTTTTGACATTTTTACTAAACCATCCATACCTTCCTTACTTCCTTTTTAGAGATAGCCTCTCATTTTGTAATCAGTCGATTGGTGTTCTTTCTGGCACCCATGAAATAGGGCCTAGCATTCTCAACTCAAGTAAGACCGTATTTGCCCAGAGCTGCCGTTTACTTCCTTTTGTCCTCCTGCCTACGGCGCAGATGCGCAGTGCTGTACTAGGACGCCACACAATTTATGCTGGCCCCTAATAGCATTACTGTGTTCGATTGTCGCCTGATAACAAATTTTGCATTTTTCAATTTTATCCTTGCTTGCACTTATGATGCGTGCTTCAGCGTCAAGTCTACATTTTGAGCCTGATTTAAGGTTATTTTGGTCAAGGTCATAGTATTTTGGATTTTTCGGGATAAGTTTGCTTGTATTCATGGTATTATGGTCTGCTTTGTTATGTTGCTTCTTTTTTTTATTCTATTTTATTTATTGATTTTTTTGACACTGGAAGTGGGCGGGTATGTTTTGGCCAGTTTTCTAGTTGGCAGTTCTCTTCAACGACATAAACAGAATACTTTTGCATAATCTGAACAGCCACACCACAATTCCACATAGAAATCTGAGCTCTTTTTTGTTGAACAACTTGAGCAAACTACCATCTAGGGCTCTTGCCACTCTTCTCCTTTTGCATTATCTCTTCCTTTACTGTTCTGTCACCAGGCTCAGCTACGCCCAAAATTAGTAAATCCGCACTTTGTTGATGCTTGTCAATGTTCTTTACGTGATCAGCATCAATCCGTAATTTTGGGGCCATATCCTTTATGAAGCTAAGTTAAAAGTTAAATCTCCTCGACGTCATTTTACCATTATATATAAATTTTGCTCACTTGCACCTGTAAATCTTTGCTGTAAACGCTATATCGTATCCAGCATACTCCCCCCCATTCCCCAGGTTTCTTCCCCAACCTCCTATTTTTGTTTGTTAGAGGATTTTCAAGGCTTATGATACAACACGATCATTTATTATACTTGCCTTATAATAAAATAGCCGCTGCCTTTCTTTCCCTCATGCATTTTATTTTTCAGTGAGGGTAAGAGAGTTGCTAATAATAACACCCTCTCAAGTTTATTCTCGGCTCTCTCTGCTCTGATGTTTATTGGAGTTCTCATAGTCCAGTCATGACTCATGAAGAATTTCCTCTTCCTGGGCAAACCTTTGATGTCACGACTCCAGATAACCTCAAGTCAGTCTAATCAGCCCTCTTACGAAAACAAATGTCGCTCAGTCGCCCATGAAAGAGAATATTGTTTTTCAGTTTGTGACACTTCTCATTTCCCTTTTGTTCATCTCTTTTGTTGCGTCAGCTTTTCCTTTTGACTATTGGAGGCCTTTTCTCTCGTGTAAAGCAGACTTTGCAGAACTTTGGTGCCTTACTCATTGCTGCAAAATCACGGTCATAATCTCATAAACTCTTGTTTCATGATCTTTTACTCCTGTTATTACCTTTCCTGCATCCTCAATATTCACATAACAACCTTTGTCTTGTTGGCAGTACTTTGCCTCTAAACGTTGTCTCTGAAGGTCCTTCGTTTACACAAAACTGCGTCTCTTTTGAAAAAGAGCACCTTCTTCATTTCCCCCTTATTTCGTTATCAGAGAACCACTGTTTATATTCTGTAACATTTCTCCTCAATATGATTTTTCTCTTGATTGCTGTTCTTGACGTATCAGAAATTTTCGTACTTGTTCTTTCCTCACATTTCAGTTGCTCTTGTGTGTTGTTTTCGTTATTCTTTACATTCATGCTCTTACTTTTCATTATTCTTTTTCCACGTTTCAAGTTCACCTCAAGCAGCTGCGCGTCGTGAGCATTCACCTAGCTGCCTTATCACGCTTTTATTTTTATTTTTATTTTCTTTTTTTTCGCAAAATACATTTCCTTCTATATGTAAACTAATTTATTATGATATTTACTCATAAAATATGGTACGATTGCTGTTTGACTGATATGTGCCCCAGTTTCTTTTAATATAATTCTGAAGATTTCCATCCCTTTTATTGTCCAAATGATTTTTTTAAACGCTTTTTTTGTAAAACTGGAATAATTGAGTTTCAGTGGGATTTAGAATCTCTCGGTTATTTTAATCTCAGACGTCTGGAAAGCCTAAGAAGTGAAATTTTCTCGTACACGTTTCATACATACATACATATGTGTGTGCGTCTGTGTCTTTTATCTTATTTTTAGTGTGATAGTAGGATGTTTAATCTTCCCAGGCTTACGTGTTGATGCATTTGATTTGTTGCTTAGGCATGTTTTTAAAGCAGCATGCAACAAGCGCCGTGTTGCCAGACAGTTTGAAAGGGGGTGGGGGGCGTTGGAGTGATGGCGGAGGGGCGTTTGAATGACAGCTATTGTTGCCATGATTGACGCAATCAAGGTGCACACTTCCTTTCCACAGGAGCCGCACAAGCAGAGCAATCGTTTGCAACATTGGTCACCCTTTCTCTTGGCCGCCACCGTTGACTGATGGGATTGTTCGTTCACCTGTGTGTTCACCTTGCACAGGATGCGTGTTCGTGATGGTGCCCCCCCCACCCCCTTTCGTCTGCCTTCTGCTCTTTATTATTCTTTAGACGTCATCTCTTGGGCTCTCTGTGCTCCGCCTTTTTCCATGAAAGACGACGCTTTCGTTAAAAGAGAGAAAGAAAAAGTGTTCAGGTCACCGCGTCTTCTGTGTTGAAATTATTATGGAACAATATCTTTTCTCATAGCAATAGTAATGGTATTGATATCCTAAGGAGAATTTGAAAGGGAAGTTGTAGTGATAACCTCAGTTAAATTTGAAGAAGGGTTTGTTGTGACCAATGGATTTTTTTCTAGCACTTGTATCAGTTAGCTTGTTTAGACCTCAAATATTAATATTCATTTATAGTTATTTAAAAGAAAATATTGTTTCGCGAAGATCCTTTTCTTGTATTACTTGCAAGTACAGCAAGGTAGCTCAGGTGAGAAACGGGACCCCCGAACTAGATATGCACAGATGTCTGTCTGCATTTGGCTTTTCTTTGGTCATGTGGCTACATTCATTTTCGTGGATGTATGGTAAGGAAGTCCCGGAAATTGTTCGACAAAAAATAAAATAAATGATGTTTGCAGTTGTTAGATGGTTGAAGTGAAGCGAAACTGCAGGACTGGCGAAAGGGCTTTTCGTGTTTGCAGTTGGAGTAGTGGATAATGAATATCATGAAAAGGAGGCTTCTGAGAGAAAATCAAATAAACAAACAAACAAATGAGGAAGATGGAGCAATGAAAATTAATTTGGAAATATTGAAACTGATCATTTTGGATCAGTCCAAGAACAAATCAAGCAGTGAGGGAAGCAGGGCCTCTATAGATAACTCAGAATAGAAAATGAATGTCTTTGAATACATTTAGGAATGCGTGTCGAACGAAGTTTCCTTTAGTAGAGAGTGTTGAGGCTTAGTGTGGCTGAAAGGTGAAGTGATGAAATAGTTACGTAGTATATGTGGAAACGTAGATGCTACGAAAATGATGGAGGAAGGTTAGAAGTGAAAAGATGAATCATCGTGTTTTGAGCTGGTTTGGTTTCGTGTAGAGTCTAGAGGATATGGGGGTGAAAAGTTTGTATAGTTTTGGGAGGAAGGATTTACAGTAACTTCTGGTCAGAAGGATTGAAAGAGATGTTGGACAAGATGAGCCATAATATCCAGGCGTGTGCAGGCGAGATAGAGGGAAGTGTCTCGCTGCGTTGGAGGATGACGACACACTGCTTGGAAACCTCTGTGTAGACAGAGCAAGTATCTGATGATGTTTCTGCTCGGGAGCCTCGTTCTTCATACGATGATTAAATGCTGAAATGTGGTTTTGTGTTTCTAGGAGGTCGTCAGTCGTTCATTGGGCGGATCCAAGTTATTGGTGAAAATGATGCATAAATAGTCGTGTTAATGTGTGCACCTGGGGGGACGCCTTTGGTTTTGTGAGCATTGCTTTAGTTTACATACGTCGAACCAAAAGAGATGCTGCGCAATTAATTAATGGTCTATTTCCTGCGAATAAAGAGTTTGTGTGTGTGTGTGTGTGTGTAGAGACGGGATTTACAACAACGTTGACGATCGGTGAGAGTTACATAATAACTGTGTTTGGGTAATGAAAGAGATAGATATTGAACGTTGACAATATTAATCATGTTAGTATCTGTTTAGAGAGGAACATGTGATGGTCTTCATCGGTTCTATATAGTTTCTGCAGCATATTTTTTATGAAAAAGGCAAGAATGCCTCATTGGCTCTGTGGGAACACTCTGCTTTGCCTTGCTGAAAAGCCCCTTTCCGTTGAACAGTATTATTAATATAATATTTCCTTACCTAGACAATTTAATATTTCCTTACCTAGACAGAAATATATGTCATCCTCATAGAAAGATTCACTGTCAAGGTTTGGCAGTGAAGTCACACAAATGCATGTTACATTGCTTTTTGGAAACAAGTAGATTTTTGTACATATTGTGAATAATCTGATCATTTTTTTCTTATCTTTGCAGAGGTGAGTGTTGTCATCAGATGTTCCCTGGCAGAACACAACTTTTAACTTCATTTGGTCGGGAACCTTCAGTGATGGTTCGTAAATTCTTAGTGTTTGCTTTTGTATAACATTTTTCCCGTGTAAATGATTGTGTGCGTGGCTCTGTGTGTTCATACTGATATGCGAAAATAGTTTAACTGAGTGCTTTTGTATTTGAATTTATTTTCATGGAAGCAAACCTTGAGGATTCTTTAATTATGGTTTCCATGAATACACATTTCTAAGATTTGTAAAATTTGTTTTTTTTTACAACTTGTTATTTATGGAATGATTGCTACAGAATAACGATGGAGTGCCTGCGGTGGCCTTCACGTGTGGAAGTGTGAGGCCTTTTTCCCTCCCCACATCAAGGGGTCACTCGCCTTTTCCTCCGCGGATACTATCGTATGTGTCATGTTTAGTATTTCGTGGGGCTTTTCGCTTTAAAAATGTTCCCTATGGTATTTTTAGGTCTTTCTTTATCATTTTTATTTTTCTGTTCCTTTATTTGTTCAAGAAGCTCCTAAATTTCATCACTTTCTTCCCGATTCATTGATTTTGTGTCTAGTGATATGCGAGTGACATTGCACTTCGAGGGACAATAGTTCTTACCGATTGAGTGAAGAAGCGAAAATTTGAGTGGAACGATTAATCCAGAAACACCCTTGGGCTGTTGTAGGTTACCCAGGATCAGGGCCGTCATTTCGGGGCTGGGGGTCACTAGCCCCCCCAAGACACGGATGGCACTATTATTCCTCCAAGGGATGGCCCGACCCCAAAGGACTTGGTACACACACACACACACACACCCAACCAGCCTTTGTGTTTGGGGATGGAGACTGGAGAGGGGCCTCTGGTTGAGACGACTAAGACTTGATCGCGTTCTTTATTACTATTATTATTATATTATAAAATTCACCCAGACCTCTGGACCTAATAAATGCTCTTCTCGGGTTGGTTGATGGCGCTCTAGCCTGTCAGGAGTGAATGAGACAGGGTGAGGTAAAAGACTCAGTATTACCCCTTTTTGGCCAGCTCTCGCTATTTTTTATAATTGTTAGCAGAGAAAAGATGCTCCCAGTCATTAGTCGAAAAGGTCTGCTGCTTTATTAACTCAATACAGCTCTAATGTGGCTTCGAAATGCGCACAAATTTCCAAAAAGATCTCCGGGCTCGCTCCGCTCCTACCCATCCATACCATTAAGTTCCAAACAACCTCTCTCTCTCGCTCTCTCTCTCTCTCTCTCTCTCTACCACACACACACACACACACACACACACACACACACACACACACACACACACACACACACAAGAGAAACCTGAAATGACGCCACTGTCTAGGATCATGTGAGGTTTAACCTTTAAACCTCACTCGACGCATCCTGTCAACAAAGCATCGAGAAAAATGACCAAGCCTCAGATAGATTTAATATGGCTTTCTTGCCTTAATTATGGCCGATTACATCCGTCTCGAGGAAAACACATTATTACACACTTGATGACTTTATGACAGAGACAGTTATATTTGTGGCTCAAAAAATAAAATTGTTGCAGAATATTAATTGTAATAGGCAATTCGTTACCCGTTCGGCCTAAACCAAATGAATAAGACCTCGGACCATGTTTTCTAAATAGTATTGCTAATATACCATAGGAATTTTCCTTAGTAAATAAGCATTACACTTGAAAAATACATTCACTATAAATGACCTCAAATCAAGACTGATGCAGATATATTAAATAGAAAATTGAGCGAAAAATAGAAATTGTTATGTTGATATCTGTAAAAGTGTTTCATTAGAATTTTCATGGAGAGGCAGAATTATCTGATGTACGTATATTTAACAAACCTGTGCGCCCTATGATCTTCGTAGTAAATGCTATGGAATCCGCAAGTCAAAACTATATTTCTGTTCTCTGATGGTTCACTTGTAGAATATTCCATTCACTACAAGTGTATTTTCAAGTATTTAAGAAGGATCATTCCAGAACTGAGCTAGTCATTCGAGATGAAATAAATGAATAGAAATACTTTCCCAGACAGGAACTCGCGACGAATTCTCCAGCACTGCAGATGGCAAATGGCTGTAATTGTGTACTTCAAAGGGCAACCGAGATTAGTATAGTAAGTGCCATGTTAAAACTCATCCCAGTTCATGTTAAGTGCGATTTTTGTCTTCGTTAAGGCACTTATTAATTGGGCCTGCGTGAGACAACTGATCTTTTAAACGAAAACCTGATATTTTCGCCAAAATTATTTTTTGAAGCCTTGACTCAACAGAAACAGTGGATAGAAGTGGTTTTGTCCGGAATATCGCTAAGCCAACAGACGAAGATATTGCGGTTTATTTCCTACAGTTTAAGATATTGGTTTGCAAAGTTGTAAGTGTTCAAGTAAACAACTACAGAATACTGCTGATTCCGAAGAATGGCCAGTTTCTTTTCTTAGTTGTTCAACTACAAGTGTTTCTGTGTTTCTTTCCTCCCTCAACTTCCTTTGTTTTTTCAGCTTCAATTAGGTTAACCGTCTCATCCGCCTTCACACACACACACACACACACACACACACACACACACACACACACACACACAAAGCCTAATTTCTTGGCTGGAATTTTGACCGATGGTATTTCATTTTTCTTCAGTGCTACATCTCATGACAGTGATTTGTCAGTTTGATACATTACCGTTTAGAAACTATGAAAAATATTTGACAGTAGCTATCATTGTAACCTTGGTCAGAAGCAATGCTAGTTCTGATTTCAATTATTCATTGATTTTATCAAACTGAACAGTAAATAAGAAAAGGATCATTCTTGATCTCAGCCCAGTCAATTTTCATGGCTGTTAACTGTCGAAAAATTCACTAAAGATAAAAAAAAAATTTCATTTCAACGAAGAAAATATTGTTTCTAAAAAAAAAAATCTGTAGGCGCCTTATACTTTCAGTTCTCGGAAATAAGTTAGGTATCTTCATAACGAAAACAATCTCTTCATACTAACTCCTTTTGTTTTCTGTTTAAAAATTCAAATAACGCTGGAACCCTTCCTCTAAGAACACTCCAATTATCTCCGTAGCTTCCATTGAATCTGGAACAGGATGCACACCCAGCTCTTCAGCGCTTTCTAGCAGAAGGAGGGAGAGAGAGAGCTTGTGGTGGTTGGGGATGGTTCTGGCGGGGAATAATGGCTGAGCGCAAAGAATCGGGAACTGGACTTGAAAACTTCACAGAATATACTTTCTACAAGTCTCTCTCTCTCTCTCTCTCTCTTTGTTATGTTACTTGTTTGGTAAGGACCATAGAGACTGTACGGCAATTACTTCATACTATGTAGACCCTTATTACATGGCCCGTCTGGGAGCAGTTCCACAAGGTGTTGGACTTGCTTCCTAAAAAAGGAGATCGCTGTTTCCCAAGCACCTGTTCGTCCGCACTGGTTTAGAATTTTTTCAGGTTATATGAGATACTCCTCGAAATATTGTCTGGGATAACAAGTCTTAGGATGCTTGAAGATAAACAAAAACTTATCCAAATGAGATAAGAAATGTGCCATAAACAAGGACTTATTCAAATGAGATAAATGTGTCAATTCTGGAGGTCATTTATAAATTTCACAGAAATTTATTTCAGTGAAACATATTTTCATGTGTTCAGTATTCCCGTTATATCTCGCGGTGAAGGGGTCATAGGAATGAAATGGTACCGACTGAATTGCTGATGAGTCCAGAAGTGGGCTTCAAATCGCTGCTTTATAAGTTGGGCTTCAGAAGCCTGCTGGGAAAACCTCAGGTATGGTGTAAGCAGTTGCGGCATTTCAGATTTTTATTTTGGGGTGGGGAGGGGGGGAAGGGGCAAAGGTTTACAACTTATGGTATAGGTGGGGTGGCCAGCGAAGCGAGCCCTTTAAGCTGAGGGTAGGGGAGCTGGTCTATTGCCTCCCCCCCCCACCCCCCACACAA
>NC_087204.1:54199309-54234309 GCF_015104395.2 Macrobrachium nipponense | reverse complement strand
CCCCTCTTCCCCAGTTCTTTCTTCGAGGCTCCAATTCATTGAATGATAATGACAGTTTTACAGTATAGAGTGATGTCATTTCTCTGCGGTGAAAGTATGATCATTGTTATGAATTAAAAGACTGTAAAATGAAAATTTTTAGGTTATGTATAGTTTGTTTTAAGTGTTTGAAGTGTTTTGGTAAGAGTTTGATGACCAGTTCTGAATACACAGGATTCTTTGAAGCATTGTGTTCGTTGATTAGTGTGAGCTTCGACATCTGGGAAGGATTACAGCCAAGCATTACAAAAAACGTCTGTCCAAGAGAAGAGAGGCTTCAGTCTTTGGTAGAAGATTTGCAGAAAAGAGGATTGAGAGGTGCAAAGCAAAGATGTTTTCGTAGAAGATGCTCAAGTCCGATTTTTGTTATAATGGATGCCCCGTGTGTATGCTGTGTCAAACTGTTAAGCCTAGTATGACGGCGTAATGTCTTGTCTGCTGTAACCATGGCCTTGTGTACGTTTTCTTCTAATTTCCATGTGTATGCTCTCCTCTTAAATATAAATTTTTCATGTACTGATCTTTAGTTTTTGTTTCGCTGTCGAACATACATACACATATACGTAGTATATACCTTCACATAGTTTATTGCTGTATACCCTGCTTCATCTCGGGAAGACAGTGAATAGGTAGTTGAAAGAGTTGATTGCCGCGGCAAATGACTACGCTGTCGATGTTTCCACAGCATGTACTCTGCGACGTCTGTTTTGGATGGATTAAGAGTTTTGTAATGTGAACTTTACTTATTATTCTTGTTATTATTATCTTTTGAAATCAGGATCAGTTACTGCTGCAGTGTAGGAAGTGCGGTGGTAGGTTGAAACCAGCATTCTTTGGAAACTTGAAATTGAAGTCAGTGGACCCTGTTTGCTTGTTCCAAGTGAATAGGTTTCATCTCTTGAAATAATAAAAGTAATAATAATAATAAATGAAGAGCAGGGCGAATATCAAGTAAATTTTTTGAATTACTATTATTTAATAGGTTTCTTGAAAAGATTCGAAGACTACACACAAATCTTATCCATGGCTAGATGTAATTACTGGTGATAGGTTTTTAGGTGAAGGCATCACACTTTGAGAACTGTTGTTACCCTGCTCACCAGAGCTGGTCGTGTGACAGCTGAATTGGATGACTTGCGTATCTTTTTCGGATACAAAATCTGTTGTATTCAAGGGAAGAAGCCAAGAGACAAGTAGAATAGTTTAAGAGAAAATTTGGGTAGAATAAATCACAGAAATGTAAGGAATGAAAATGGCTGGGGTGGGTGAAATGGATAAGGAAACGCAGGAATACTGTAAAAGGTGCAAAGTGCAATAAAGAGGAAAGTGGTAATTGAATTCGAAAAGAAGTAATGCAACTGCAGAGCCCCTACTTGGAAACTTGACTTAATCTGAGGACGTCGACGTGACAAAAGGACTACTATGGGATGCGACACTTGTCAAGGTTAGTAGTAGAGTGCTAGAGAAGATGAACGTGGAAAAACTCCAGGATTGTTAAGATGGAAAGTCACTTTCCAAACACAGCCGAAGAACCTGTCCTTGACGAGTATTCCAGAATGTTTAAAAAATCACAGTAGATACACGTTACTTCATTAAATAAGCGAATGCCACAGAAAAATGATAGTCAGAAATCCAAGCGCTTTCGTCTGTACTAAGACATTGTCAAGGAACGAATGAAATACAATTGGAGAGAAAGGTCTCAGGTACACAACTTGATCTTGTTGTGTACCTGAGACCTTTCTCTCCAATCGTATTTCATTCGTTCCTTGACAATGTCTTAGTAAAGACGAAAGCGCTTGGATTTCTGACTGTCATTTTCCTGTGGTATTCGCTTATTCCAGAATGTATAAAAACCGTAGAGTTGCCCTTCAATTTAAAATGAATGGAAGAATAAGAGTGCTGAAGCACGCTACTTGAGCACTGGAAGAGATTACTTTGAGGAAAGATGGTAAACATTAATTAAAATTCATACTTGTTATTTCGCTCTCATGCCTGATTAATCCACCAGAGAAGCAGTCTCTATTGTTAGTCAGTTTCAGTACAATTACTTTGCTTGAAAGGAAGAGATTATACAGCATATAACATTCGTTCGATTCATGAGGAGGCATTTGATGAATTCAAGCATCAAGGTGGACGTTATGAAGTAGGGAGTATTGAAAAGGATCATAACACTCAAGGTGAAGACAAAGACAGGTATGTCAGATGAATTTGAGGTAATGTGTGCACTTGCAATTCTATGAAGTGGAGAAAGCTACCAAAGAGTGCATAATGGAAGATCTTTGGGAGGTACTGTGAGGAAGACCAGGCATTAGCTGAAAATCTAATGGAAGAGGTTATACAAATACTGAAAAGATATCAGAGGGAATATAGAAGAAAAGATATACATTTTTGAAGAAACTAGGTTGAAAGGAGCAATAAAAAATGTGTAGGTTGCAGGAATGGTGATGGGTAATTGCAATATCTTGTATTAAAGGCAAGAAATAAGATACCCATTGTCGAAAGGTATCATTTTTTTTAGTGGAAGAAGTAGGACGGACAGGAGGATGAGAAGTTTTTATGTTCCCGTTTTTCTCTGGACAATGTTTTGGGTTATGAAGGTGATATTGAGGGGAAGCAAAAAAAAAAAAAAAAAAATCCTGGTTTACGTGTAAAAAGAAAAGAGATTGATAGACTAGTGATAAATTAAGAGTGTCCCACTAGTGCACAGAGGAAAAAGCTAATGTTTGCTGTGCAGTCCATATTGGACACTTTGATATTCATATTTGGAGTGAGTAGGGAAGATTTTACAGACGAGAAAGATGCCAAGAGGTGTTGTGCCCAGAGGCTAGAAAATTGACCACGATCTCAAAGTTATGGAGGGTTAGGGTACCTTTGTGGATATGGAGGCAGCGGGACAAAGGCACCCTGTGGTAGGGGTGTAAGAAAACTATCACCGTAGGTCCTGCGTGACGTAAAAGGCGACTAAAAGGACAGCTGCTGCCTTGCAGTCTTACTCTTTTAGTAAAAGGTTAGGCCGACCGCCAATAACTGGAAACTGCTGCCTTGCAGTTTTACTTTTTAGTAAAAGGCTAGGCCCACTGCCATTAAATGTGGAAACTGCTGCCTTGCAGTTTTACTTTTTAGTAAAAGGCTAGGCCCACTGCCAATAAATGTGGAAACTGCTGCCTTGCAGTTTTACTTTTTAGTAAAAGGCTAGGCCCACTGCCAATAAATGTGGAAACTGCTGCTTTGCAGGTGAACTTTTTTAGTCAAAGGCGAGGCCCACCGCCAATAACTGAGGTTGATGACAGCAAGGGCATGAGGTCGTAAAAACCCCTTTGCCAAACTATAAACCATGCCTGATGTAAGGAAGGCGCATCAGGCAACCGACCCCTTAATGTAGGGATAACGGCGGGAAAGAAAACGAAAGAGGTAGCAGGACAAGCACCGCTATAATTGCCCGCGAGAAATGGGGGAAGAACGTCTATGAAAACATGTAAGAGATGGGAATGCCAACTGAGTGAGGCCTTCCTGGATTTACTGTTATCTAGAGTTCGAGTCCCGTTCAGGCTTGATAAATCATCCCAGACACACGACCTTTCTACCTCGGAGCTACGGAAGGGGGCTTTGAAGAGATCTCCCAGGTCTTACAGTGGAAGTAAAGGAACTGGGCTGACTATGTTTCAGTGTTCGGTCTCTAAGATATGTACCGCAACGAGGTGATTTGTCCGTTTATTTTTAAACTTTGAAAAGGAATAGCAGCATAAAATATAATGAATGATGATATAATTAATCTGGAGGTAAAACGGCATAGCTTTAGTCGAAACAGAATCATTTTTTTCGCGATTTGGATACGGATCTTTAAGAATCCCAACTTTACCCCTGAGGTTTTTATATTAGAAACTGATCCATCTTATTCTATAAATGCCATAGTACATATTGGCAGGTTGTGATATACGGTTAAGTTATTCATTCGAAGTATCAGCTCTGACAACTGCGTTTGCGCATATCTATTATATATCGCTCCTGCCACATTTTTCAAAATATATTTATCATCGATATTGGTAGCGTATGTTTATAAATATATTTATTTGAATATACTGTGCTCAAAGAACCCCCCCCCCCTCTCTCTCTCTCTCTCTCTCTCTCTCTCTCTCTCTCTCTCTCTCTCAAGGAAGGTAGTCCTTTAACCTGTGACCCAGTTTTCTTTTATCGCTTAGCCTCGCTGTCAGTGGGATGCAAACTCAGGTTTGTTTCTTTATCTAGTGAGAGTTTTTTGTTATAGTGGGAATTATCTGTTTTTTTTTTATACTTTTTAGTTTGCCCTTAGTTTACACCAGACCTTATTCCTAATACGAAAGACTCTCTTTCTCTTCATGCCACACGCTAAGTCATATTTTGAGCTTAACTTTATATCTTAGGTCTATGGTGACCCTGGAAGGCAAGAGATAACTTTAACCGAGTCAAAGGAAGGGGGAGGAGCCCTGAAGGGCCTGATAAGGGCGGAATGATAGTGAAGGGTTCATAGGAACACCAAGAGAAGGAAGGTGCCATGCTGGCAGATCTTCAACTCCCTTCCAATGCCTCCTCCTCCCCCCCCCGTCCTCTCTCCGACCCACTTGGTCGATGCCACTAGAATACTCGAGGCAACCCTTCTCCCCCTCCCCCCACCCCTTTCACATACACACCCCTCTCTCCCCCATGCAGCCCCTCCAGTCACCTTCATTTGGCCGGTTGTGTCATTTATCCTCTCTCTCTCTCTCTCTCTCTCTCTCTCTCTCTCTCTCTCGCTGATTTCCATCAAAGGTTATTGTTCTTTCTGTGTTGTATATTAATTTGATATTGAGTGCAACACTTCATGGTTGAGACATCGGATAAATGATATTGTAGGCGAAAGGAATTTTGTGCGTATTATAACTCATCCCGTCATGACATTTTGTTTTTATGATAACCTTTGGTTAACGTCAGTGTTCTGACGTTTATTGATTAGTAAGATTTTAGCCATGGTTCGTGTGAGTGTCTCTGAGTTTGCTTAAGCATCCTCAAAAAACGTTTCCTCGTCAATAAACTTGTATCGTAAGCTGAAGCCGGTCAGTTAAAGCGATCAATTATTGTCTCTCTCTCTCTCTCTCTCTCTCTCTCTCTCTCTCTCTCTCTCTCTAACTATGGAATACATAAATTTTTTTAATTAATTTCAGCTAGAAAGTGTTTTGTAATGCTATAGAGTATTATTTTTTTGTTCATCTTTATATACTTTTAGTTCCGGTAATAGTAGACATTAATCATTTCATCTGCTAAGTTTCTAGGTGTAAGATAAGGATAGTAGCAGTTGTCAGCTTTTGTGGTAGATGAATTGGTTCAAATGATAGTAACTGTGTCCTGTAAAATATTTCCGTGCTGATACTGATTGCCATCCGATGAAACACCTCTGAAATGATCTTGATGGGGATTATAGTGAGTGTTGAACATTCCTTAGGAATAGTATCTTCTATTGTTGTTTTCAGTGATTTTTTTTAGAACCAAAATGTTCTTAATTAGGCTGAAATATTCCTGTGACTCTTCAGTTAATCGTTTTTTGAAATATGTCGGATGTCATTTTCTCTGAAATCCTAGTTTCATTATGTGGAAGGTTGTCATTGCCTGAAGTTCTTTAGAGTTGTTCTTTGGGTCAATTTCATCAGAAGAGTAGATTTATTTTTAATGGAAATTTGTTCATATATCTTATGAGTGTTTCTTTTGTCCACTGAAATCTTCCTTTCGTGGAAGATTTCTGTTCCGCTGTTTTTAAGGTGTTCGTCCTTCCACAAAAGATGCAATAGATTTCTGTAGTGGGCTGCTGAAAATGATAAGGATCAAATTCAGGTTTGTCTGAGCTAATTCTTTCGTTGACTGGAAAACTCCTGTTGGTGTTATCATTTCCAAGTGGAATGTTAATGAGCGGGACTTTATCCTTGTTGACTTTTTTTACTATTACGCTACTATTATTTTAAAGATTTTCGTTTATTTTTGTAGAATTGCCGTGATAGTATACATACTATGGATTTACACATTTTCCTTAGAAATTTTGCCGTCATGAAATTGTAACAATGTTTTATTGAATGACAGGTAATTATCTTCTGGAGAGCTTATTTAATTATGCCTTTGAAGATTGCTATACCGAAATTTGAAAGAATGTTTTAATCAGGTCCTTTCGACGTCTTATTAGGTCTTCTCCTCCTATCATTTGAGAATGTTCTTCATCCCCTTGCTCAAGGTTACCGAAATAAAGCACTTGAAATGCACTGTAAGAAGAGGGAAGTCTCGTGAAAAACAGTTAATGCCAGATAATAGTGATCTCTGCTCTTTTTTTTTATGCCTTGTCGTTCTTTCAAATTTTATTCAGTGCGCCCTTTGAGTGTGTTTTTTTTAATCACTCCTAGGTAGCATTTATTAGATTTACATTGAAGTACTCTTAGGATGACCTCTGATTACTACTTTATATGTGAATTGACAGCACAGGCCGTTACGTGGAAGTTGTAACGCTAAAGCTAATACGATGGCTAGTGTGTAATATACCTCTGCATTTTCTTGGGGTTTCCTTCAAGGTTTACTGTTTCCTATTAGCTTCGGTAATCATCTGTAACCACCCCAATACCTTTTGCTGTGGCTGATAGAGTTTTAATATGAGTTGAAATGCTTGCAAGACTTCCAGCAATGTTGCGAACCGTTTCCTGAAAGAACAATCGTTTCCTTCGGGAAAAGGTCAATCGTGACCCCTCTGACATTCTTTTCGGTGCATTTCTTAAGGGTGTCACTTGTAATCCAAAGGGTTTTCTTGTCATTACTGCGAAGGACTTTTACTAATATTCTCCAAAATCCTGATTGTCCTTGCGTAAATAACAGTTATGGTATGGTAAATACACTGGAAATGGTTAGAAACATCTCAGTGTATCATTTTCTTTTTATATCTTCGATGATATTTGTTCTCGTGGAAGAATTTTCATCTTAAATCTCCGTCATTGTATGTGGAAGAAAGTCCTGTTTCTGTTCTAGGTGAGATGGCCCCTGAAATTGACGCATCAGGCCCGGAAACATATTTATGTGAAAATCTCGCGTTCCAAGGGAGGCTCTTTGGCGACAGAGGGTCCTGAGCCATCTGCTTTACCTGACACCTCACACAATACTCGAGGATGCCATATTTTGGATGTCAAGGATGCTTCTGAGTTGTCCCGGAGGCATCACATTGCTATTGTGCCAAGCCTTGGCGTGGTCCTCCTGCTTCTGTGTTTCCAGACTCATAACCTTCCTTCCAATAAAAGCTGAGGTCTGGCGCTTCTTTCGTGGCTGAAGGTCATCCTTCCCTCCCCTTTACTTTTCCTTTTTCATGTTTCCTTTGGCCTGGGCTAGAAAAGTGCATTGGGTTCTCCGTTTCAGTGGCTTTTGCTCTGACGAAAAATCATCATTTCAGTGATCTGTCGAGAAGTGGTTACGGTCATCATTTTGGTGTGAGACCTCAAACGGTGGGTCAGAGGAAAGAGTTTTTACTTTTTCATTTTTTTTACGCCCACGATAAATACAAAAGCGAGAGGCTAAGGACCAATTTAGTAGACTTATTTATTCATTTTCTCTTTTCCTTTGCAAACTTATTATAATTTACTTTCCCACAGCATATGATAAATGTATTTTCACCGGCCAGGCTTCGAACCAGTGACTTTTGACACCAGAGTGACTATGGCCACATCCACTAAGCTGCCTAAGCTCTGACTCGAGCACGTGCGCCTGTGACGTATTGAGTGAAAGTTATTCCCAAGTTGAAGCGAGTTTCATATTAAAGGGTATTTCTGGCTTGATATTTAAGAGTTCAAATAAGTCACGTGTGAATTGGTGAATGAATATATACATATATATATATATATAATATATATATATATATATATACATATATATATAATGTATATATATATATATATATATATATATTATATATATTATATGAATATATATAAATATATATATATATAATATATATATATATATATATATATATATATATATATATATATATGTGTGTGTGTTGATTATACACTGCCTATTTCATTCTATCCAGTCATTATTATGCAGAAGAATTCGTTGGACCATCACAAGTGTTGTTGACATACAATCGCGTAGATTTTCTGCTCTCACCAGCTTTTAATTTTTGCGGAAAATTTAAAATGAATTTGTTTGTGCTTGATGTCTACTTTTTCCCCTCGATGATATTTGGTCGACCGTGACAAAAAATAACCTATTTAGTAAAGCAGGTCGTAGCTCCAATGGGGATTTTTCAGTGTTTAGTGAAGTTGAACTACAGCAGCACAGGTGAGTGACTTGGATCGTTGAAATTAGAAATGAATGTTATAGAAAAGATTCTTGTGCGGCGTGTCCTAACGTGATAATTGGTAGTAGTCTTTACTACAACAATTTTTGTACTGTTAATTATAATCCGTAATTGGTTGTGTAGTGAACTTTTCCTCTTCGTGTTTTCAATAAGGAATGGCTTTTGTGAAAATGCTGTGATTGGTCTGTGCCCTGTTTGGAAAACAGTTATTATACTGGGTATTTATTTACTTATTTATTTATTTATGTATTTTTTTTTTTTCCTTTTTCGACGCCCACTCTCATCTTGGGAAATAATCTTGAGATAGCCAAATTTATGTGGGCGGAAAAGCCTTGGCATCAAGTTGACCCTCCTTTTAATGTGAAATTCATCCAGGATATGTAGATTAGGATATTGTATGAAGGCACACATTATTATCATAATAAAAGGCCGGAGCTGATCCAGTTTCTTTTGTTTAAACAAGGATCAAGTCATTCATGTTTAAACATGCTCTGAAGTGCTTTACGTGTCGAATTCTTTACTATCTAACGATATTTGAACTTGTATTTGTGTCATGAGACAATCATAATGGATTTTTCAATACTGAAGCACTCGGTGTAAACAGTTGATTTAGTCCCAAAGTGTTTGTTGGCCTCCTGGGTGTGACAAAATATTGATAACCTGCATCCTTTCGAAGCCCGATGCTTTCATGAGACTACAGTTCCCGAATCGACTACCCACGTGTGGGATTCACTGGTGGTGTGACCGACCACCAAGGTGCTGTTGCAGATTACCTGAGCATTGGAGGAGTCACGATGTGCCTACGTACGTACGCGTGATGTTGCTTCGACCGGGGTGCTCGACAACGTTCTTCGTGACGTGACCTTGTGCCAGTCCTTTCGTACAATAATTGGGCAGCTTAGATGTCAGTCATGCAACGATCACACTGGCTGAGTCAGCAGCAATACTTCAGGAGACATCGATAAAGGTCGTGTCTTTATTATCATAAGGCATCAACTGTTACAAACATTATAGACTTCAAAATTGAAATGCATTTCTTGATTATATTTTGGTTGCTTTTTGAGATACAGTTATGCAGGTGCTTTATCCTACATGATGTACAACTTAGTACGTGACACAGATCCTGTTCCAGTGATTGCACTGTCGTGAACATTTCAAAGAGTGAGCACCTAAATCGCTTTCAGTGCAAAGCTTCTCAGAGCCATGCGATTGCAAAATTATGTGTTCATACTCATGTTCTAGAGTGGCACTTACTTGACTCTTTTATTATCACTATTATGTTTAAGCTATTATATATATTGTACGAATTCTCTCTCTCTCTCTCTCTCTCTCTCTCTCTCTCTCTCTCTCTCTCTCTCTCTCTCTGTCGCTAATTCCTTTTCGTTTTATAGGTTTCTCTCGTTGATAGAATGTAGTGTGTGGTGTGGTGCAGCGAAAGAGTTTCAAATGTGCAAGGGCAGTTCATTCGAGGGTTCTCGAGTGTTCAGCCATAAACAGTTCAAACAACTACACTGCAGGGGAGAGCAATACCCCTGATAGGTTTTCGTCCGGGAGTCTTCTTACAGAAAAATATATTTGTTGTCTGTATTGTGACGCCCACTGATTTTGCTACTTGAACTGTCCGTCTCGTTCAAGTATATTCTTTTTAGATTATACCATTTAAGTGCAGAGTTTAGAAATTAGACGTAAAGTGAGATAACTTATGCCAGAAAATTAATAGTGTTGAATTTGCGTTTATTTTTTATTGAAAATCTTTTATATACACACACACACACACACCCACACACACACACACACACAAATAATATATATATATATATTTTAAAGCACAAAGGCAAAAACTTAAATATAATATAATAAATATATATATATGTGTGTGTGTGTGTGTGGTGTGTGTGTGTGTGTTGTGTGTGTGTACGTATATAGATAGATAGATAGATAGATAGATACAGAGATACATAGATAGATCCATTGTAGCACGAAGGAACGCGTCCTTGAGAATATCACAAAATCCACCTAAGAAGATGAGTGAATATCCTTCATTACCGAATTTCCTCTTGCATCTGGCCATGCCATGATTCAAACCTCTGTTTTTTAGGCATGATGCTGAGGTAGGCAGTCGACCTATTTATTCGGCCAGGTTCGACTCCTGGCAGGGCAGATCCACTTATCATATATAAATTCTTCTGGTTATAAGTTATTCCTAAGGGGAAGTGAATTCGATAATAAAGGATATTTGCTGATCATATTGATGAATATGTATGTATGTAGTGTGTGTAACTTTTAAGTAAAGGTATTGTAAGATACAAACAAAGTAAATGGCCACGAGGAGACTCCATATTGCTGGAGAATACTACTCCACAGGAAAGTAGCTTGCACTTATTGAACTCTTGAAATTTTAGCTAACTTTTGAACAGTTGCAGTTTTGGATCGTAATTTTAAAGAAACATAATCCTACTCATATATAGTGCATGTAAAGGATTCCTGTGGTAGCCATGATACATAAATAGGAAAGTGTTTTTGCTCTTTTCTTCGCCTGGCCCAGTATGTGCTCCTCAAATCCTCTGTCTCTGGACTCTTTCTGTGCGAACGATATGTGTAGAGGTGATTTTTCATCCCCAGAGTCTCATTTTGATGTCATTTTAAACCTGAATAGCTGTACTTCCCTCAATGTAGTCTATAATTATGTTCTCAAAAGAAAGTGAAAAAGAAATGTTTAAAATAGCGAGGCGAAGTTACATAACCAAAGTTGCGTCTATCCTTAGCCTAGAATTGTTCACTGAGAATAAAAACTACTAGAGAAATATAATATGTTTTCTTCAGACAAAACAACAATGGATTACTATTCCACTTGAAAGTCATTGAATTATATTTATGAAACGTCTTGCGCATTCAAATGTAAGAAAAACATTCAAGTTGAAGGACTCGTTGATCAATATACTATTATTTGATTGTTCTGTGAAAATTTAGCGTTCCCACCAGGCGACTCATTTTGGCCTCATTTTCACTTTGGGATTTCTCGTAATACGTTAGGAAAGCATAACAGAAACAGAAATTAACCGAGAAAGATATAGTATATAAATGCCTTTAAAAATATTCGATGAAAACGGAGAAATAGACATCTATCTATAACACAGTTTTGCTCCGTATAAGACTGATAAATTTCCTTTTTATATATATTATTATAGCTTCTTATATCAGAAATTGCGTAGCAAAACATTTTACTGTATATTTGAAGGTATGTACACTCCATGTATACATTGAAAGATCATTTCATGTACTAAAACGGTAATGTTTTCATTTATTACATGGAAGTGCCACGAGAAATTATCTATTTTATCCTTTTATCGTTTTTCTGCCTTCATTTATTGACATTCGGGAAACATTGAACTTAAACAGTAATTATCCTTCATAATATATGTATAAATTTAAGTCATTTTTCCGTAATTGTAAACGGCACGGTACACTACTGTATAAACGCTGTATAGATGTATATACTATATATATAATATATATATATATATAATATATATATATATAATATATATATATACATATATATATACTTTAGCACTACATACTTTAGTACATTGTGGCTATTACGATATCATATGCCAAATTATATATATATATATATATATATATATATAATATATATATTGATGCATGCACATATGAATATGTATATGTGTATATATATGTCTATAAGGGTAAAGGGAAAGAGAAATTAAAAAATCCGTAAAAAGTCGAAACAGTAGGATATAACTCGTCGCTGAAATCAGCTATCCTGTGTATACCTGTAGGTTCATATTCTTAGTTTGGTTGTTGATGTTAGATTCCAGGATTTTCCTTTTTTACGGAAAGCGGATTTCGAAAAAAGTTGAGCTAGTCTCCAGGTACAACAGCTGTAACCAATATTTCTATCTGCGAAAATCATCGACCTTCCTGAAACAAATCGTACCGGTCGTTTATTGTGTTTACTTGTGTGTGAAAGCGCTGGCAATTTCCCCGACTTAGATTATATGACAGCCATCGCATGGTATTCTACAAAAACCGACATCGACGAAGAAACCGAAATATACTATAGAAGTGTCATCGTAGATAACAAGCAAATGAACTTTAGCAATCAAATAAAGTTACCAAATGGAGAAAACATTAAAAAAGCAAATGAACACCTCACATCCGACGAATCTGTGGTCATTCACTTGTGAAAGTATATTTATATTGAAAATCAAACTGAAGCCGGTGTTTGCAAAATACAGTGTAGTCAGTGTAATGAAAAGTTGTCGAGGAGACTGGCAGATCCATCGTACTAGATGATTGAATAGAGTATTAACGATCAATAGGATGGTTCAGAGAGCTTAGGGGTTTTCGTACAAAAAGGGATACTGGCAAGACTATAGGCTCAGCTGTTTTTTTTTTTTTTTTTTTTTTTTTTTTAAGAAAGATTCTGGAATGAAATTAAAGTTAAATTGAAAACACGAACCTACGAGGAATTCTGATTTTACTCACGACTTAATTGAAGTCCCATTCTCTGCAAGTGTTCCAACAGATCCTTATGAGTATTCATCACCTACCAACTGCCCTTTATGGGATGAGCTAAAATATATATATATATATATATATATATATATATATATATATATATATATATATATATATATATATATAAATATATATATATACAATGGTGCCAAAACATGGCTGGCTAAATCTAACAACGGCAACAACAACCATACGTCTACTTGCGTATGTATATATATATATATATATATATATATATATATATATATATATATATATATATATATATATTGATATATATAGTATATATATATATATATATATATATTGATATATATATATATATATATATATATATATATTGATCATATATATAATATATATATATATATATATATATATATATATATATATATATATATTGATATATATATATATATATATATATATATATATATATATATATGATATTATATATACATTTATATATATACATATATATATATATATATATATATATATATATATATATTATATATATATATATATATAACACACACATATATATATATATATATATATATATATATATATATATATATATATACTATATATATATATATATATGTTTTTAGCCAGGAGATCTAGTTTAACCAAATGGGTTACACTGAAAATGGATGCAATTCGCTTTGGGATAACACTGTTTTGGCTATAGACTTAAGGTTAGGTCAAAACATTACAGAAGGACGGCTGAGTGCCTTCCTCAGAAGGGTGAGTGATTAGGTAAACTCGTAGTGTTTAACTTAATTAATTATCTTTGGAATAGACAAACGCTTAACAGATAAATAATAGCATCACTTTTATTCATTATTACCACTACATTAGACTTTTCTGCCAGTGTTATTTGCACTGTTTCGTCTTTTTTAAGGTTTGTATAAGCCTGGAGAAATCTTGCGTGTACATTAGGGGGAGAAGGCTTGGCCATAGCACCAAACACAATACTTTTACAAATGTTGATGTCTTCAGGACATAAATTATAACCTAAATTTTTCCAAATACCGAAATGATTTTGAAACATCGACGTAGTCCAGGTTACCGTCAGCAACAAAGCTTAATCCATATCCCAAGCCGCTGTCGCACTACTATCCACCGGTTTGTCCGATAAATTAATCATGAAGTCCACGTTGGCATGTTTAGTTCAGTCGCTTTCAGCAATAAGGTTCTTCAGCTTGAATTGAAGCTTCCTTTCAGGACGGTTGCAACACTTTCTCAATTTCCCGTAGCAATAATCCAGCATCCGATTCTTCCACGCCACAGGAACAGTGATTTAAGCAATACTGTCTGCTTCTAAGGGTACGAAACGCATCTTCTACTTCCACGTTTGTGATTTCGATGTGTTTTGAAGTATGATGCGTTGAACCCCATCGAAATGCCGCTCTGCTAAACGAAGAATTCTCCTTGATAAAATCGACTTGGTTCATCACTTGTTCACGCATATACTTCTGTAGAAGGTTAAGTCGAAGTTTCAATTTGTGAACTTTGATAAGAGCCTGGTTTCCATTATGGTTAAAAGTCACAGTAGGTGCACGTGACTTCATTATATAAGCGAATACCACAGGAAAATGATAGGCAGAAAATTAATTCCAAGCGCTGTCGCCTTTATTCAGGCATTGTCAAGACACAAATGAAATAAAAAAGACGGAACAGTGCAAGTAACAAAGGCAAAGAAGTTTAATGCAGTGGTAATCATGAATAAAAGTGACTATGCAAATAAAATAGTGACATTGTTAAATGACAGTGAAACTTTACGAAACTGAGGTCTGATCCAATATAGTAGACAGTGAACTCTTATTTTAGTAAACAAATTAAATCCTTTCTAAAGGGCTCTGACCATTTAATTTAACAGTTTACACCTCAGTGCCCCTCTCTACCTTATCTGTCTGGTTTAGTCAAGACACACAAAATGGATAACCTTATAGCCTTATCAGGCCAATCGTTAGTTCAGTAGGCTCAGCTACGTATGATTAATCAAGATGGCTTGTAAACATTCTGACACCTTTGGCAGGAAACATTGCTAACATGAATGTAAAAACAACGCCGACTTTGTAAACAAATTGAATAGTTACATTTGAATTTTGATTTTGATATTGTTAGTTTTGATGTTGTCACTTTATATACAAAGGTGCCTGAAGATGATTTACTTGAATTTTTGGAGGAAGAATTAAAAAGTTATGATAGTCTATGAACTGTAGCAAACCTCATTAGTCTTATGCAATTATGTATTAAAGATAGTAAATTTTGTTTTAATGGTGAATTTTTTTGTAGAAAAGTTTGACATGGCTATGGGTAATCCCATATCTCTTGTCCTTAACAATATTTACATGGAATTTTTGAGACAAAATTCTTACCAAGAATTTTGCCCCAAAAAGTTATATGGTTTAGGTATGTGGATGATATTTTCTGTATTTGGCCAGTTCATGAAAATCCCCAGGGATTTCTGATTAAGCTCATTAAGTTAGTCCTTTCTATAAAATTTACTGTAGATGAAGAAAGAAATTGTAATTTCAATTTTCTTGGCTTTAAACCCAATAGAATAGGTAAAAATTTCATGTTTTCAGTCTATCAAAAGTCAACTAACTCTGCCTCTTTTGTTCATTATTATTCGAATCACCATCAAAAACGTTAAATTCTCTCTCTTTTTTTCTATGATGTTCCTGGGGGCTCTGTGCACCTGTCGCCCGCAGTATATATTGACACTGAGATTAAAACTACTTATATATTGCCATGAACCTAAAATACCCAAGGACTTTAGTAGATGTTGCATAGAAAAGAGCTAGGAAAACTTTTATTTGAATTTTGTAAGCATAACATTCTCAAATTACAGTATGATTTTTAGAAATTTCAAAATTTTTAAGCTTTTCAACGTAAATGTTGTTGTCAGCAATATTAATGTTAATAGTTTAGTAAAAAAAAAAACTCCTACTAAAGTTGTTTTTGGCTGCATATATGAAATTCCTTGTAAAAAGTGTGATAAGGTATGTTACGAACAAACTGGAAAATCACTTTCACAACGAATCAAACAACACAAATCTTCTGTAAGAAATGATAATATCGAATGCATTATTCTTACCTATGAGAGATGTAGATCATCCTATTAACTGGAGTGAAGCAAGATCCTTAATGAATGCCGGGTATGATGCAGTTAAAAGGAATATCATTGAATCATGTTTCATCAAGACAAATATTGGAAGTGTTCGAAATTTAAGTCTTGGTTTGTTTATACTCGATGCCTTCATCATTTAAAAAAGTTTTTGGATTAATATAAGCAACAAAATTAATATATTCAGATTTATACGTTTTGAGATTTTGTATGGCTAAGCTTCCATTTCTCTTATAGTTAAATCTATGGTTTTAGTTTGTGACCTCGTGATTTCGAATTATCATGGATTATCTCTGATTTTTATCCTTCTGACATTAACCATGTGGAATTCTTAGTCTTTTTGTTTACCTTGTTTAGGCCTGAATAAAGCCTAAATGACTTGCTATTAACTTTCTGTTTATTGATTTCCTGTGGGATTCCTTTATATACAATATGTATGTATGTATGTATATATATATGTGTGTGTGTGTGTGTGTGTGTATGTTATATATATATATATATATATATATATATATATATATATATATATATATATATATATATATATATATATATATGTTATATATATATTATATATATATATATATATATATATATATATATGTATATATATATATATATATATATATATATATATATATATATATATATATATATATATATGCAGAAGCCAGGTACTATGTCGTACCTCTAAGTAAATGAGGATATAATCCACAATGAAGTAAAATCTTTCTGTAGTTTAAAATATATATTTCTTGTACAGGATTAAAGCTTTCGACCATCAGCTGAGGTCTTGTTCACCAAAATGTGATATGTCACCTCAAGGAACTGACAAGGAGCACAAACATTTGAAAAAACAATAAAGGTTAGGTAACAAGCTAGTTTATTATTATGAATGATCAGGCGGTTGAGCCGGGCCCCTCGTCCTTTCCAGAATTCGTCTTGATCTTCGTGGGGGAATGTTTCTATTGCCAACTGCTTGTTCTATGCTGGTTGGGTGGTTTGTTGGAGAAATAACCTGAGTGGAGTAAACAGGAGTGGAAGCAGCATCATCATCGGCACAAATATTCCTAAAGTTTGAATTTTTCCCTTTTCTTCATATCTCTTCACAAATAGTTGTATTTTCTGTAATTCCAGTGTTTCCTGTAAAGGTCTCGTTTAAGGAAATTCACGCCCCTTCTACTACCCGTCTCAAAGTCCTGTCGTTACATGCAAAAATAACCTTTGTACCTTTAAAATTTATTGTGTGGTTTTTCTCCCATGTATGTTGCTGAATTGCATTGTAATGTACTTCCCCTTCTGCAAGCAGGAACGCGTTCTTCCCTTCTCTTATCAATGGAACGCCCACTTTCTCCCACGTAGCATTCATTGTAGTCACTGCAAGGTATTACATATACTCCTACATTCTCTCTATTACCCGGGTTAGTTTTAATGAGTTCTTCTTGATTGTACTGTTTCACTGAAAAACTTTGTTGAAGCCGTAGATTTTAAGGCATCTCTTGCTCTTCCTCTCCTGTTTACTCCACTCAGGTCATTTCTCCAACAAACCACCCAACCAGCATAGAACAAGCAGTTGCCAATAGAAACATTCCCCCATGAAGATCAAGACGAATTCTGGAAAGGACGAAGGGCCCGGCTCAACCGACTGATCATTCATAATAATAAACTACTATGAGATTCAGGGCCTCTGTAACACGGTTTTTTGGATTTTGCTCCTTGTCAAAGCATCGGATGTAGCTGAAAGTTGACATATGTATATTTTACAACCACACACAAATTTTGGCAGCATTATCAATGACCTAAACCCGATAGTTTTAATTTTTATAGAGTAAAAATTATCCAGCCGATGCCATGGCTAATGATTACGAGCCAAGAGTCGAAAAACATTCATTACGTAAGCAAGGTAAACAACATTTGACGAAATGTTGCCCCGCCCATCCACCAGACAGAAACTCATTCACCTTATTCCATCGGCTCTGAAACCCATAGCAGTCAATAATGGCTACAGGATTTGGAATTTTCCCCGTGGCTGCAAAACTGCATTTGTCTTACGACTTGCAACTTTTTATAGTCAAAAGAAAGCCCGTGGCCATGACGAAGGCTTTATGAATGGCGGAACGATACATAGATGTGGGTGGGGTATCTGTGCTAGCGTAGTAATACTACTGTAGTAATAGCATTAATATACATGAATTAAACGTTTAGGCCAACTGCTGGGATCCTTGAGGATCATTTAACACTTCTTGCAACTACTCGAGAAATGAGTTTTTATAGCCAGAAGTTAAATTTTTTAATCCAACAATGCCCATGATAGCCTTCAGTGTTATCCTGAATTATAACGAGGCCAAAGTGGGTGGAGCCTCATGAAGTCATCATTCTGACGATAATTATTGGTGAAGGTTCAAAGCCAAAATGTGGTAACGGCTCTTTTTTTTTTTTTTTTTTTTTTAATAATGCGGTAACGGCTTTTTTTTTTTTTTTTTTTTTTGAGTAAATAGGTAGATAGCCAATAAATAAAAATTGCTTGACATTGGATATAGCAGTTATCAAATCAAGCTTGTCTACTATGTTTTTGAAAATCACCAACTATTCCCTACATCTTGTCAATCTGATTGTAACCTATAAAGTAGACTGTAATTTCTTAGCAAACTTATTTTGGAGTTAGACTAATAATCGAAGTGTTTTTGTATTTATTAACATATTTTGTTGGTTTGTTCATTATGACAATTATCAGTGGAGAGGTTTCAGAGTTCATAAAGGTGTACTGCTTTGCTTGTATTTACATTTTTATGTCATTGTTGCCAGAGGTCTAGCCTTCGTTACGTATAGCCAATCATCCATCGAGAAAGAGGGAAGAAATGCTGTCACAAGTTACGTAACGAGTGCGTTCGAAACCTTTTCTCTGAGTAAGTTGGCCGTCTTCAAAAAAAGTCACTTTTATATTATAAGTACCAAATTTATTCAACCTACGTAATGCAGAATACAGTCAAAATTTATGTGTAGATATAATGTGTATTCTGAATAAGCGTTATATTTATTAAATGCATAGATAAAAAGTTATTGCGAGAAAACCTTGTTACAGAGGCCCTGAATCTCATAGTAGCTTGTTACCTAACCTTTATTGTTTTTTCAAACGTTTGTGCTCCTAATTGTCAGTTCCTTGAGGTGACATATCACATTTTAGTGAACAAGACCACAGCTGATGGTCGAAAGCTTTAATCCTGTACAAGAAAGATATATTTTAAAATACAGAAGGATTTTACTTCGTTGTGGATTGTATCCCTATATATATATTTATATATATATATATATATTTATATATATATATATATATATATATCATATACATACATATACATATACATATCATATACATATACATACACACACAAAAATGCTTGAAACAGGATAAATATAACTGTGATTTGTAGACAGAAAGGGAGATAGAGACATATATCTTGACTTTTTTTAGTTACTTTGAAGGCTCCTAAGAGGTGTGTTACTCCGCAAAGATTCTGCAGAGACTTTGTCAGTTAAGTAAGGAAATAAAACGTTATTTTGAAGAGTTAAATTCGCTTTAGCCTCCCAGTTGATACCACCATGACCTTATGAAGAAACTTAGTAAGTCAGATTACCCATTGGTTAGTGTAGGATCCATCTGAAGCTGTACCGTGAACGCTTTCAGAATTCAGTGAGTAAACGAAACAATGCAGATAAAGGTGTCGTAAATGGATTGGAATAAAAGGATAATACTGCCGGAGTTCGGATACAAGCGCTAAGTGAGCTACGAAGTTAATACTTGCAGCCTTACTACTTCCATACAGCTTTGTCATGTCACGAAAAAGTGCTGTTCGTCGCCCGGAGTCATCGTTGTGAACCCAACGTACTCGTGCTCATTCGCCTTCGTAAGCCGTAGAATTTCTTTTACCCATAGACAGGTACATGACTTGCTATTATTGCTCAAGTTGCTGTTCGCTTATTCATTGGTCAGGGTGGATAAGGTCTCTCTCTCTCTCTCTCTCTCTCTCTCTCTCTCTCTCTCTCTCTCTCCGAATGGACATCATTCTTACATAGACATGGTAGGTCAACCCATTGCTGCTTTTTATGTTTGGGAATCAAGTTCCAATGCAACTTATAGATTCTCCTAAGTTTGAGATGTGGAGATACTATGGGGATTTAAGAAGTTGCACAGCTGGTTTACGGTCGCAGTTATACGTTAAAAGTTTTTCGTTTGAGTTTCAAAGTTATTTTTAGTACTAGTATACAGCGTACATGTTCGTGATTTTGTGTGCGTTATATAAAATATTTAGGTTGTTAAAGAGCACAATACTTTCTCGGTTGTAATGGTGTTGAAGAGCATCGTCTCTCTCTCTCTCTCTCTCTCTCTCTCTCTCTCTCTCTCTCTCTCTCTCTCTCTCATTATGTTCCGACTCTTGTTCCTTCCACTGATATGTTTATTATTCTGTTTGTGAATCTTTCATCATTAAACTTGGCCTTCCTTTGAAGTTCGCTCTCAGTCTGTATAGCAAGTTATTAATGTGGATCTGTGAACGCAGGTTTGAAAGGAACTCCTTTTTTCAGTCCTTATGTGGCTTTGCTTGTTTCCCACAAGTCTTATCACTACAATTTCTTTTAGAGAGCAAGTGGCAGATGGAAATAGTTACCATTTGAAAGAATGAGAGAGAAAGTTTCATACAGATAGCTCTGGGTTTAATTGTATCCCTCGTATTTCCCACTATTTGTGTACTTCAGCGACTTGGTATATTAATACTTTCCTACACCTATAAATACTTACAGATATTCGAGATTCAAAATATCTTATAACTTTTAAAATGACCGTCAGAGTATCTGGATTTTCGGAAATGAATGAATATCCTGTGACCTAAGAATGAAATGAAGATAGGCTGAATGTTGGTCGGGTCATTTTGCCACGTGAATAATTTACTCCATTACCTTTCAGTAAAAGAATGTAAATCGCGTCAGAGTTGATGCATGGATAGCTTTTCAGAATGAACTGTTTAAAAATTGAAAGCGTTAATTATATTGCAGTATTGCGCTAGATAATGAGACTGGCTTCTGGTAAAAAGAGACCAAAATCCTTGGCATTTTGGTAGACTCGTGGTTGATGAAACTGGATAAATACAAAGAAATCTGACCTCTGCGTAAACCTGAATATTTTGCGTCACTCTTAGACATTAACAGGTGGTACGTACTCGTTTACTAGAGGTGTCTATATATAGCCGGACTGAGGAGTGCTCATCCCTGGCACTCTAGCGCTTCGATTGAGGTCTAGTTTGTTAAAGGTTCCATAATTCTTCTAATTACTGATGTTTAATAACATTTCCTTATTTACTATGTTATGTTTCTCTTACTGCAGCTACTACTAATACTGCTATTACTGACAATAATAATAAAATCATCGTCGTCATCATCATCATCACAGCTATGATGAAGTTAGGGCGCTGTCTGCGGCAAGCAATACAAATGTTTCAGGGGGTAAAATGTTCACCTGTATTGAATGCGGTAGAGATCGGGTCATGATTGAAAAGAAACTGAAAGTGGTTCCTTTCACCTTGCTTGTATTGATTGGAGCTGCGTCCTTGGCTTCCAGAGGAACTGTTGCTTTGTGTATTGTACTTCCTTTGTTGTATTTTGCTCTTCCATCCATTGTTATGACAGATCGATTCTTGACCCGCAACGCACAGACAGCCAAGGCAAGTCTGTATCGTATTCTTTTGTTGCAGACCTCTGTAATGCTCTTCTTCCCGTGACATTATCGTCCCAGAGAAAAAAGAACCGTTTCTGTTGTCACGTGTAGGTGATCTTCTTATTGTGATATTCGCAGGGGTGTTGTGTCCTCGCTATCTTGATCTTTCTTTATTTGTTTTCGTGAAGGGTTCGGTTGATTTTTGTTGCTTTAGGATACCTTTTGTGTTATTTCTGTCGCCTTTTATCCTCACTCGTATTATTCATTATCATGATCAACTATAATATATTTTTGCTTTACTTTATTATTTCTCGTGCTTGTCATTATGTTCAGTTGCCATAAGTCATGCCCCAACTTCCACAAATGACATAAGGGATGGTCATATTGACGATATAATCTCATGTAATTATCATGCGCCTGTGATGAATATAGTCATAGCTGGTGGCAATAAAATATTTGATATGGTGTTGTAAGTAAGTCACTTGTATTAATAAAAATCCTTCAGATGTTCTCATTCCCTGGATCAGTGGTTCCCAAACTGGGGTCCAGGAGAAGACCCTAGGGGATCCGTGACACAATGAAAAGACTAATATTTCCTCAGCTCCAGAAAAAAATATATCTACTGTAAAAATATACATCACTGATTCTCTATCATCTTAGAGTTGGTGTCTTCAATACTTCGGAACACTTGCACATTATTACATCATTATCTATATTATAAACTCGGCTGGAACTCATCATATCTGGGGGTCCCTGGTATGGTTAAGTTGGGAACCACTGCCCTGGATTACAACACATCTGAAGAGTAATGGATCATAAACGAGGTTCTGCGTGATGACCTTAGATATAAGAAAGGTAGTTGCAGTATCTTCAATGTTGTAAGTAGGTATAATGCCGAAATGTTGTTAATAATATCTTTAATACCGGTGACACTATTTCATTTCTATTGATCAGAGAAAAAGCTGAGATATTAGTTAGTTTTGCTCTTCAGCTGATCTTGATATTTTACAAAAACATTCATTTTCAGCCTCCAATATAGATCGTTAGGTAAATTCATTCATGATCAGCAGCAGCATTATTGAGTGGGGGTACTGCAGCACAATGGCCACTTGAATGATCATCATCTCCATATTTATTCAGCCGAGGATTTCCTTCTGTATCATGGGAGGAATGTGAAAACAGCTAAGGTCATGCGCGAATCAGTGTACCTTTAAATCGAGTTCTGTTGCTCCATATTGGGCGAAGGCGTAAGAAGCTGCTTCTACAAACATAGCGATTCATTCAGACAATAAACAGAGAGGTCAATAGCTCTTGCAAGCAGAAATGTAGTGCCTGACACGAGGCGAACAAAACAGAGGTCACAGTACAATCAACTGTGTTTGATGAAGGAGGGAAAGACCCTGTGGTCAGTCGTTTTGCACATTATTAATTTTAAAATGCATTATGGGTGTTGGATGGGGATGTTGGGCTCGTTGGATTTTTTAAAAAGTCTGCCATTAATGTTTATGATTGGCTGTACTGGGCATCTGCTGGAAACGCATTGAATGTCGCGTGTGGTGGCATTCTCATGCCCAGTAAAACCCAACGTAACTCCTTGGCATCTGGCAGCGAATGATGCTTTCAACAACCGGTGTACCCTTTCGATTATGCCATTAACTTTTGGGTTGTAGGCCATCGTGTGTATTAACTTTGTCCCCAAACTGTTTGCGAGGATGTTCCATACATAAGACGGACATAAAGTTGGCCTCCTGTCGCTCATGATGTTCTGTGGGACTCTGTGTCTGTTGACCCATCCGATGAGAGTTTTCACACAACTTTCTGCCATCTGTTGCCATATTGGTATTGCTTCTGGCAACCTGGTATTTCTATTGATGACGTTGGAGAGGGATACAGGTCCCTCTTGGCATCATGGATGTGGGCGAGTTGGCGGTGTGTTATGTGGAACTCTCCTATTCTGCTCTGTACATGCCTTGTGATTTTTGACATCCGACGCAGTTATTTTATGTCCTTTTTCATTCTCCATCAGATGTACCACTCTGCTAGAATTCAGGAGGTAGCCCAGCCTGATGGGTGGGACAGATTGTGGGCGAGGTTGAAAGCCTTTTTTCTGAGGCCTTATGACAGGCAGAGGGGAGGTTGTCCAGTATTTGTTTTGCAGGCGTTGGTCATCTCTCCATTGTTGATTGACAGGTCACTCCATGTAAAGGCAGTGTTGTCCTACCACAGTCAATGTAGGTTCACGTTGTCTCTGTGCCTCTGCTATTTCATGATAGGCTATCCTGAACTGGATGGTGTTGATGTAGTTTCACAAAAATGGGTCTGCTACAGTGTTTGCTGAACCCTTTATATACTTGATGGTGCAGGAGTGCTCAGCTATTGCTGATAGATGATGCTGTTGTCATGCTGACCATGTGTCAGTTGTCTTTGTGGAAGCCTGCATCAAATGTTGATGGTCTATTTGTATGACAGACTGCCATCCTTCGAGCATGTGGTGAAGTATTGTATCTTATTGTTAGATTAAGCCAGCTTTGTATTGGCACAGGCTCTTGCATCTTAGCAGCCCATAACTGGTAATGGATGAAGGATTTTTCCCTGCAACATATCATTCGGCTTCAATTTAACAACTGGGCCAGAATGGAAAAGTTTTAGTGAGAGATAGTGTATTATAGAAGCAAGTCCCAGTAAGTAGGAGAGCGTGGGAAGGAAAGGAATAAATTTAGAGTTGGAGAAAAAGTTTGGGATTCAAAGTTCCCTTGAGATGTGATGAATGTTGCAATGAGTGGATGAATTTTACTTATACACAGAATGGCTGTATGCCATCAGATATGCTCACTTGAGAGTGGCTAAGGTGTGTTGCTCTTCTCTGACCGCTTGGTAAGGCCTGGGGAAGAGGAACAGGGATGGGATGATTAAGTGAGGCAGCTGCTGTTGAGATTGAACATTGGTGCTTAGGTTTAAAGGTTGGGATGAGGTGGGGTTGTATGTGGTTTAGCAGTGTCTCTGTTTACAGGTTTCCCTGTGAGAAGTTCAAAGAGAATGATGATTCCATCTATTGTAATTGTTATTGAGGTTTCACTTATTTTTGGAACTCGGTTGGCATTGTTTAGTCTGTCTGAAGGGGAGGGAGAAGAATGGGTTTAGGAAGGAGGGGTGTCAACCTTAGAGGTGGACGAGGGGTTGAGATTAGAAGGAAGGGGAGAGGAAGGTTCTGAAGTGATTGGTACTTCTTCTCTGGGCATCAACTTGTTGCTGGCTATCTTCTGTAGTGCTGCTTTGGCTTCTCTTTGCAGCTTTGGCCTAGTTATTCCATCTTCTTCAGTAGGTTTTTGATTGTGATTTGAAGGTCTTGTAGGTGGTATGGGTTGAGAATTGCTCATACTTTTTGTTCCATGCATGATATTGGGGAGGACAGTTGGAGCATTTGCTTTCAACTTGTTCTCCTCTTTTGAAGGCATCTAGGCATTGCTTAGTGGGGTGAGTTTTGCTGCATATGCCACACCTTTCTGTGGCTGTGCAGCGGCTGCTATGGTGTCCAAATTTGTGGCACGTGAAGTATTGCAGTGGCTCTGGAATGAAGGCTTCAATGGGAAATGATACCCATATAACGAGGGAAACTTGTTTGGGGATTGCTCCATGGAAGGTGGCATTGACTTTCCATGTAGGAATCGTGGTTTTTTCAGATTTAATAGTGCATCTTTTTGCATCTATTATATTTTCAAGTTGTAGAATGGGGTCAAGAGGCAGAATAGCTGGATATCTGCAAATAACTGCTTTCTTGATTTTCTCTGATGGGTCTAGCAGTGTAAGAACAGAATTCCCTCAAAGACTCTCGTCTGTGTGTCTGCTTTTTGGGGTAATCATATCACCCACAAGATTTGGTCTAACAGACATTTTTAGAGTTGGATTTTCTTTCTCCAATCTTGCTACAGCATAGGAGGCTTTGTATTTTGGAAGAGGTGAAACGTTATTTGTTGTGACAAACTTGGTGGGGAGAGGGGTTGTTTCTTTTTGAATTGTTTTTCCAAAGGCTTTCTTCTTGCATACAGTGGTCCAACCTTCAGTATTGAACATAGAAGGAATAAGGCTTGTCATTTTAGTGTTTCCAACGTTTGAACAGGTTTCAATCGATGATTTTCCCTCATCAGACATGTCTTAATGGGAGTTTTCTTCACTGAAATCAGTATCTGTGGATATATTATCCTCTTCAAGGATGGTTGGTGGTTGAAAGGGAATTTCCTCTTCAGGAGTTGTTGATGGCTGCATGAGTTTACTTGGCATATGAAATTTCTGGACTCCATCTATTTTCTTGGGGAATTTCTTCCCTTCATGAGTACTTGGCGCACTTAAGTCAAAATGACCTTGCTTGCAAGTTTTAATCTATTGATCCAGCTTTTGCAAAGGCTTCTGATCCATAAACGGAACTGCCAGAAGTGACAGATGGCTTTGCAAACTGCCAGGAGCTCCTGTCAAATGTGGGTTACTTTTATTTTGCTGACGTTAACTTCTTGCTGAAGAACGCCAAGATACGACGACCATCATCTGTGTCCTGCTCAAGTACTGCACCCATCACCATGCTACGTGCATCAGTCGTCAAAGTTAGGGACCTATGAGGTAGAGGAAATATTAATGTGGTTGCAGAGGTTATTGCTTGTTTTGCTGAAAGAAATGCATTATCATAATCTTCTGACCAATTTGATTTTTTTGGTTTTCCTTGTAAGCATTTGTAGAGTGGATTCGTGATTTTAGCAATATTTGGAATAGATATTTAATAATTGTTGTTAGTTTTGGGAAGTCGGCAATTGCTTTTACTTTCTGTGGCAGGAGTTTAATGCTGTCTTGGGTTAATTGATGTCCCAGGAATTCTACTGTTTTCTTTGCCCATTTGCACTTGTCTTCCCCCTACGATGAGTCTGTTTTCTTTTAGGTATTTGCAGCACCCATTTGACATCACTTAAGATATTGCATGAGATTGGCGCTAAATATGAGGATGTCATCGATGTAGAATGTTCCCTAGTATTTCTTCCATAAGTCTGCATTCCAAAGGCAAAAACAGCTGTAATTGAATGTATAGATGCCAAAGGGGGTAATGATCACGGTGTTTTCTATATCTTCCTTCGCATTTGGAACTTGAAAGTATCCCTTTAGCAGGTCTATTTTGGTGAAGATCTGTGCTCTATTCATTAGGTTGGTTATGTCTGCTATGTTCAGCAACGGTATCTACCTGGCTTCATTTTGACATTTCCTTGAACACTTGTTTGCCATAGGCGAGTTTGTCTGGGGCTAACTGTCTGAAGTGTGAGTGGACTGGGGCAGGGTGGGACCTTCTGTTTCTATTTGGAGCTGGATGTTGTGTTTTGCTAGTTTGGCTAAATTATGCTGCAGGTCGTCTTCGAAAACCAATTGGTACTTTTGTAGAAGTCAGAGTATTCTGACGGTGGGTTAGTTGCTGCGATGGGGCCTGTTTGTCATCTCTGCTGTTGCATGACAATGTGGTGGTGGGTTGTTTGTGCAGCTGTTAATGAAATGATACAGGAGTAAGATGGACGGTGTGTGGGTCCATGTGGGACCCAACAATATATTGCTACAAACTATTCTGCAGTCATTTAAACTCGGTAAAGGTTTTGAAACTCTGTGTACACTAATTTTTTTTAGTTCACTTGTAATGTTGCGAGCGTATTAATTTTTGTAGTATGTTCAATATTCATTCTGTATCTAGTGTGCGTACATGAAGGGTTTTTATTTGCTTTTATATACACATTTGTCACACTGTATTCTGTATACAGTATCTAATATTACACATGCATGCCCACATCAGAGTAGTTGAGAAACGTAGATACTGGTCATTCAGTACTAGCGGATGACCATTATTCTCCTAGGACATACTCTCCTTGGACATCCGTGGGGAGGGCTTCAACAGTTGTATATATGTATGTATGTGATTGTATTTTTGTATGTTATTTATTTTTTAGAAATATACTGGTATATTTAAAATACTTGTATTATTGAGCATAGTTTATTGTCACGAATTCTGGTATGAAATCTGTCTTAAACCTTGTCTGTATATAATTCAGTTATTTTGTTTCTGATTGAGGTAAGATTATATATTTTTAATAAAATTAGTAAAAGGACAAACTTCATTAGCCACCTGCCTTAGATTAAAAATGCCTTTGTGTAAAGGAAATGCAAGCTAGAGTAAATTAGATGAATGTAATTGTTAGCAGATAACATTTGCTACGTAATTAGCTATAAAAATGGTATTTATATAGATTGAATGGTCACTGTCCTTTACCAGAGAATTAATTGTACCTCCTGAGGAACTTTTAAACAGCTGAAACAAATTAGGTCTAGACAAAATGAGCGAGAGCGCATATCGACTTCTTTGCCGAGTTGTTTAAATATCACAGTTCCATGAAGAATATCGAATATGGCCATCCCTTGTCATCCATAAATGTCTACTATATGTGATCCTCGTCAATGTGTGATCTCGCGTTTGCCCCCAAAGAGCAGTCATGTTGAACATGTGATAATGCAGTCTCTCGGCCGTCCCGGTAATATTTTTACTTCAGCCTTGGCTAGTGTCAGGTTGGTGGCCCTCACTGTCGCCGAATAGAAAAGTCTGAGCTGAGTTAAGCCTCAAATTGTCCACAGTCGGATTTATTGGGTTGCTGAGCTTCAAGGAGAGAGAGAGAGAGAGAGAGAAAGAGAGAGAGAGAGAGAGACGAGAGAGAGAGAGAGGAGAGAGAACCATGGGTAGAATTTCTTTCGATTGGGTCCTCATATGAATGTCTTATATGGCTTGTAGTAAGTTCTAGTAACCACAAAATACACTGCCGATAACTATATATATATATATATATATATATATATATATATATATATATATACTATATATATATATATATATATATACTTGAAAAATCACAGTAGATGCAGTGACTTCATGAATATAACGAATACCACAGGAAAAAATAATAGGCAAAAATTCGTATGCCGACAGCGTTCGTCCTTTCATAAGACATCGTCGAGGCACAAGATGAGATCAGTTGAAAAGATAGTACAAGGTAAACAAAAGATAAAAAATACCAGATGGTTAATTGTCAAAAAGGTAAAAATCAAAGAGATAATACAGGATAATCGGAGAGCACACGATCACAAACTATATATATATATATATATATATATATATATATATATATATATATATATATATATATATATATATATATATATATATATATAATATATATCTTAAACCTGGGAAAGGTCTTACCACAAGGGTATGACACAATCTCAATCAATATAATTCCCAAGTAGTTAAGACATAAAAGAAAAGAAAATGAAATGAGGGCTTTACTAGAACGGGAGGAATTTTAGACAAACTCTTAGGAAAACTAGGATCACATGTCTTTACAATAAACATAATCAGAAGAAAGGGAATAATTAGGTCAGAAGAATGGGAATAATTAGGACACCGGTAACTAAATTAAGATGAGACAGTGATAACTGGGTGCCGGGATTTCACTTCAAGGGCCACCGTAAATCCAATTGCAGTGGGTTGCTACGGCAGTGCAAACACAATCAGAGCAGAAGTATCCACAGTTGGAAAACTACGTTTACAATGGAGAAGGCATGCGATTAACCAACGAAACTAGCGTGACTAAAGGGTCAAATGGTGCACTGATTGTGCGAACGGATCCTTGGGCACAACACAGTTGAGTTTACTTATGGACACACTTTGTAACAAAGAGAGAGAATAACAAGACCTTTGTAGGAGAGGCAAAATCTCTCCGACTCACTGTGAATGTTGATAGTGACATGAAATAACATTATGTTCACGTCTCTTGAATCTCTCCCAACAAGTTGACTTATTGCACCTTAAATTGGGTGAGAAATTATACAAACAAGGCAATTTGGCATTACTTTAACAATGTGTGCTCTGTTCCAAAAAGAAACTTTACAACAGCTTTCGAACCCTTCTCTGGGTTTATGGATTCATTGAAGGGTTCGAAAGCTATTGTAAAGTTTTATAAACTTTTACTCAAAATTTTAATGTTTATATTATTGTGGATTACATTATCCCCGAATAGGATTGCTGCTGGTATTAGATAACTTGCAAAATGTTTGTCATTGAGTTAAAGCAGCTTATTTAGAAAAACAATAAGAAAGTATTTCCTGAATGTATATCTCAATATTTAATTTAACAATGTAAGGATAATGTTACAAGGCCATTACTAGAGTAAGATCTAGAGTTAATCATGCACTTAAATGTAAGGTTAAATATGGTTTACAAAGTCATGCGGTTAGTTTGACTTGATGAGCAGTATAAAGGAGGTACTTGTGGCCTTATATTAGGTGACACCACAGTATTTAGTACAACGGGGTACAGTCCCAGTCATAACATAACACTAAAGTCACGAAAGCCTAGTGGCTCTAATTTATGTACAAGTTAGGGTGCCAAACACGTAGCTTTATGGTCAGAGAGTCAGGGACTCATGAAGGCCATCCAATCTGATGGTTGGTACTTGGGATAATTATACAAAGGTAATAAGTAACAAGAAAAAATAAAATTAAAGAAGGAAGTATCTTAGTGGAAATAATATGATGTCTCACGCTGGGGAGAATGCCTGGAGAGGATATAGGCGATTATAATCTTGGGGATCAATGCACCATTGCATTAGATGTTTGTTCTGGTTCCGGAGAGTCATGAGATACTTGAGGGGATTAAGAATGTTATTGGGAAATTATGATCTGTTAAAACTATTAAGAGGAATTTATGATCAGCATGATAGGACTCAAACTAGAATCATATACCGTGGAATAGTAGGCTACTTTAACCTCATCCTTTTCTTGGAACATGACTGCCCCAGAGCCAATGTGATTGGCATCAACTCCCATATAGAAGGGCTGGTCGTAGTCAGGTGTATGAAGAACTGGTTGACTGATGAGTACTGCCTTGAGATGGCCATATGCGCCCTCACACTCAGGTATGCAGCATATGGGCTGTTATCCATGAAAGAGGTTAATTACAGGGGTGGCTCCATTAGCGAAATTGGGAATGAACCGCTTGGTCCTCAGGTATGGGATATCCCAAATGACTTTGATGTTAGCGTCTTTAGGCATCAGTTTCACGTGTCCTACTCAGTGACCAAGATATGTGATTTCGTCCACCCTAAACTGACAATTCTTTAGGTTTATAACCAGGTTAGCATTTTGTGGGGCAGCAAGGATTTGGGATTTGGTCACGGACCTGGAGGTGTTCCTCCCAAATGTTGGTGTATGTAACTATGTCTTCAAGACATACAACACAATTGTTTATACCCGACAGGATTTTGTTCATTAACCTCTAAAAGCAGCTAGGTGCATTCCTTAGCCACTGATAGAAGCTGGTGGATGTGGTGAAAGCAGTCAGAGGGCATGAGTCCTAAGCCAGGGGCACCTGCCATTATCCTTTCTCTAAATCATTTTTTCTCTAGGGGCACTGCCTGGTCTGTCTGTCTCCTCTCTTTCTGCAGATTGACTCAGTAGTAGCCTTGAGTGATAGGAGTGAGTAGTAGCCTTGAGTGATAGGAGTGACATCTTCCTGCAGGTGTATCAAGTGTTTCAGGAAGTCGGTGCATCTGAGGTGGTCCTGGGTGACTTGCGGGTGTGTGCTTAACAGTCATTGTCCTGACACTGGTGACTATCGAGTCCTGGGGTAACATATTCAAGGTTGAGCAGGACTTTGGAATTCATCATAGTGATGGTGCCCATGAAGGCCCCAGCAGCAGGAAGGGCTTCTCCAGCTTCCTTTTTCTTGTGGGTTAAGTAGGCTTTAACAGTTAAGCCATTTAGCTCTTCTCCACCCACAATCCACAAGGTAGTTTAAAGTTCCACGTTTCCTGAGGATTTTGTGTGGGCCTTTGAACTGAGTTTCGAGGGGACGAGTGGCTCCTGTCTGGAACACACCTGGACCTGGTCTCCAACATTAAAAGATCTACTTCTGAATTTCTTGTGAACAAGCTTGACCCTTTCTTAAGTGTCTGCCTCCATAGCTTGAGTGACCACCCATGCGACCCAAAGGTTCTGCTGGTTGTTGGGCAGGTCCTTCACCCAGTCCGCCTTTGTTGGTTTGGCCCAAGCCTCATACAGGATGTTGAGGTGGCCCTGGATGGAGTAAGCATAGAGAAGTTCAAAGGGTCTGTACCCTAAGGTTTCGGAGGGTGCTTGACAGATAGTGAAGAGAGTGTTGGGGAGGTTCTCCTCCCAGGGTGCTCATTCTTTGTGTTCTAATTTGGCTAGGGTAGAGCCGAGTATTTGGTGGAATCTCTCCACTATCCCTTGGCTTTCAAGATGAAGGAGTGGAGTAGAAATGTTTTATGCCATGGCTGGCCATGCTGTCACGGAATTCTTTGGATATAAAATGTCTCCCTTGATCACTTTAGATTGTGGTGGGGAACCCAAAACAACAGAAAAATTGTATGAGTGCCTTTACAGCATTCTTGGAGCTCTCACTCCTGATGGGGATAGCTTCTGGATACCTTTTAAGTCAGTCAATGATAGTAAGGCAGTGTTTATGTCCCGTCTTGCTCTTAATATGACCCTCGAGGCAACATGAGAACTAATTGAAATATATTTCAATTTGAATCCATTTTCAAGGTTGGTTTAAGTAAAAATTTTAATATCAGAATACACTGCAGGTATCAAATAGCTAAAAGGAAAGTATGCATACAATCAATATTTTCATAAAATGGCCAAGAAGCGAGCTTCCTAACTACTCTTCAAAGACTGGCATCAGCGTCACAAGACATCAGTGTTTCATTCCTTAATTCTCCTCCCTGCAGTGACATCTCATCCGAACATGTTTTCTTCGTCAAATATTTATTTCATAGCACTCACTCTATACATTCCATTACTTTTCTTCGGACATATTTCTACTCAAGTACTCTCAGACGTCTTTAGAGCCCATCCTTGAGTCTTTCAAGGATGGTGAGTATTTGAGACTCACCCTTAGCTCTTAACTCTTCCAAATCTAAAATCGTAGATCATTCTTTATCCACCGTTTTTTAGAAGCTTCCACTTGAGGCCGGATGTTAATCTTGCCACCAATCATTTTCTTTTCTATTGCATCCGATTTCGTCTGTTTTGTTCCTACACATCTAGCAAACTATTTGGTATTCTCTTCACAAGTATCGTGATGAATATTGTTCACTCGGAATTGTGTATTTTGAACCGACGAGTCCCTTTCAGAACATATAACGCACAATATTCTTCATTCCGGATAAATCAAGGCTCCCATATCTGTTTCCGTCATTGAGGTCACATTTTTAATCAGGTCCCTAAAAGATTTTCCTTTCTCCCTTTTGAAAACTTTAGGCAACGAATCACACTGTTCAGCGACTTTCATTCCCACTCTTCTTGAGAAGGACCATATCACGCTGTATGCCTTCATTTGATGGCTCTGACTCCATGTAAAATGGATATGATGAGGACAGCCAATTATAAGAAGCTTGCAATAATTTTACTGTGTAGAGGGACGTCAAAATTAACATGTAAACCAGTTTTATATTTTTAAGTCTTTTTCATAAATGAGACAAATTCAAGTAATGTCAGTCCACATGTGTATACCATGATATATTTACATATACATACATACATACATACACACACACACACACACACACACACACATATATATATATGTGTGTGTGTGTGTGTGTGTGTGTGTGTGTTTGTGCCTTTCTGGCATGATGTCTTCAAGTTCTAATACACATGTGGCTTCAGTTTTCAAGGAAGAATTCTGGGGAGGAATAAACAAAATAGTTTTAATGCTGTCTAATTTAAGCATTCCCAGACGGACATTTATTTCATAAACAATGAAAGACTGACGTTGTGACAATGATGCCATCAATCCATGGTCCTCTGTAGGGCTATACCAGGTTCACAATGGAACTACATCATAGTACATATCGGCGTACACTCAAAAATTATCGAAAAATAATATTCAAAATTGAAATTTTTAAAATTTATCACGAATTCTCGGCTCCAGAGAGTTCCAGAACTCTGCAGCCACCCTGCGTGCAGCCATCTCATACTGAGAGGCTTGCATACCTCCGAATTCATATCTTCAATCTAAGCCGGTCCCAGGCTCCCTCCCTCCCTGCAGCTCCCAAGAGTGACCGCGTTCCCCGTCACAAGGGCAGGCTTGTCCACATATGGAAACATTGTTTGGAGACAGAGTTTGCAAACAATTTCTTAGAAACTGTTTGTATACAGTTTGCAAACAGCTTGGAAAGTGTTTGCAAACGACGTTTTCTGTCCAGACCTCCGCTGTCGTCAGGATGCCTGTTGGTGCTGTAGCCTCTTGTATTTTACTTGGCAGTTTTAATGCATTCGAGGAGGGATACGAGAAAGAAACAGAGATAGTGAGGAAGATTTTAGGAAAAGCATGTCGCACATACACTTGCATACATATGTATAGGTACATGTGTACATATTAAATGCACTGAAGTCCTGATTTCTGCTCTGTCCGGTGGTTCGAATCCACGAAAGGACGAAATTATCATCAACTAAAAGATTCACCTTCGGTTAACATATATGGAAATATATTAATTCCGAGGTAAAGCAAAGTAAATATTAAAGGACATTTGTAGCTTAATGCATGTATATGAATCACGGTGATGTGATAAAAATTCATATAGTTATATATATATATATTATATATATATATATATATATATATATATATATGTGTGTTGTGTGTGTGTGTGTGTGTGTGTGTGTGTGTGTAGATGTTTTCTCATCCAAGGAGATATTCTATTTTCCCATCATAGAAAGAAAATAAAATAAAGATGTGTGTCTAAGCAAAAAGGGCACGAAAGAACAATCCTCGAGGGATGGCAGGAGTAAAACATAGCCTTTCCTCCTCCAACCTGCCTCTCCTGGCGTTGTCCAATCAAGGCATGACAAAAGAACGCCCCATTGCGTGCAGAAACAAGTAACCGCCAAAACACTCACGCTGTCAATACATACACACATACAACTTTTTATTTGCCAAGACCCGATCTCAAGCACAGGTCATACACTTGCACAAACACCAGACTACTGTTGCACATTCACGTGCATGCACAGTTGCACACATGCAATACTCTCTCTCTCTCTCTCTCTCTCTCGTCGTCCGGCATTAGTTCATATTACTGAAATGTTGCTGAACAGTCGAAGGAACAGTCCTCGCAATTTCTCGTAGTGTGATCGATTAT
>NC_087204.1:54134309-54196809 GCF_015104395.2 Macrobrachium nipponense | reverse complement strand
CGGGATTAGCCTAGGAGATCGGCATTCATGGAGCATCCTCTCGACCACGTGTTTGTATGTCACCGGTGTCACCTGAACCACGTGGTTCAAGACACCACATTTCCCTTTGCACATAATATCAAATGCTCCAGTACCTGTTTCCTGTTCCATGGATGACGCCAGTTCCGGGCTGCACAAGAAGCAAGAGCCCGTGTCGGGCCTGGGCTGGTGTAATTTGAAACAGCAGCAGCAACGAAAATAAATCGGTGTACTCGGGAGGCATCCCGTACGACTAACCTTCACAGAGCTAGTAACCGTTATACGGAGTTTGTAATGTCTGTCGACTGCGATGTGCATGCTATCTAATTGGCAGTTGAATCACTTTGATGTACGATAGAAGCTATTGTCTTCGATGTCAACATCGTTAATCACATAAGAAATCAATAATACTTTGATTTATATGTGAATAATATATAACATTCATTTCAACACGTAAGTACTTTGTAATGGTGGAAAAAACTGAAATGCTCTGATGAGGTAAAGATTTAATAGATAAAGGTTGATTACCGAGACAAGTGGTTTACCTGCTCGCTTACCGATTCGGTATTCCCGAGTTCGATTCCCCGCTCTGCCAACGTGGAATCACAGGAATTTGTTTCTGGTGATAAGAAATTCATTTCACGATATAATGTAGTTTGGATCCCGCAATCAGCTGTAGGTCCCGTTGCTAGGTAACTAATTGGCTTTAGGCAAGCCTTGGGAGAGCTGTTAATCAGCTCAGTGGTCTATTTAAATTAAGATAGAGTTAACTTAACCGATGCTCAAGTCTTCACTTAAATTTGCTCTGATTATCTGTTCTTCGGTTGTCACGTGTAGATGACTCGATAGAAATTCAGGTATCGCAGAACAATGGAGGTCACTCGTCATAAAAGTTGATAGGTTTGTTCTCGGGGGTTGGAATATGCAGTGTCAAGGTAGTAGAGATGTCAAATGAGTTTGCTGAAGCAACGACTTGTAGAGCCCTATTTCCTTCTCATATAAAGTAGTACTTGTGTGATTATATATGATGTTATGCTTTTTAATATCCGAAGTTTCATATCCATCCGAAGATGTCAGTGAACGGCAAATTCTTAATTAATTCCAAAAGCAACGAGAGGGAGGGAGGGAGGGAGAGGGGACCAGTAAATATGGATGTCACCAGTCCTCAGCGAGGGAGAGAAAGTTTCGCGTTAATATAATTTATCTGAAGGATTTAATTTTGGATTCCATGAATTCTGAAGCGTGAGGGGGGCCTTATTCCTGGAGCTCTAGTTCCTTTGTCTGATGCTAAGTTCCATAGAACCAAGACGCCAATATGGTCGCACCCTGACCCTTGCTCCAAGCCTCACTGGAGCTACTCTGCAATCAAAGCTTCGCACAAAGTCGATATGCTGAGGGTGACACCAGTTTCTGGATTCTCGACGGATTATTTCACAGATGTTGCCATAGTTGTAAATCGATCATTTGACCGGAGTTCCTGAACTTGAGGTTGTATGTTGTGAGACGAGGGACTCGTAAGAACAGCCAAAAGTATGGATAGTACCTCGGTGTGAAGGGTTCGGGGATTTTGGAGGGAAAAGAGAAGGGGACGGCGTTTCTGCCCGTGGCCGAAGCAAGGTTCTGACGGACCAATCAGCAACGAGGGGCCCGGAGTCAATGGCTTATCTACCCAAAAGGGGATTGATTGTCTTTCGGGATTCAATAAAGAAGTAATTGCGTTTAACTCTCTTCATGAGCAATGATTCAAGTTTATTTTACTCTAAATCGATTACTATATAATTTATCTTTGGATATAACAGGAAGAAGATATAGTTAATGTGCTGGAATAATATTTATGACCGATGTTTTTTAATTTTCACCAAATAATATTAAGAAATTACACTTACTGTAAATTACTGCACTTTTTTCACATTACAAAGGCAAAGGTTGGAAAGTTCATCGAACTTTCATATACGTTTCAAATTTGTATTCTGTTTGAACAATTGTTGACATTTGCTGGTAGCACCATTCGCCTGCGTCACTACGAACAAAAAGCAGATTTCGTTGAAAAGTAAGAATAGCCCAATATATTATAATGAAAAAAATAATGCATATACGAGCTTTATCATAGATAATTTGTGTGATATTTTCTCATTTACATTGATATCTTAAGTTGCAATGTCGGCCTGTTCGTCGTACGGAACGGATGTAATGAGAGAACATAATAGTATGATGCATAGAAAAGTGAGCTCATTAAAAATCTCATAGCTTTCTTTATGCTGGAAGGAAATATCTACCCGCTGAGATTTTTTTAAACTACAATAAAACCTCTATAATATTAATATCAGTCAATAACTCACTGATCGGGCTCTTTCTTGTATTATTCTTTATTTATGCAGATAGTTGTAAAGGCAGTTCATGTGGCTTGGCCTCAACCGATTCATGTTGCACAGCCATCGCTGCAGGATGACAACTTTCATGCTTGATAACGAGTGCAACCAGCATAGTATATGCAATGTGCCAACAATAGTTTGTAATAATAATAAATAGAATTAAACCCAAGTAGCCTTCATGTGAATATGAAGTACCTCAGTGATCGTCTTTATATTTTATTTTGAATTAATGGTTAAAAAGCAGTCCATATTGCATGGCTTCAGCGGCAGGTAGGTTGACAACGCTCATGCCAGAGCGCAATATAGGCAATATGCATACATGATTCACTCCTCGATTATGGAACTCCACTTGCCATTGGATAAATTCTATTTTCAAATTTCAATATATTATTAAATAGGTAACGAATACAAAGCATTTTCACTAATAAATTGCTGAATATATTAAAGCTTTAATCAGTATATCATAACAGCTAACTCATAAGCATTTAGTATTATACTACTACCGTTTTCTCAGATTGTTTAAAAATTAGATGGAAATAGATTTTTTATAATTATATTTCTAAAACTTAGGCTTCAAATAACAGTTTGCTAATAGCTATGGGAAATAGTCAGTGACACTCAACTCGGCTCGTCTGTTGGCGAACAATATTCCGATGTTTATGATATTTTAAAACTATTCAAAGCACTATTCTTTTTCAATGCCTAGCTCATTTACTCATTAATGCCAACCCAAGTTCGCATAATCAATATTTTACAGGTCTGAACTTTTTAAAGTTAATCATGTGTATAGTCCACACTATGATTAGAAGCAAAAAAAGTTGCGAAAATTCTTAAAAATCTTAAAAGACATTGCTTTTCTACTATTACTCTGTATTGTGCAAGCACATGCACTGTGGGAAAAGGGGAATTATTGCTTACTGAGGCGATCTTAAAGCCATCTATAATTTAGAAAATTAATTAGAATATCGGTGCTGACAAAAATACTCAAGAGGGCTATATAAAGTAAGATGTCCTCTTTAATAAAGAGTCGCTTCACTTAGAGTCCAAATGGTGGCAACTTGTTAATTAGAGTTTTATCATTTCCAGTTAATGTTCTGCCTATTTTTGTGACAATTGGCGCTCTCTTAAAGTGTACCACAAACAACAAGCAAAAACTGTTTTAATAATTAAAGAGAAGTTACGGCACATTATTCGTTCGCATCACAAAAATCACAAAAAACGCTAGTCATCACCGATATTGAATTGATTGGATCTCTCTCTCTCTCTCTCTCTCTCTCTCTCTCTCTCTCTCTCTCTCTCTCTCTCTCTCTCTCTCTCTCTCTCTCTCTCTCTCTCTCTCTCTCTCTCCAATATTCCAGGGTTTATTAGTGGAGCACGAAAGCTTGATTATTGAAACTTGTAATTTACTGATCTCAATAAAGGCAAATATCAATTTTTATGACGGGCTGCCCTCGGACATTATTTTTTTATTGTGAGTTGATCATATGATTTAATCATGACCAGGCCAACAGATAAATGAACTGTGGCAGTATCGATGAAAACTATTAATATTCGGGAACGATGCACGAACTGTTGACATGCGGTTATTGTTGTACCTTTAGAGTTCCTCGTTAGACGAGTGGATTTCGCGCTCGGCTACCAATCCGGTGGGCCGTAGTTCGATTCTCGGCTCGCCCAACGCGGGACCAGAGGAATTTATTTCTGGTGATAGAAATGTATTTCTCGATTTAGTGATAGAAATGTATTTCTCGATTTAATGTGGTTCGGATCCCACAATAAGCTGTAGGTCCCGTTGCTAGGTAACCAGTTGGTTCCTAGCAACGTAAAAATATCTAATCCTTCGGGCCAGCTCTAGGAGACCTGTTAATCAGCTCAGTGGTCTGGTAAAACTAAGATATACTTAACTTTTGTTGTACCTTTACAGGTAAGATTTTAACAACGATGGCTGTATGCTTTGTTGCATAATTGTTTTTTTTTCTATGATCTCTTAGTTCCTAGAATACAGTTATTACACACACACACACAAAATCTGAAAATGTGAATTGTTAAAATTCCCTTTAATCCTTTTTCAGACTTTGTTACTAACGAGTATGTTCCGTATTTTCAGTTCCGGTAACAGTATTATGAACGTTGAAGGAGCCGTATCAAGTATGTCATCTTCAGAGTATCGGCTGTGTCCGAAACCGTGTGTGGTGATTAGTTCCAAGTAATATCCTTGGTTCCAAAAGCCCAGAGAAAGGAGTCTCCTGTTCAGGATATTTAAAGACGTTTCCTTTTTCAGATGGATATCGCAATTCCGTAACAAGTCAGGCGAATAAAAGCTCTAGAAATCAAGGAATCTTGGAGGTGTCAAGCTATTATGAGAAAACTTATCCGTGTATTGAATTCTCTCTCTCTCTCTCTCTCTCTCTCTCTCTCTCTCTCTCTCTCTCTCTCTCCATTGGCTCTTAGTGACATTTCTATCACTCTGAACCTGGAGAACCGAAAAGTTGAGTTGAATCATGTCGCACACATCCCGTGACAAAAGGTAAAAATGTTCTTTGCGTGAACAGCATTTTGACTTTTGTGAACACATTGGCAAACTGCTTGTTAATAATAACCGGTAGGCTCCTCTGCCTATAACGAGTGCGTGATAGATTTATTAAGCCTGGTGTTCGGTTCATAAAGCTAAGTGGGAAAAGTAAAGATATCAGTCAGTAGTATTCGCCGCCGCACAAGTTGCTGATGGACGATATTAGGATTGGTAGTTCCGAGAACATGACGATAGTATCCTAGTATTTGTAAAATGAGAATAACTGAAAATGGAACTATTTTGGGAAACTCTTGTCATTCTCAAAATTGTAAATCATTCTTGTATTGAAATGAGTCTTTTCTTTGCCGTAAGGTCAGATTGTGATGTTCACAGGGCTTTCGCCTCTGGAATTAAATAGGTCGTACAGTTGGCGGTGCCTTCCCGTATCTAGAAGAAAATGCCGAACCATAATCTCTTTCAGATGACAGCTTTTAAACATTCAGTCAAGTGATAATGCAACACGTTCCTTTGTTGGTCTTCGCTTCTACAAATCTTGATATCTGATTTTAGATGTGTAGCACGCATAGGATAGTTAGAATGTTAACTTTTCTCTCTCTCTAATTATAGATTTTATTTAATTTAGAATGAGTTTGCTTCTTATATTAATAGAATTTAGTGCTATAGCAAAGGAAAGTGGGTTTCTTCCTTTTCGTTATTTACATTATCAGCGCTGAAAGTGACTTTAGGCTTATCTATGTAGATTATTTATCATTACAGAAACATCCTCCAGACTTCTGTTTATTCTTATTATTGACACTATTTCCAATTTTACTTACTTATGCCTGATAATTTACAAGTGTTATGAAGATACTTTTGGTATTGGTATGATTGGTGTTGTCGTCCGTCTCCTGCGATAGAAACGGTAAATACAGTGTACAGCAAAGTTGCGGCAACAAGAAGTGTTTATAAAATTAGTAGGCGGTTGAGTTCAGGTTATCATCATTTCACTTTATATTTTTTTTTTTCTCAGCGCGGCGTTTGAACAAGAAATAGAATTTAAAACATTTCTGTATTAATACGAGCAAAGTGTATCACTGAGTGTCTCCATCTGCTTAATTGTAGTCTTTTGCGTGTCCGCCTCTGTCTACATTAGTTTCTGATCCTTCAGTATTTTGGTATGATACTCCCTACTTGTTCTTTAGGCATTTTAATTCGAGGTTATTCGACATAACTTATGCATTTGTTTAGGTGAATTACGTAAAAAAAAAAAAAAAAAAAAAAAAAAAAAAAGCAAAAAAAAAAAAAAAAAAAAAAAAATGTGTCCTATGTTGACAGTCTCCTCGACGTCAGATGCGCACTGACAAGATCAAGAAGAACTAGCGCACCCAAATACTTTCCGTTGGTTTGTGGATGCTTACACAATTTTCACCTAAGTACTAACTGTATATGGGAGTGTGGCCTTATTCCATTGAAGTCTTTGAAAAATAAGCGGACGCAGTAAGCAATACAAAGAGAAGCATTCCAGCATCCGTAGCAATATTGGAGGAATGTTCGTATGTTCGAACTGTGGGGCTTAATACGACTGAGGTCTCGTCGTTTCATTTACACGTTTGCTGTCTAATTTCGCAGTATTTAGTAGTTAAACTTGGAATTTTACATGAGTACATTTTCCGTGACAACAGTACATATAGGTTTGTGAAAAGTTGACGGTGTGTGTGTGTGTGTGTGTGTGTGTGTGTGTGTGTGCGCGTGCGTGCGTGTCTGTCTGTCTGTCTGTTCGTAATTTTGAATCTCGCACTGTAATGTGTAAGTTTGTACGAGTTCTTTGTAGGGTATGTGCATTGGAACAGTTCTCATATTCTCTTTAGTCCCTTTTAACAAACAATGCCTCTTTAGGCCTTTATGAGGAACTACGTTTTGGGTCCCTTGGGAACTATACAGTGGCCTATATATAATTGAAGAAGCCTTTCTCTCTCTCTCTCTCTCTCTCTCTCTCTCTCTCTCTCTCTCTCTCTCTCTCTCTCTCTCTCTCTCTCTCTATGTCGTTCTCCTGTCACCATACGACCGTGATGGTTAATAATTGTCTTATTACGAGGCAAGAGTGGTTTTCATTTAATAATTGGTAATGGATAGAATGACAGAGCCTTTCTAGACGAGAGAGAGAGAGAGAGAGAGAGAGAGAGAGAGAGAGAGAGAGAGAGACCATATTTTTTAATCTTTGGAAACATCCTGTGTCTATGATTACTATTCTCTAAAGAAAACCTTGTAATAATCGTATCGTTAATGGCTTGCGAGGCAAGTGATGGATGATGAGGAATTGACAGGTGGCATCTCCTTCTTCCCTCAGGTGAGGTGAGTGGGGGTCATCGATGAGACGGATGCTCTGACAACCCAGCAACTTCTACAACACCTCCTCATCGCCTCTACGCCACCAAAACCACAGTATACGATCAATTACTTCACTCCGACAAAGGTTAGTTACAGAAAAGGCCCTCCGGTTTCTTCTTAGGAGAAGTTCCGTATACTATATAATATTATGTCCAGATTATCTCCAGTTCAGGAGTATTGACCCATAGCTGATCAAACGCATAACCTTGCCCACAAGTGTATTCAGATGCAGGCTTCGGACATTCGAGCGAAAAGTAACCTAGTTCTTAGCACTTCTGTTAATGGAACCGCACATTTGATCTAAAGATCTTTCCATGGATGGATTGCGAATATCTGTTAGTATTGTACTTCTATTAATTTTGTAAGAGTCATAAATTGGCTTTAAACCGAACTCATTTCTCGTTGGTGTGTATGAGAGGCAAATGGCCGAACTACCTCTGTCTAGTAAGTTGCAATTTGACGCATCTTTTCCTTATTAATTCTCCCTTTGTGATTTGATCGTTGGGAAAGCTATTTTAACCAGGTGTTGACTGAGACCACAGATTTTTAGATCTTAGTAAAGATTTTCAACAAATCATCATTCATGCATATACATATCATATATATATATATATATATATATATATATGTGTGTGTGTGTGTGGGTGTGTGTGTGTGTGTATGTGTATGGTGTGTGTGTGTGTGTGTTGTATTATATATATATATATATGAAAACGAGAAAGAGAGAGAAAACACCTTGTGTTCTGGGCAGTTCTTGAAAAATTCATTGTGATTTTTATTGCTCTAAGCAATGAATCAGACACCTGATAGTTAGTTAACTGTGATAGGTTACTGCCAGGATGGAAAAGGGCATGCTATTTGGTCCACCCTCTCAAATATATATATATAATATATATATATATATATATATATATATATTAAATTTCGTATTCACAACCGGATTGGATGTAAATAACATATTGGTTCAACTAAATGATGAAGTCCCTTCTATTAAATTTACACTCGAAAGATGGATGTGTACATTTTTCGGACATTTACATGAAAAGGGAACCATTATTTGTGAATTTAGCATTTATAGGAAAAATATCAATAATATGACACATGTACACTATTGTTCAGGGCATCATATCAACATCAAAATTTCAGTTTTTTCATCTGTTTCTTCGGGCCTTGCGAATAGTCTGTCCTGAGTTTTTAGATCAAGAATTCAAAAGCATCAGAAAAAACAGGAAGAGATGAGATCTATGCTATTAATTTGTTATTTATTTTACTTAGGTCAGGACCAGTAAAGAATTAAATACCAGATTAAGACCACACAAATAATCAGTGAGAACAGGTCTATTTTTGCATCTAAGTGAAAATTCCCTCAGAATAAATTGGACGCAAAACAATGTAATATTACGAAGTAATGAAACTATTTCCAGGAACTTGTTGGAATCTATATGATTCAGCTGACCTCACTGAAGAACCTAAATGCCAAGGATTATTTTCTACTGACCCTGTAATAAAACATAATTCTGGATGGAACTATTTAAATACGTTCATTTCTTATGGTTGCTTGTTTTGCCGATATATTTGTCTGGTAAGATATTAAGGGAAACTCACGTAAAATTTTGTTTAGCTTAAAAGAATGTCAATCGCGATTCTCTCAGAAGTTGTGCATGATCTGTTAATTCGAAATATTTCCAGGTGATGTGAGGTAGCCAGGACATAAATGGTGAAATGAGGAATTAATATGAAAGAGGGTCATTGGAATTATAGTTCAAAAGGCGTGTAGATGAGAGTGTGCTACTGTTAACATTAACATGAAAAGCTAAGGAAATTCTTTCGAAAGTAAATGCCTCTTGTCATGAGGGTTTGATATAGCCACACATTGTGATGATTATCATGATAGTGTATGCAGCAGACTTAAATGTTGAACACCCTGGTAGCCATAGTTGATGGAATAGAAGTGTTGTAGAATAAAAGACACTTGTACATACACAGCGCCTTGATTTAACGTATAGCCTGCATGGGTATAATTATGCACCTATGTAAAAATAAAAGTTAATATATGAGAGCATAAACGAAGTTAAGGTAAACCTACTTTACCTACCCTAAAAAGGTGACTGGAATTGTTCGGATCGAGTGATTTGATAAAAAGAGGATGATGTGGGATTGTGTTGGAAGTATATGGTTGTAAGTTTTTACGATTGTTCCAGAGTTCTCAGTAGGTGGAGTATCTATGTATAGTTTGACTGGAATGATTTAAAAGTGGATTAAAGAGATGTATTTGATTTTTTTAAGTGATCTTTCAAATCTTAGAGGATGAATCAGTAATGGAAATTATGTGAAGAGCGCATGAAGTGATGTGGAAAGTCATGGCAAAAGTAAAGCATCAGAAGCTATAAAATGAAGATGTATTAGCTTGTAGAGCCCCACGTGGACCCCACACACCGTCATCTCAGCTGGCCTGCTAACCTCTTCACAGCAACATCTCCAGACACAAGAAACACAGCATACATCACACATCTTTTATAATGTCAGCATTTCAGCCATATATACCATAGCTTCATTCATGCCTTGTATATCAATTTATGTGTATATATGCATCTATCAAGAAACACAAATGATTGTGTGGTGACCTCTGTTTACTTTTGCGTTTGTCAGGCACTGCATTTCCGCTTTCAAGAGTAATTGACTTGTCTGTTTGTTATTTGAATAAATCAGTAAGTTCGTAGATGCTGCCTCTTACTCACACCTTAGTTACATTAGTGACCATGGAGATGACCAACCCAGCCAACCCCAATGATGCCAGCCTCTCCAGCAAGACCATCATCACCTCCCCCATACATCTATCTCCATTCATGCCCTACAAACCAGAAGCTTGGTTCTTCATGGCGGAAACAAACTTCTGATAGAAGAAAATGACCTCCTCAGGATGCAAAGCTGACACCGTCCTCGAATTCTTGCCAAACAACGTCTTCTAGCAAGTCACAGAATGGCTCGAGGAACTTCAAACCCCTGCCACCTACAAATAGCTGAAGGACCAGCTGAAGTCATCCTCCAGCATGCCACCTGCCCAAAGAGCCAAGAAATTCCTCAACAACATGGGGACAGCCTCAGGAGATGAGCAGCCATTGCATGTGTACAAACAGTTGTGGCAGCTCATAATGCTACCCGCTACAGATGGCCAACCTGAGTCATCCCTAGGCCTTGTGAGATAGGTACCCCTCACAAAACTACCCTGCCAAACAGTAGCACCCATGCCCAATGCCTCCATCATGCCAGTCAGAGAACTCCTGAAGTTGGTCGACGCAGTGCACATGGCCCACAAGACAGCAGAGCCCTCAAAACCACCAACAGTAGCAGCAGCACCACAATGGGCCCAGCTGTCAAACGACATTGAATCTGATAGCGACCCAGAGTGACCAGCTGGCCCCGTCCACAAACGAAACTTCCCCAAGCAATTCAAAAGAAAGACGAACCACCAGAGAGAATGTGCTGCTTCCATTGAAGATTTGGTAAGAAGGCATGCAAGTGTGACAAAGGCTGCCTGTTTTAAACAAAAATGTAAGAGGGCTGCGCCCGCAACCTAACCAACTAAAAAGGTCAGACACAAAATTCCTCATCAACACCAGAGCATGCAGGTCATTTGTGCCAGCCAGTCTGAATGAACAACTCAACCCCTCTACACCTACCAACCTCCATGTATCCACCACCAGCAGAGCACCACTCAAGATGTATGGAAGGCAGGATATGAACTTGTTATTCAATGGGAAAAGCTACAGTTGGACCTTCATCATGGCAGATGTGACAATAGTACTGTTAGGAGCATACTTACTAACAGTGCACAACCTGCTAGTGGAAGTAGCATCAAGAGAACTGATCCCGAAAATAACTTCAACAAACTGCCACTACACCTTCACTGCAACAGCAGAGACAACAAACATGCCCCATCATAGCAGGTATCCCGACGCCAGAAATACAACATCTTTTACAAGACTACCGAGAGGTCTTCAAAGAAGACCTGCTGTGCGACTTAACTAAACCAGCAAAACACAACATCCAGCACCACATAGAAACTGAATGCCTCCCGATCCACCCATGCTTCAGATGTTTAGCCCAGAGAAGCTCGCCTACACCAAACAAGTGTTTGAGGAGATTGATAATGTGGTAATATACCAAAAAGCACCCAGCCCATGGGCATCCCCCCTTTCACAGGTGCAGAAACTAACTGCAACTAAACATCAGAACAAAGCCAGATAGATACCCATTGCCAAACATAGCAGACATAACCAACCAGATGAATAGAGCAAAGATCATCGCCAAAACAGACTTCCTGATGGGATACTTTCAAGTTCCAGTAGTGTAGGAAGATAAAGAGAAGATCACAATCATCAACCCCTTCAACTATTGCTGTTTCGGCCTTCAGAATGCAGGAGCAACCTTCTAAAGGCTTTAGGACAAACTGCTTGGTAACTTTCCCTTCTGTGTGGTTTACGGCAACGATATCCTCATATTTAGCCCCAACCTCAAGCAGCATCTTAAAAATGTCAAAATAGTTAAAGAAGATGGACTCATAGTAAGGGAAGACAAATGCGAATGGGCATAGAAAATGGGTGGAATTCCTGGGACAGCGTTAAACCCCTACCAGAAAAAGTAAAAGCAATCACCGACTTCCCAAAATCAACAAATAAAGCAGTACAAGGATTTTAAGGACTAATCAACTAGTACCTCAAATTTATCCTTAATATTGCTAAAATTATGAATCTGATCTGTCAGTGCTTACAAGGAAGACAGAAAAATTAAATTGGTCAGAAAATCAAGGTAATGCATTTCTTTCAGCAAGACAAGCATTAACCTCTGCAACCACATTAGTTTTTCCTCTACCCCATAGGTCCCTCATATTGATGGCCATTGCAAGTAACACAGCAATGGATGCAGTACAAGAGCAGGACAGAAATAATGGTCATCATCTGCTAGCATTCTTCAGCAAGAAGCTAATGACAGCGGAACAGATATACTCTACTTTCAACAGGGAACTTTTAGCAGTCCACAAAGCCATCTGCCGCTTCCACTTTCAACAGGGAACTTTTAGCAGTCCACAAAGCCATCTGCCGCTTCCACCACATGCTCGAAGGATGCCAGTTCATCATGCAAAAGGACCATCAACCCTTGATGCATGCCTTCACAATGTCAGCAGTGCATGATCAGCACAGCAACAGCGCCACCTCTCAGCAATAGCTGAACACTCCTGCACCATCAAAGACTTCAAAGGTTCACCAGACATGGCAAACACACCATCAAGAAACTACATCCACACGAGCCAGCTCAGCCTACCCCGAAATAGCAGAAGCACAAAGAGACGATGCAGACATATAGCAACTGCAGCAGGAGAATCCCGTCCTTACGTGAAGCGACCTGTAATCAACAGTGGAGAGACAACCATCGCCTGCAAAACAAGTACCCTTGCCCTTGCCTGCCAGAATGCCTCAGGAGAAAATCTTTCACACTCACCCACAACCTGTCCCAGTCAACTGCCGAATTATAACAGAGCAGTAAATCCGGTGGAGAATGAAAAAGGACGTAAAAAAACTGGACGATAGAATGCATCCTGTGTCAGATGTAAAAAATCACAAGACATGTAGATAGCGGAATAGGAGAGTTCCACACAATGCACTGCCAACTCGCCCACACCCACATTGACATAGTGGGACCCCTGCCCCCTCCCCAAAAGGGGCCACAGATACCTGTCAGTCACCATCATTGACAGAAATACCAGGTGTCCCAAAGCAATACCACTATGGCAACAGACAGCAGAAAGCTCTCGTCAAATGGTCAGCAGGCACAGAGTCCTGCAGGTCATCACAAGCGAACATGGGAGGCAACTTCACGTCCACCTTGTGGAATGCCATTGCAGACAGTTTGAGGATAAAGGTAACACACACGACAACCTACAATCCAGAAGCTAATAGCATCATCAAAGGTTACACTGGTCACTGAAAGTGTCACTCACCGCCAGATGTCAAGGTGGGAGCTGGAGAAAGGAGTTACCGTGGGTCTCACTTGGCCTAAGGACGACACCACATGCACCATTCAACGCATCTCCAGCAGAAGTTCTATACAGCCAAGTACTAAAATTGCCAGCAGATGTCTTTCAAGATCAAACAGACCCAACATCCCCCATCCAGCACCTGAAAAGCTGTAGAATATATAATGCCAGCCATGACAACCTACCACATAACATGGAAAATATACATCCCCAGCGAGGTGCAAAACGCAAAATATTTGTTCATACAGGTAGATGCACGCAGAGCCCTCCCTCTCCCCAGCCTACTCAGGACCATACCATATCATCCAGAGACAACACAAGACCTACCAGATGACATCAGAAGGCATGACAACTTGGGTTTCCATCAACCACTTAAAGCCAACATACCTCCCAGAAACCGACCTAAAACCGTAGTCCTCTCCAAAGAGGGCGAGTCCTGTAGGGTCCCAAGTGGACCCCACACACTTCTCACTTGGCTCACTAATCTCCTCAACAACATCTCTGTGCGCAAAACGTGTGGACACAAAAAACTGCTTCAGTCACGCATCTTTTATACACATATCTTCTTTCATATTATTGTCATGTTAAATGTATTATTAATAATCACCATACATGTCAGCATTTCAGCCATATGTACCATATCTTTAGTCATGCCTTGTATATCAAGTTATATGTATATATACATTTGTCAACAAACACAAATGATTGTTTTCTTTCGCCTGGTGTCAGGCGCTACATTTCTGTTTGTTGTCTAAAAAAATCAGTAAGATTGTAGACACTGCCTCTAACTCACGCCCATGCTACAAACTAATACATTGAAAAGAACAGTTGCACACTGATGATCGAGGTCATGTCTTCTTAGGAGCCAAATGGGAACAGACGAATGTTCTCTGTATTTGAGATTGTCTGTTGGGTATAGATGTGCAGTGACTAAAAGTTTTATTTGCAGTGATTAGGCAAGAAAGGCAGGGGTAACATCAAAGAAAGAACAAAATAGAAAAGTACTTTTGAAGGAAGCTGTCATAAAATAAAGAAAGGCGTTTTGAGCATCTTGTGTATTCTTATGATGGAGAAAAGGGTGAGTGCTGAATTTGAGTCAGAGAAAATCAAGGTACAAAACTTTAGGTTGGTAAAAAGGTAAGACAAACATTGAATAGAAATATGAGTAATGTATAGAGGGAGATAGTTCCACTGAAATTTTAGAAGGAAACGAATAATACAGGGGTGAGTGGACAAGTAATATAGTATGTATGTAGAGATGAGCTGTTATATTCCTGTTGAAGAGATCAGCTAATAGTTTATAAAGTGACCTTGAACTCATGAAAGCTTTGTTGTTCGTCTTCATTCTAGGCTTAGTTTTAGATTTAAGATGCTAAATGACATGAACTCTGATCAACAATTTATGAGAAACTATAGTTTTAATCTTTTGTAAAAGAAAACTATTGAGATGATTTGTCTGTCTGTCTGCACTTTTTCTGTCCACCCTTAGATCTTGAAAACTACTGAGGCTAGAGGGCTGCAAATTGGTAAGTTGATCATCCACCCTCCAAATGACCAAACATACCAAATTGCAGCCCTCTAGCCTCATTAGTTTTATTTATTTGATTTAAGGTTAACGTTAGTCATGATCGTGCGTCTGACACCAGCATAGGTGCCAACAACACCGGCCACCACTGGGCCGTGGTTGAAAGTTTCATGGGTCCCGACTGAGAGTTTCATGGGCCATAGCTGAGAGTTTCATACAGTATTATACTTTGTACAGAAAACTCGATTGCGCCGAAGAAACTTCTTCGCACTATCTAATGATTATTCTAAGGTTGTATAAAAATGGGTGTAGGTCATTAATAAAGAGCGTAGATGATTTCGTGAGCAACGACCTGCAGTCATCAAGCAGACTGTCTTCATCAGTGCCTGGAATTTCTTCTTCTTCTTCGAGAGGCACCCAATAATACAGCTTTATTGTGGCTGGTGGGATCTAAAAATAATCCGGCAAGAAGTGTCCTCATTAGTAGTCCCTCTTCGACTTTCAGAAGCCCCACTGGGCTGAGTGACAAGGCGATGGAGAGAGAGAGAGAGAGAGAGAATGGTGGGGAGGTCGAAAGCAATGAGAAAAGATGAGTTAATAAATAACGAACGAAAACGAGGAAAATCTAGGAACAGTCTTTTATGTATCATCATGCAATTATTAGTACCGTTTATTTTTTCTTTCCCCTTATCCAGACCTGATAAACCGTTTTTATGATTTTCCTTTCCGTATTTGTTGGCTTGTTCTTGGATTTTATTTTATTTTTATTGCATTTCTGCTATGAAGTCCGACATCAGAATGACTTGTTTTCACCATTCACATTCTATTTGTGAAGTGGAACACGTCACAGTGTACTATGTCCTTCGCGGAGTCTGGTACAGAAATGAAATGTAAATCATGTTTGCGCCTTCTTGGCTCCTTCCAAGAAATGTCTTGCCGTTTCCACTCGTGAGTCTCTCGGGGTTGGATTCTACCTGTTCGTGATTTCTTCCAGTGAACCATTTTTATTTTGTTTTACTTACTGATTCTTTTACGTCGAATGCAATTAGCCAGAAGGTCTGTTATAAAGTCTACGAAGAGCTTTCTTAAAAAAAGAAAATAGGAAATTTAGTGGTACTTACAGAGGTTTGGTTTAATGTATTTGTGTCATCACTAATTCGGATCACTGGTGAACTGGTTTGTAGTTGATAGTCGGCTTCCCTCAAAGTAAAAGGTTGTAGATTATAATTATTTTCATACCATACCTGGCTCTTGACGAGTATACGAATAATCCATGTTTAATCTAATCGAGATTTAAAAAAATATATGTGTGTGTGTGTATACTCCCTCATTACATCGTACTAGCTATGATACAGGTTATATATAATTAGTGGCAAATCTATCGTCTAAGGCGTGATTTACTTAATTTGAGTAGTGTTGTGTTAGCATCTGCCATTGTTTTAGACTGGGGTCGGTTGGAAGAGAGAAAATTAAAATAACAATGATATGTAGTTCTCTCATTATTTTTCTTGTGCTTAAGCAGAAGTACTCCTTTGCAAATAGTCTGGAAGTGTTAATTAAGAAGTTGTATTGTAACTTGATCGTAAAGGAAAGGAGTCTGTAATTTTCCGCACATTCCATATTTATTTGATGTTGTATAAGGGCGAGTCGTAACTGTATTACATGTCACAAACTCGCTTCGGTAACTAACGCATAGACATCACACGCAGGTTGAATAGAACACCACTTATTGGCAGTTCTAATAAAGCTTCATACGAGCATTCAGTACTGTCCAAAAGTTCGTTTGCCACTTATGGTCGTTGATTGATTTTCAATACTTTGTTATAAAAAAAGGAAATAAGTTGCTGCCATGTATTTATGACATGTTTCAAGGACGCAATCTAAGAGTGAATTCTCCTAGACCGAGTCTCAGATGCATTATTTTTATTCATGTAGCTTGTAGCACGGACGCCATTTCAGTTTAGATAAAAGAAATTTTTAATTTCTATTTAGAAGATTCAAGATAAAAGAAGTGAAAATACCGAGTCTAGTATATTACTGAATTTACAGGTGTATTGTTATATGGCAGGAAACTAACAATAAAGAATGATTTTACCAGGTAGTCCTATGCGGATGACAGTGTGGGGCAGAGCATTTGTAGAGTGATACTAACAGGTCACAGGTGGTATATTATTCTAAGTTTAAGTTGTTCTCCTTTATTATTTAATTGCCAGTATAAGCATGGTTTGCCGAATTCGCGCTGAAAATCACTAGATTATTTATGTAAGAGTAATAGAGGATTCCATAGAATCACAGAGGTTGCATTGTTTACCTATCTCTTGACGGAGCTAGTAATAACACCTGCAGAAAAGGAAAGTTTGACATTTTAACTTAATCTGTAAGAAATTAGCCTTTCGGTGTATAATGACTTTTTTCATACCATTCATTGGAAGCATTTATTCGTTATCCTTACATATTTATCTGGCTCAGTTTGTAGCCCTTCGTTCGCGAGGTAAATTGGAATCACCTTGCTTGCTGTTCGCATGTCTCCCTCCCTCCTTGTGCAGGCCATAACCCCATGGGTCTAGAGTCTAGGCCATAGCCATATAAGAGAAACAAGAGAGATTTCTACATAACTCAAAGGTTGCTTAGGTCTAAAATTAATGATATGTCATGACTTTACGCCGAGGGTCGTTTGGACAGAAATATCACATGAAGTGCTAAAGAGGATTTTTATTGTCTGGCAGTTATACTTTGGTCTTGCATATGTAAAACTACAAAGAATATGGTCATTATGCTCTCCATATAATTTTGATTTAGGTTCATACCTACGAACTTATGCAGCGTAATCGTGTACCATTTGCCAGTTATCCTTGTGATCTTCAACCTGCGTTTTTCCTTCCTTTTTTTAATTCTTTGCATTTTAAGCCTTTGTATTTTCCTGCTATTACCATGCATGCTTTAATCATGATGCGAATATAGTGAAAATTAGCATCGTTGTTTTTGTGTTAGCCTAATTTATTGGAGCGTTCGGTCAAACTGATTCATTCTTCTCCTAGGAAGAAAAGCTTTCGTCTTATTTAGCAATTTAGCACTGCTGCTAGATAATTATTATCCACAAACACATTAGACTCTATCACTCAAAACCTGGGGAGCCATGGTCTTAGTGTTCATTATGGCTCTGTAGCTCCCGACTTGATGAAGCCTCAGTATGGTAGTGAGAATTCTTTGGACGATGATGATGAGCATCATCATTATCATCACAGCCACCACCGCCGCCGCCGCAGCCGCTCGTTCCGCTGCCATCACTAGCTGGAAGAAAGTCCTTCCGGCCGAGTGGTCAGGTGTTGTGGCGCGGAAAATAGAGAAATCTGGGATGTCATTTTCTCCTATTGGAACCGAGGGGACGGTGGGGGAGGGTGTGGTGGAGAATGGTGGAAGGGAGGAATGAGAGACTGGAATTTACTGAAGAATGGAATTTAAGGGAAGGAGGGAGGCTAGGGTTATTAGATAGGAGAAATGGAGACCGTTTGGGGTTGGTTAGGCGGGGATGGGCCAGTGGTGGGAGAGTAAGGGCGGTTGTGTAGCGATGGTGATATGTATGCGATGGGGCATGGTGGAAGTGGATGGGGGTACGCGAGAGAGAGAGAGAGAGAGAGAGAGAGAGAGAGAGAGAAGAGCAGATGAGGGAGATTAAAGTTGCCGACTCCATTCTGGTGTTCGGAAGTATGACTTCCCTTTTTATGGTTCTTTGTTGGGGTTCGGGGTGGGCGTATCGAAGAAGGTCGTCTGTTGCAAAGACACCGGGAGTAGGGTGGGATGGGGTTGGGGTTTGCCTGCTGGGTAGAGGCACTGATGGAAAAGAAGGCGGTATTTTTCCCTTTTCTTGAGAGAGCGAAGTGGTATAATGAAGATATTGTAATCGATGCCTCTCTACAAAGATTACTCAGAGGTTGAGGTTACATCGATGATATTGCCATTGCTGTACATTATTTAGATTTACCAAGTCAGTAATGACATAAACATTTGGTTTCATTTGTATGATGTTTCGTTTATTCAGAATACAACGCTAAATGTTTTGGCAGGTTTTAGTCAAAACTTCAAAGTAGTGTGCTATAAGTCAAATGTTGTGTGACAAATTTCGCCATTGCTGAGCATAACAAGCACGACTTGAAATAATAATAATAATAATAATAATAATAATAATAATAATAATAATAATAATAATAATAAAACAAAGATTCACAGAGATCACGACAGACACAGTCAGACACCAACTAAAGAAAATGCCAAACTGGAAAGCCCCAGGTCCCGATGAAGTCCATGGATACTGGCTCAAAAACTTCAAGGCCCTACACCCACGAATAGCAGAACAACTCCAGCATTGTATCTCAAATCACCATGCACCCAAATGGATGACCACAGGAAGAACATCCTTAGTAAAAAAAGACAAGAGTAAGGGAAATATAGCCAGTAACTACAGGCCTATCACCTGCCTACCAATAATGTGGAAGTTACTAACAGGTATCATCAGTGAAAGGCTATACAACTATCTAGAGGAGACAAACACCATCCCCCACCAACAGAAAGGCTGCAGAAGGAAGTGTAAGGGCACAAAAGACCAGCTCCTGATAGACAAAATGGTAATGAAGAACAGTAGGAGAAGGAAAACCAACCTAAGCATGGAATGGATAGACTATAAGAAAGCCTTCGACATGATACCACACACATGGCTAATAGAATGCCTGAAAATATATGGGGCAGAGGAAAACACCATCAGCTTCCTCAAAAATACAATGCGCAACTGGAATACAATACTTACAAGCTCTGGAATAAGACTAGCAGAGGTTAATATCAGGAGAGGGATCTTCCAGGGCGACTCACTGTCCCCACTACTCTTCGTAGTAGCCATGATTCCCATGACAAAAGTACTACAGAAGATGGATGCCGGGTACCAACTCAAGAAAAGAGGCAACAGAATCAACCATCTGATGTTCATGGACGACATCAAGCTGTATGGTAAGAGCATGAAGGAAATAGATACCCTAATCCAGACTGTAAGGATTGTATCTGGGGACATCAGGATGGAGTTTGGAATAGAAAAATGCGCCTTAGTCAACATAGTACAAAAAGGCAAAGTAACGAGAACTGAAGGGATAAAGCTACCAGATGGGAGCAACATCAAACACATAGATGAGACAGGATACAAATACCTGGGAATAATGGAAGGAGGGGATATAAAACACCAAGAGATGAAGGACACGATCAGGAAAGAATATATGCAGAGACTCAAGGCGATACTCAAGTGAAAACTCAACGCTGGAAATATGATAAAAGCCATAAACACATGGGCAGTGCCAGTAATCAGATACAGCGCAGGAATAGTGGAATGGACGAAGGCAGAACTCCGCAGCATAGATCAGAAAACCAGGAAACATATGACAATAAACAAAGCACTACACCCAAGAGCAAATACGGACAGACTATACATAACACGAAAGGAAGGAGGGAGAGGACTACTAAGTATAGAGGACTGCGTCAACATCGAGAACAGAGCACTGGAGCAATATCTGAAAACCAGTGAAGACGAGTGGCTAAAGAGTGCATGGGAAGAAGGACTAATAAAAGTAGACGAAGACCCAGAAATATACAGAGACAGGAGAATGACAGACAGAACAGAGGACTGGCACAATAAACCAATGCACGGACAATACATGAGACAGACTAAAGAACTAGCCAGCGATGACACATGGCAATGGCTACAGAGGGGAGAGCTAAAGAAGGAAACTGAAGGAATGATAACAGCGGCACAAGATCAGGCCCTAAGAACCAGATATGTTCAAAGAACGATAGACGGAAATAACATCTCTCCCATATGTAGGAAGTGCAATACGAAAAATGAAACCATAAACCACATAGCAAGCGAATGCCCAGCACTTGCACAGAACCAGTACAAAAAGAGGCATGATTCAGTGGCAAAAGCCCTCCACTGGAACCTGTGCAAGAAACATCAGCTACCTTGCAGTAATAAGTGGTACGAGCACCAACCTGAGGGAGTGATAGAAAACGATCACGCAAAGATCCTCTGGGTGAGGATAGGGTGATACGTGCAAACAGACCAGACGTGCCGTTGATCGACAAAGTCAAGAAGAAAGTATCACTCATTGATGTCGCAATACCATGGGACACCAGAGTTGAAGAGAAAGAGAGGGAAAAATTGGATAAGTATCAAGATCTGAAAATAGAAATAAGAAGGATATGGGATATACCAGTGGAAATCGTACCCATAATCATAGGAGCACTAGGCACGATCCCAAGATCCCTGAAAAGGAATATAGAAAAACTAGAGGCTGAAGTAGCTCCAGGACTCATGCAGAAGATTGTGATCCTAGAAACGGCACACATAGTAAGAAAAGTGATGGACTCCTAAGGAGGCAGGATGCATCCCGGAACCCCACACTATAAATACCACCCAGTCGATTGGAGGACTGTGATAGAGCAAAAAAAAAAAATAAATAAATAAATAAATAAATAAAATAATAATAATAATAATAATAAACATGTAGCACTCATTCGAGTGCTAGTAAACAGTGACTAAATGAAATCATACCAAAAGGCGCATGAGTGTTGAACAATACAGTAAATATGTAGTTTTTAAACAGCCGAAAATTGACATCTCTGTGAATCAACATGTTCACAGCATTATGAACGGAAAACTGTAGGGGCTGGATCTTATGCCAGTTGAAAGCAAAGGATGGTAGTTGTACTCCTATAAACCTTTCTGAAATCAGTTCTCACCTTCATCTCGTGAAAACAAGTTATAGACGGGACGATTAGTTAACATAGAGTCTGCATATAAGCTAAGAAAGTGTTGAAGATTAAAATCAGTCGACAAAAGCAATTTAACCTCATCGTTGGCAGATGAAGCTAAAACCTCCTTCCCAGTCCTTTACGTACACCTGCTGTTCCTCCACATCAGCTGCCGATGGATAACCAGACACCAATGATCAATCCTTAGAACAATGGTTCTCAACCCCAGGGTTGCGACCCACAGTTTGGTCGCCAAACCATTTCAGTGGGTCCCCAAGGGTTATAACTTTATGGGCTTATTATTTCCCCAATACTCTTATAGTAATTATATTATTATTAGAGAAAATATTGCATTAAGAATACATAATTCATCAATATCCAAGCAGAACATTATAGAGACATAGAACATTTAATTGAGGTCGGAAATCTTCCCAATACAGACACTTGTTACAACTTTCTTGTGTGAGGCAGGATTTTCAGGCCTCACAGTCACAAAGACAAAGTCCCTACCAGAAACCGCCTGCAGTCAGAGGAAGACCTCTGGCAGTCTGTCATCAAAATCGCCCAGATTGGAGGAGCTGCTCAAAACAGCCCAGTGTCAAGGTTCTCATTGACTGTTGTAGTAGTCTACTACATCTTGAGTAGGCTTGTATTAATAATTTTGCCTTTCTTCCTCCACTGTGGTAAATCATAGCTTAATTATACATTTAATTTTATATCGTGAAAGAAAAACATTTTGGTTTTCTTTATACAAGTTAATGTATTGTTTCTTTCTCATGGATTATTGTTCTGCAGATGTACTACTTGCAGTAATGAAAATCACTGCGTGTAATTTTCCTTTGTGTAACACGTTTTCATAAACATAATTTTATGAAGAGAAATTTTTTATGAGGGCATAGGTCGCCTTGGTTAATTTAGACAAGATTTTGGGTCACTGCCTAAAAAGGTTAAGAACCACTGCTTTAGAACAACTGAATTGCTTCGCTATGCTTTGGAGGCAAACTGTTTGTATCGCGTTCTCAATGCTAACTTTTTAGCACCTAGAGACGCTTCTCACCAGAAAGGTTTTGGTGTTTAAATTTGTTTAAAGAAGTACTTATATTTGCTTCCTTTACATAAACAGGTAATACAAATATTACGGTTTCGAGTACAATTTTTAACATATACAATGGAATCATTAATCGTTACGGAATTTATACTCTTGTTGTTTAATTAAAGCATAATGAAGTTGATGTGGGTTCTTATATCTCTTCATAGATTTCGATCCAGGACAATTGAACCATAGAATATCCAGCTCCGGTTCTAATTATTTATGTAAAAGAGATCTGTACATTTTATTGCTTTTCATTTTGACAGTACAATGTTGTCCACGTAAAAGCTTTGCTTTGCGAGTGCAAATTGCAATCATCATAGGTTAGTCTTAGTATCTACTTTCAGTGAGGGCAGGGTCACTGAAAAGGTCATTTTTAAGCCCTGCAAGACTGGAATCTAGTTTGTGAAACAATTGATTCTTGTGATGCCTTTTAGGCATTACAAATTTTGTCTGAGTCTCCTTTCTTGGTGGATGTTAGCCAGTGTTTGTTTAGATTTAATTTAGTGATGTCTTTGGTTTGAACAAAATGCCTGTGTCAATGAAATTTACTATTTAATTGATGGAAGTTAAGCGTTAGTTCTTATTCAGTGTTTTGTGCTAGCATTAAGTGTTTCATCCAAATGAGTTTTGAAGTTTTGTAGGTTTGTTGTTACCTTGAAAGGAAGGCAGAACAGTATTGAGATAATGTAGCAATTCTCACGAGTGTATACTATATCTTGATGTAAAATGAATTTAATAAACAGTGAAGAACTATAGTAAAACAAAAAAAATGTAACGGTTAGACTTTTTAGACTATTTGATTCGTCGTATTTTATTAATCCTGTACTGTCTGAATGAGTGATATTTCAGTTTTTGATGTTAGCATTAGCCTCTGTATGTTGTTTTTCACGGCACTTAAAAATATCATTTGTGTAGTATTGCCGAAATTGTAGGAAATGTTTGACACATCTCTTGTGTTTGCAGAAATAATAATAGTCATCTCATCAGCTTCAACTCTATTGGCTAGTCTATTTCAGTGGTAATTGCAATATTGCTCTCCATCCTGGAATGTGAAAGTACCTAGTATTTACATCATCCAAAGAAAATTTATCGGCGCGATGGTCTCCCTGTTATTAGGTGTTGATTATCATTACATTACCTTCCAAAAATTCATTTAACCACCCTCCACTATCTTTATTGAAACAAACCATTGTCTCTTGAACCTTAATGGTTCAAATGTTGGAAGGTCTGCATCCTAGTTCAGCGACTGCCTCACACCATAGAAGAGTTATCAGAAATTTTAGGCTGTGCCAAATGGTGTGCTCTGTCTCTAATTTGTAATATGCTCTTACAAACTAAACTAGTACACTTTAAACTTTGATTTGACAAGATGTGTGATTTGACTACGAAAAGATGCAAGTTTTTAACTGTTACTCAAGAAAATTATGTTTTGATGATATAAAAACTATTGAAGAATGCAAAGTGAAGATGAAATATTTTTGACCAAGTTGCAAAGTTAACTTTCAATATATCAGGAATAAAGACTCCTGTAAAGTACTGTTGCTACTTTTTGTTCCTTTAAAGAAAAATAAGCTGTCATGTCCATATTCACAGTACACGCATATTATGTACTACAGATATCACCTAAGTACAGAAGGACGCAAACCCTGGTGTAGAACATAACACCCACAATAAAATTAAGCAAATTTACCATACCTTTATACTTAAGCAATCAACAGTAAACTTAGACTGGTTGCTGAATTTTTGGCTTCCAGTAATATTTCTCCACAAGTCAACATGTCAAGATATGATAAAATAATCCAAATATAATCTCTTCATACTTAAAATATGTACTTATATGGGAAGGGCCATGGGATTTTTTTGGAGAAGGCACTTTTGACATTTTCTTTAAGACCTATTTTCAAATATAAGTTTAGGGGTAACCATTATGTGTATGCTTCTGGGTTGGTCATTCTGTTTCAAGCTTTTGAAACCCCCCCCCAAGTTTCACACGATGGTTTCAGCTAAGCTAATTTGCACAGGATATGTCTTCTGAGGTATCTCAATGATTGGCTAGTCTTGGGAGGCTCATTGCCATAGTTGCTATAGGACAGAGATTGTCTCAATACATTTTTTCACAACCTGGGTTTGATGATAAATTTTGAGAACTTTCTCAGTAGTGGCAGTTGTTCTTGGTCACCTTTTGTCAATGGTAAACCTGGTCCCTCGTGGGTGGCTTCACCTCTGCACTCTACAGTGGGCGTTAAAGAAGGTCTATTCCTTTCAGTTCCTCTCGGGGGAAGTAAGTCAGACCCTAAGTTGGTGGTTAGACAACAGGAACCTCACAGTAGGAGTGCTGCTTGGCACTCCTTCTCTGGAGATGTTTCTGTTTTTAGACACATCCATCGAGGGGGGAGTGGACACCTGGAGGAGTTTTTGGTGTCAGGTGTATGAGACCAGAACAACAAGCACCTCCACTTCAATATCCCAGAGTTGAAGACAACCTTCCTGGTGCTTCAGGACGTCTAGGATCATGTGATGGGGCATTCCATAATGTTGTTGAGCCAAAACATCCTGGCAGTGGTCTTCTGTTGTGCTAATTGATGGTGCAGGTGACACCACCCACTCGGTAGAGCTGTCTGCCTGGCACAGTCCAGGTACTCAGAATGTAGTGGCAGACAAGCTCTGTCACCAGAAACAGGTGATAAGCACAGAGTGATCTCTACACCTCAGCATTGTGGAAAGGTTTTTTGATATTTGAGGAGTCTCCAGAGATCTGTTGTCACATGTATAAAAAAACAGTTTTGTTCAATAGTACTTGACCCATAGGCTGCAATGGAGAGTGCCTTTCAGCACCCATGGGACAATCTAGTAATTTACACCTTTCTGCCATTCTGCTTGATTCAAAGGATAATCAACTGTATGTTGATCACCCTGAATCTCAGACTGACTGGTGACTCCCAATTGGCCACATGCTAAGTGGTATCCAGGCCTGCTAACTCTGTTATCCAAGGTCCTGAGAGAAATTCCACTGTGGCAACACCTTTGCGAGGCACATGTGGAGAGGTATCACCACGCTGTAGAGGCACAGGCACTTCACACCCAGAGACTATCCAGCACTTTCCGCGAGTGATAGGCTTTTCTTGCTGCACACCAAAGGAGATGTCTGGATACTTGCGTAAATTCTCAGTAGTTCTATAACAAAAATGGACCATCTTCTGTGGTTGATGTCATCGGCTCAGTATCTCTCCAGTTAGAGCAGCTCTTCAGCAGTTATAGTCTTGCCTCCCCAGGGAATTCAATTCTCCTGGGTGGGAAATAGCTCTGGTCCTTGGGAGTCTCACTTATCCCCTGTATGAGTCCTTGAGAGAGTCGTCAGAAAGGGATCTTAACTCTAAAAACTATTTTCCTTCTTTCCCTAGCTTTGATGAAAGGAGTAGGTAAATTTCATATTTCATGGCCTCTCTTATGATGTTAAATACTCGGGGATAGAGAGATCTATCTTGCTCAAATTTCACAGAGTTTGTAACGAAGACTCAGAATTTGACAGTTCTTGATGTCAGGTTTGCGTTATGTTTGATCCCCTCTCTACAAGATTTTCTAGGTAGCTGTCCGGATGAGATGCTACTGTGTCTTGTTAGGGTACTGCAGTACTGTCTCGAGAGAACTCAACATCCCAGGCCTAAGAGTTGATGTTTTAACGTTAGTATGTGGAAAACCAAGAAAGAAGTGTCTTAAGAACATGAATGTGAAGACTCAGAATTCGTCAGTTTTTCATGTCTAGCAGCTCTAACATCCTTTATGTCCAGTATGTTCGAGGTGCACGACTCCATCCTCTGATCCTACAGACCAGGTTGGGCAAACCTACCTGTCAGTTCAGAGAGAACCCAGGTTCCTCCAACCAGTGGGTAAAGGTGCATCCACACTGTTAAACAATGTCCGACAGACAAACATTGTTACCAATTAACCATTGTCTGCCAGTCTTCGCTTGTGAGCAGAGTAAAAACAGTGGTATACAACCTCATCTGGTACCACTGTTTGTTGCCAGATCTACTTCCATACTTTCAACGTTTATGAGGTCATCCTGCTTCTCCTATGATATGGTAATAATGTTTGTCCGTCGGACATTGTTCGACAGTGTGGACACACCTTAAGTCTCATATGTAACGAACAAAGATTTGTGTTGGTTCAGGAACAAATAGCACATTTTAAAAGTAATTTGTATTTTTCCTAACATACAAACCTGAAGTTCTTTACATAAACAGCCCACCTCAACCATCCCTTGCTCTGGCACCTGGGCAGAAGGCAAAGTGGAGTGCAGACCAACAGCTGGGCAGAGCTTCCCCCTCCTATCAATATCAGTATGATGCGGGCGCCCATGTTTACTTACGAGTACACATCACTAGATTGCTTGTCCTTTACCCATATTTTGACTTTTCTAACCTTTTCTTTAATGTTCCTAACTGCCATACATGATCTTTCGTTGCATTATCTTTCATTCCGTTTGTCAAGTCTACCAAAGCATGTTCTAGTATATTTAGCAAATCCATTAACTTTTCGTTCAACTCCTTTAGTTTTTATATTTTCCTTTTTTATTTTAAAATGTTTCCTTGCATTATTTAAATGCCGCTTCAGTTCTTCTACAGTACAGAAACCAGTACTCATAGTAATTGCAAGGGACACTAAATAAGTTCTTTGTTACTTTACTTCCTTTCGACAATCTGCGCTCTGGAGGCTGAGCTTCTATATTTTTTGGCACTGTCTCCAATTTTGACCTTGAGTTTTGCAATTTCATTCTTTTCTCTTTTTCACTTCCATCTTCTATTGGTGAATTCTGTTCTAAAATAGTGTGTGTTATGATCCCATTTTCCATAACTGTCTCACCACTCCCCAGCTGCTTTGTTTATAGGTAATCAGCATAAGATTAACAAGTAAAAAATGAGCCAAAGTTTCCTCAGCGCAGTTGCATTTTCTGTACTGCTTATATTGCTGTATGAAAGTCTCAGCCACGGCCCATGAAACTCTCATCCACAGCCCATGAAACTCTTAGTCTCACTGCCCGATGGTGGCATATGTTGAAGCCCGTAGCGGTGCCAGACTCATGATCATGGTTAACTTTAACCTTAAATAAAATTAAAACCACTGAGGCTAGAGGGCTGCAATTTGGTATGTTCGATGATTGGAGGGTAGATGATTAACATACCAATTTGCAGCCCTCTAGCCTCAGTAGAGTTTGATTTGAAGACGAACAAAAAAAGTGTGGACAGACAGACAGACAAATAACCATCTCAGTAGCTTTCTTTTACAGAAAACTGAAAATAAAGGTAGGTATATTTCTTTTGCTCAAATTAAATCACCTTACTCTACTAATATTCCTATTCTTTGAAGGCCGGAAATGATTAAGTGACATGAAAGTATGTTTGTGTTGTTGGGGGAGGGGCGGGGTTTATTCCAGGTTTTAACTCATTAGGTCACTGCTTTACAAAAGGGCAACAAGTAGTTTAGTGAAGTCTTGTTAACTGATACATTGCCCTAATTTAATTGCTTTTATTTTCAGTGACTACAAGAACAATGGCTTAGGACTAACAAGAGTGGCCAACCAGCCTTGGAGGACACACCCCAGGTGACCCTCCCCCCTATTCCTGGGGGTCTACTCCCCCTGCAAAGTGAGAGTATGGTGTTGTTGGCCTCAGGTCTTCATCACCATCACTCTCGACCACCACACCCTACACCCTCACCACCACCAGTGCCACCTTCCTACACCACACAACACCCGCAACGAACAGCTTCTTCTTCTTCCTCCTCCTCTTCCAGGACCTCCTTCATAAGCTCAGTGTCATTCTTTCTCCCTTCTCTCATTTCTTCTCTTCCACTGTCACCATTCTCTCCACCGCTCGTAGTCCTGCCCACAGCCTCCACGGCTGCTTCTGCAGCACCCCCAGAAACAACGACAAATACTTCCTTCAGTTTTACGTAGTGCATATTTCTTTTCTTTTCTTTTTTTCCAAAATCAAGCACAATCGTGTTTGTGACGACGGGAGGCCGGTTGTTAACACTGAGGGTGGTTAGGATGAGGGTCACGGTGCGGGGAGTGGTCGTGGGTGGGAGTGTGGGTGTTCTCCTGACCACGGTGCTTTTGTGGTCGCAGTGCCACCCACCACCTCCCCACACGCATCACCATTACCAACACAACCCATCTTCCCAAAGTGTGGGAAAGCAGCAGCAACAGCAGCAGCTCCATCGGAGCCCACTGCAAACTAAACTGCAGTCAGTAAGTCCCTCTTACTCCAGAATGCGTCATCATTTGAAAACGTTTTATAGTCTTTATTTTAACATGTCTGTTTTGAATTTTGGATCTAAAGTAATTTTCATTTCCAGTTACAATTTTCAATTGACATGATGTGGCTGAGATAATCTCGTAAATTATGAATATGGTTTTACTTGCATTTCCTATTTGCCCTGTTTTGCTGGAAAGATGAAGGACATTGAAAGTAGGTTTAGTACTTTAATTTCAGTGAGTGTTGGGAAATAATGTCCAATAACTATATTTTTCAGTAATTCTTACTAAATGTTGCTTGACTTCAGCTGTCACAGCATGTTTTATTATTTGTATTAATTAATGCAGGGGAACGGAATAGGGGGTGGGACCGTGGGTGATGAGAGCTACCTGGAGGAGGAATATGGCGGCGGCGGCGGCGGCGGAGGTGGTGCCAATGGCGATCTTCACAACATCAATCAACTGGTAGGCTGGAGATGGTTTTGTGAGTCAACAGGTACTAAAGAAAATGATAGTGGTATGCTGCAACTGCAACATGAATAACATCGCCTAATTACACATTTCCTCAGACAAAATGTAATTTATTTATGATTTTACAGGGAGATGGTGTTGGTGGGGGAGAGGTCAGCCCTGTTATAGCAGCCAGCCCCAGACTGGTCGAAATACCTTGTGTTATCAACCACGAATCGGAAATCTCTTGTCGACGAGATGCTCAGGATGTATACATACCATTTACTTTTATTAAGAATTATTTCGAAGTAAGTAATCGTGGAAATTTTCTCTCTCTCTCTCTCTCTTTGCTGTTAGGTTCCCTAGCATAAAGCTTAAAAAATTTGAAGGCCAAATAGTTATCCATGCATTATTGAAATCCAGATTCTCTAGGCTAATTGCATTAGATTTAAAGGTAAAAATTTACACTGATTTATTCCTGTTATTCTTGTGGTTGTTTTAGATTAAGCCATCCTTGGGCAGACTGTAAAAGGAGCAAGCTGGGAAATAGATGATATCAAATCTTGTCATCTAACATTGAAACGTTTGTCTCCCTGAAACATATTTTTGAGATTCTACAAACTTATTATTTTTGTGTTACAGGTGTATGGAAGGATAGATCAGAAGAGTGATGGTTCAGATGTGTTTGAATGGTCACACAGTTACAGCAGAGTTTATGAGCCTCAGGGACTTTATAATCCAACTGGAACATTCCTTAACTTTGAGCTGTACAATGTTGAGGCTCGTGAAAGGGTTAAGTGTGTCTCAGCAACAGAAGGTAAGGAAAATGATAAAATCTGAGTCGTATGAAGTGGGATGTTCATGTTGGTTTTCAGGGATAGATGATTGTTTTTTATCTTGGTCCGTCAATGATTATGTAGAATCTGTCAGTTTTCAGATTGAAGGCACAGTTTGCTTTTACATAGTTAAAAATAAATTTCTGTTTATTTAACATTAGAGAGTGTAATAATAAAACTATTTATCTTTTGTTTTAATTATTTGTTTATTGGATATAGCATGAAGTTCAAGTTTTTTATGATATTTATAGATCATAAACACTGTAGGAATTTGATCTATTTTAGCAGTCATTAAAAGTGAAAAGAGGTCCTTTTCACATTTTTAATGGGACCCAATTGAAATTCACTTTGAGACTGATACCATTGTATTCATATTTAGGTCCTGTGTACTAGGGAATATGAAAGTTTTATTTTTGATGTTTTGTCAGCACCATTTAAAAGCAATATGATTTATGTAATTATGCTCTCTACTGAAACACTGACAAAAAATTTACCATTGCCCATCTGTAGATATTGGACTAGAAAAATGTATGCATGTCATAGTAATAGTAAAGTTTTTATGAACTATGAAACATATTGTTATCACATCTTCCTATCAAACTTTCCCTGGTGTAAGAGATATATCATGATATTGCCCAAACACATTATCACATTACTGCTGATATCTGCAGTATTGTAAACCTATGTTTGAATTGTGTTGCACTTTTAGGTAAAATACAAAAGTTAAAAGGATGCATCAAGTTTTCTTCCCAGGTCATTTGCTGTATTTCTCAAAGGAATAATGATTTAGTTCTGTTGCAGACTGAAACAACTTTAATACTTCCAGTTTATTTTTCCAGATGAAGGCCAATTTATTTGCAGTTTATCCACAACTTTTAATTCTTTTCTATTCCAGGTGTTCCTATTTCAACACAGTGGCAAAGTTCTGGATATACTTATCCCATTCAGATTGCTCAGTTTGGCTTATCTCATTATTGCAAGCATCTCACAGAACAACTTCCTCAGAGGTAAGTATTTTGTAATTTGACTCCCTATTCAAGTTCAGTATCTTATTTATGCTGTTAGGTAAAGATGAACATTATTGTGATGTTAAATGAAGAAATGCTAAGAGTACAGTCATGGCAGTATTGCGGTATTGATAAGAAAGTTATACTCTTGAGAATATGCGTTGCTAAAAATGACTGACTTGACTGTATTGTGTAAATTTTGGCTTTGTAATTATTGTTTTAGTGCATTAAGGTGGGGTCAAACATTGGTAACTCCACACCATGTGTGTTGTAATGGCTAGGTTTGCCGTCAGTTATGGGTCTCGAGCTACATAAATAAAAAAAATCAGCTGATTGCGACCTCAGAACGACCTACGCAATGCACAGTTGCGACATCCATACGTACATTGGGGTGAAATTGCTGACATATGCAGTTGTACATGTGTGTCGCCAGTGTTCTAGGCTACAACCACTTTTTAAAATTTTTTTTGGGGCTGCAACTATCAGGAAGGCACTTATGACTGTCGTGAAGGCTATTCCTGACGGACTTAAAGGTACATGCCGACATACGCAAGGACATTGGGGTGCATGTAGCTGTGTCGTGAACAGGGTGGAATGGGCATTTAACCCTTAAACGCCAAAGCAGTATTTTAAAAATCGTCTCCCTTATGCCGGCGGCGTTCGCGAGTGAGCCGCCAAAGCGGAAATTTTTTTTTTTTTTAAATCACAGCACGCTTAGTTTTCAAGATTAAGAGTTCATTTTTGGCTCCTATTTTTGTCATTGCCTGAAGTTTAGTATGCAACCATCAGAAATTAAAAAAAATATCATTATCATATATAAATATTGGGATATATGACAGCGCAAAAATTTTTTTCATATATAATTGTATACAAATCGCGCTGTGAACAAAACGGCTAAAGCTAACGAGTTAATTTTTCTTTCGTTGTATTGTACACTAAATTGCGATCATTTTGGTATATAACACATTGTAAAACGATCAAGGCAACACAGAGAAAATATTATCACAAAATGATGCATGAATTTGTAACGTGCGGACGTTAAAAAAACCAGTTTTCAAAAATTCACCATAAATCGAAATATTGTGCTAGAGACTTCCAATTTGTTGCAAAATGAAGGTAATTGATTGAATATTACTAGAATGTAAGTGTTGTAGCTTACAATTGCTGTTTTCGACCATTTCGGTCGAGTTAATGTTGACCGAAGGACGAATTTTTTCTATTTATCGTTATTTATATGAATATATTTCAACACTGATAAAAGCTACAACCATAGGTTGTTTATTGTTGTATTCTACATGAAATTGCACACATTTTCATATATAAAACTTTATTTAACGGCTAATTTAAAATGGTGCAAACATTACGACAATCAAGCGAAAAAATTTATGATTTTTCGGAAGAGTTACCGCGCGGGTGCGGACGTAAGGAAAAAGTTTATTTCATAAATTCACCATAAATCGAAATATTGTGCTAGAGACTTTCAATTTGTTGCAAAATAAAGGTAAATGATTGACTATTACTAGAATGTAATAGTTTTAGCTTATAATTGCGTTTTTCGACCATTTCGGTCGAGTCAAAACTGATAAAAGCGACAACAATGGGTTTTTTGTTGTATTCTACATGAAATTGCGCACACTTTCATATATAAAACTTTATGTAACGGCTAATTTAAAATGGTGCAAACATTAACACAATTGGACGAAAAAATTTCTGATTTTTTTCGGAAGAGTTACCGCGCTGACGTAAGGAAAATTTTTATTTTTCATAAATTCACCATAAATCGAAATATTGTGGTAGAGACTTTCAATTCGTTGCAAAAGGAAGGTAAATGATTGAATATTACTAGAATTTAAGTGTTTTAGCTTACAATTGCGTTTTTTTACCATTTCGGTCGAGTCAAAGTTGACCGAAGGTTGATATTTTGGCACTTATCGTTATTTATATGAAAATATTTCAAAACTGATAAAAGCTACAACTATGGGTTGTTTTTAGTTGTATTCTACATGAAATTGCGCACATTTCCATATATAAAACTTTATGTAACGGCTAATTTAAAATGGTACAAACATTACGACAATCGGACAAAAAAATTTCTGATTTTTTCGGAAGAGTTACCACGCGGACGTAAGGAAAAAGTTTTTTTCATAAATTCACTACAAATCGAAATATTGTGCTAGAGACTTCCAATTTGTTGCAAAATGAAGGTAAACGATTGATTATTACTAGAATATAAAAGTTTTAGCTTACAATTGCGTTTTTTTTACCATTTCGGTCGAGTCAAAGTTGACCAAAGGTTGAAATTTTAGCACTTATCGTTATTTATATGGAAATATTTGAAAACTGATAAAAGCTACAACCATGAGATGTTTTTATCGTATTCTACATGAAATTGCGCACATTTTCATATATAATATTCCATGTAACGGCTAATATAAAATGGTGCAAAAATTATGTCAATGTGATGAAATAATTTCTGAGATGTGTCGCTGATACTTTTTAGTGCGAGAAGAAAGAAATTCGCACTTGTGGGCCTAGGTAACGATTGTAAACAAAACAACGCCTTGATCTGTGAGCTCCCAGCATCCCCCAAGGCGCGTGATTCAAAAGTTTCCGCCTAGTAGGCCTATAACTATTTTTCCGTGAATTTTTAAAAAACTTTTATCGACGTACCATACGTCCAATCGGCACCCAACAGACAATTTATATCGACATTTAATACGTCCAATCGGCTAGAGACTTCCAATTTGTTGCAAAATGAAGGTAAATGATTGAATATTACTAGAATATAAAAGTTTTAGCTTACAATTGCGTTTTTTTACCATTTCGGTCGAGTCAAAGTTGACCGAAGGTTGAAATTTTGGCACTTATCGTTATTTATATGAAAATATTTGAAAACTGATAAAAGCTACAACCATGAGTTGTTTTTATTGTATTCTACATGAAATTGCGCACATTTTCATATATAATACTCCATGCAACGGCTAATATAAAATGGTGCAAAAATTATGTCAATGTGATGAAATAATTTCTGAGATGTGTCGCTGATACTTTTTAGTGCGAGAAGAAAGAAATTCGCACTTGTGGGCCTAGGTAACGATTGTAAACAAAACAACGCCTTGATCTGTGAGCTCCCAGCATCCCCCAAGGCGCGTGATTCAAAAGTTTCCGCCTAGTAGGCCTATAACTATTTTTCCGTGAATTTTTAAAAAAACTCTTATATCGACGTACCATACATCCAATCGGCACCCAACAGACAATTTATATCGACATTTAATACGTCCAATCGGCGCTAAAGGGTTAAAGAGCGGGTGGGAATTCAGCAATCATTCCCGTTCTAGACGCAGACAGAGGAACAAATGGACTCTCAGGATTGGCAATTTGTCAGCCTGATTGTTGACAACTTCTGTCACCCTGAATTAGCACTGGCCATGGTGAATTTTTATTACTCCCTCTTGCAGTTAAGACTGCTGAAGTGCCTGCAAGACCAAAAGAAGAAGAAGTCTAAGAAGCAAAGAAAGAAGAAGAAGAGCGAGATGCTTGCTATAGCCATACTTACAAAGAAGAGAGGAGAAAGGTTATTATGACAGTCTAATGAGAGAATTGGCAATTGAAACTCCAGAACTGTACCACAACTTTATGAGAATAACAGAAGGCCTTTTTAATGAAATTGTCGATCGGGTCACACCGTACATCGAGAAGACCCTCACATTCTGGAGAAGACCCAGTCCGCCAGGCCTGTGTATTGCATTTACCCTTCGTTTCCATGCAACTGGAGATTCCTACAAGAGCCTGTCCTTCCAATTCCGAGTAACCCACAACACAATCAATGGTATTGTGCCTGAGAGTTGTAGGGCCATAGTGGCTACGTTTGGAGATGAAGTGATTCAGTTGCCCACGACCCCAGAGGAATGGAAGAAGGTAGCCCGTATGTTTCAAGAACGTTGGAATTTCCCACACACCCTTGGAACAGTAGACGGGAAACACATCAGAATCAAGAACTCACTACAAGCAGGAACTCATTATTTCAACTATAAAAAATTCTATTCTATGATACTACTTGGTGTTGTGGATGCAGAATACAAGTTCATGTACGTTGATGTTGGTGCCACAGGATCCGAGTTTGATGGTGGTGTGTTTGCAAAGACACAGCTTTGCCAAATGCTTGATAGACATTAAGCTAATCTGCCTGACCCTGAAAGATTGCCAAACAAAGGTAAAGACAAACCCCAAGTTGCCTATTTCTTCTTTGGAGATGATGCCTTCACTCTGTAAAAAATATATGATGAAGCCATACCCTGCATGAAATCTAACAGCACATGAGCACATCTATAATTACCGGCTGAGCAGGGCAAGACATACAGTGGAGAATGCCTTTGGCATATTAGCAAGGAGGTAGATATTGTTCACAATTATTATATTGTCTTTATTCGGTTTGCTTTTTGAAAAGTGTATTAATATGATCGCGCCTAGGCCGTTGTGTTAACTGCTTGTTGCACAACTGCATTTTAACAAGAAATTCTAGTGCCACCACTGATACAGATCAACAAGATTCGGTAACACATGAAGTCTTACCTGGTCACTGGAGATCTGGCAAAATGTTACCAAACTTGACCTCCCCAACCCACCTAGGAGCACCCCTGACTGACAGGGCTCAACGTGATCAATTTCATGATTATGAAAACTTCCCTGCAGGCTCCATTTCTTGGCAAAATTTAATGGTATAATTAAAGAAGAATGCAATAGAAAATGCCTTACTTTCTAAAATTAAATCTAAATAACTTTGTAAATATATCCAAATATATTGTGAAATTGTCACATATTTATAGTATTACCAAACATATTTTCCTGTGAGTTTTAATTTAATGTCATATATCTCTATATATAACATACTCAAAGTATACCAAGAATACGGGAAATCCAAATTGCTATTTTTAATGGAAATAGAAAGTGCCTTTTCATTTATTATACTTCACAACAGTAACTTGTATAGATTGCAATGAAGTCACATAGTTTCTAAAGAGAAAATTTAGTGAAAGTCCTGAATAAATGTTATTCATGCATATGAGAAGTTCTTAGACAATATAAAATACTGAAAATCTTGTATCCCAAATATATGTTCATCATAACAAGACAGAAAAAAAAAAGAGGCAGATTTGTTTAATGAGTTGTGCCTTTGAACTGAGTACCCTGCTCCCCAGGTCCCCCCCCCCCCCACACACACACACTGGGAGGGGCGAAAGGCATTAGGTATGTTGTACTGGACACTATACTTCGGAATTGCAACCCACGTCTGCCATAACCACATGAAGACTTATTCACGTAGTGAAGGAAGGGCATAAGGGCACTCTCTCGTACGTCGGCATGACTTGGCGACTTTTGACATCTGTCGCGGCTCGATCGCGTATGCCCAATGCAGCGTTGGTCTTCCGCAATCACTCGGCAGACGTCGGCCTACTCGAGGACTAGTTATGGACTGTGTGATGGCGCATGAAGATTGGATATTTGAGCGTAAATAAATCGTAATTCAGTTGTAAAGCGACCGTTACAACATGTGCGATGTGAAATCGCCAATGTTTGACCCCAGCCTTAAAGATTTAGCTTGCATGTTTTTAGGGTTCATTGATCAAAGTTATATGAATTACTGATATTGCTAATTAGAACTTCAAACCATTTGTTGAAGTCTTTAAAATCAGCTAAAAACTGTTGAGCTGAAAATTATGGCTTTGAGTGTTGTACGAAACCCTTTTATGCTTTGTAAGTTTCTTTGATAATTATCTGCTGATGCAAAGGCAGTACTGCTGGCCTGACCGGAACTTGTTCTGAAAATTTCATCATAAAAATCTGTTTTAGTCTTTCATTGTTCTAAGAGCATACAGAGGATGGTACTGTATTTTTATAACTTATTTGCAATTGAAACATCGCTCCAGAGTTGAATGTATAAGATTCTTCAGAAAAACAAAGGGGGTATTACAGTTGGAAATTTTGCTAATATTCTTTGACAGTACACGTCCTGCTAAGATAACTTTCAAATGTACAGTTTAGTATTGCCAGATACAGCACAAAGGAATGTTATCCAATACAGTACAAAGGAAACAATCAGCATTTAAGTTTATAGGATGTTGGCCACCCTTGTTGCATTTATTCTTTTGTCTCTCTGGTTGTCGTTGAATTTACCCTATTGAATTTTTCATGCAACTATTCTTTTCTGCTATAATATTCACAAGTTCTGCTTGACACCAACTAGGACGTGTAATTAAGGAAGACACAAAAGTACTTTTGCCCCATAGATGAAGATTCATTATTTTTGTGAAAAAAATTTCAAAGGCTTGTGAATAAAGTTTTTACAAATATTTTCTCTCAGATCACCATGATCCTCATATGGGTGGTGCTGATGACAGAATTATGTAATAAAACAAGTTCATTTTAGTTTCTTGACTCCCATTTGCTTTATTGACCAACCAACTAACCCCAACAGGAGGTGGAACTTTGAATTAAGGGAATGTTGTGCAAACTGGATTAGGTGGGGTTTGTATTTTTAGAAGACAATAAATTTACTGTTTTAGCACCAATTTTCACATGACAAGATGTATAGGAATTATTAATAAGGCAACAAAATATTTCCTTTTCGTCTTATAATTGAAACCTGTTTATTGGAAACACGCAAGTAACTGATTGTAAATAAAAAGTGAACAAGAAACTTATCGTCAAGGTTGAAAACATCCTACTAAATCTAAGTAAGCACTCAAGTAGTGCGCTGTGAAAAGTAAGTAATAGAGACTGGGGTTGTCTGAGACTTTAGAGTAGGCAAGTGAACAACATTCAGAATACCTGTACATGTATGTATAGTGATCCCTTACGAAATGATGGACACAACAACAGATAAATGAGCTTCACTAACTAAATTGCTAATTATTCTTTAGGCTAGTAATGCTGAAACTACCGTGGCAAAATGGCAGCATTTTGTTCATCTCTAATTTATTCATTTTATTTATATCAAATAACATTCGGTATCTGTAGATGAGTTCAAAGGCACCAAATAATGTTATGGATGATAATACTTGTTTAAAAGAGAATGTTTATTGTGGTAATAATTTTAGCTTATTTTCCCAGGAATGGATTTATACCAGAGATGTACAGTATCAAATATATGTGAGAAATTTAGAAGACAAAATATACATTTACTATTCCGAAACTTTTCAGACTTGCAAATAATTTTAGGTAGATTAAATTGAAGGTTATAGTTCAGCTCACTAGCGGGAATATTGGGAACAACGACTTTAGCAGATCACGGCTCATGGTCATTGTGTAAAATTCCTGTTTCTGTCGGGGCCTGGCCTGGGCTTAGTAAACACCGAATACTGGCAGAAGTTTACTCATTATTTCCCGGTTATACAACTGGATTTCAGTGGTGTAGTACATATCCACTGAGAGCGTATTTAGTAACCTTCGTGAAATTTCTTCTCTTGTTTTGTTACTATTAAGTTGATTCATCAACAGAATAGAATTTTCCTTGAAAGTAAATTCGTTAGGTCAAATTATTTGTTTATACCTAGGCTACTTGCAATTCTCTTATGTGACGACATTCCTTGAGGCTGAAACTTTTTCATTATGTATTTTTTACTCGGCCTAGATTACTTGCAAACCATCGGTAAATAGTTTGCCTAGGTACTCACAGGCTGCCAATAGTAATTGCCTTAAAAGTAATTAGGCTAAAAAGCGAGGCAAAACTTTTGCTTAGGCGAGAGTAGGTACCGTAGTGTGAAGCAATCCCCACCGCTCTCTGCGCCACTCTTTGTTTTCGCTCCGTAAGAAATGGGTGGGGCCGAATTTAAAACGGCCAGAAAATCGTTAATTGAGAAAAGTTAGCACTGAGACCCATGTATCTTGATTAAGAAAAATACAAATTTATACAATAGCGTGTAAAAACATTATAAAAAAAATTAAATGTTGACTAAGCTGCATATTTTATATAACATTATATTAATATTTTTCTTCATCAAATAATATGGGACTGAATGTGAACTTTCCTATATTAACGATTTCATGGGCGATTCAAATCCGGTCCTTTTAATTTCTTCTAGAGCGAAACAACCAGATGACGCCACCCAGCAAGTCCCGCGGCATCACGGCAGCCAATATGTAATTCTTGTATCGTGTCATTGTTTCTTCCGACAACACTTCTACATTGCTGTTTACCGGGCCTAGATGTAGCGGGTGGGGGCGGTCGGGTCGTCTTAACACAGTTTTTTTTTTTTTTAATTTTATCGTTACTAGATACTCTGTGTTGTAGTCTTGGTTGTACTCCTTATTAGGTATATTCACTTTGGGTAGGCTGCCACCAGCTGTGGTGTTTGTAGCACACCAACAGCAGACAAAAGTAAAAATAAAGTCATATTCGAAGTGCATTTGAATTTATGGTAGCTGGTTCTAAGGTGTGCATAGATATAGAGAGGAGAGATTGGACAGCTAATAGTAGCCAAACCAGTTTGTGACATGTACTGCCTGGTGCCATTGCTATGAGATGATTCGCATGTAAACAGTGGCGCCACTCATACAATCTAATGGGAAACCCTGTACCCTCTACCTAAAGCGTGTTTTCTCGGATGTCCGTCAAGACTGTTAAATGATTTATGCACCATATACTATATACATTTATATATATATATATATATATATATAATATATATATATATATATATATATATCTATATATATAACATCTGGATTATACTGACGCAGCTTTCAAGATAGATATTAATTAGTGTCACAAATGTTGGGCGGAGCTATTTAGTATTTCAAGAAATAAACGCCTGCTAAAAAATCCCAATCTTTCTTATATTTTGCTAGATGACACCAAATTTGCCAATGTAACTCATTGAAAGTTACATTCCTTGATAGTCTTACCATCAAATACCAGTAAAAATTAAGGCTTTTTGTTTTATTAAACATATTAAGATTTTATATTTTAATCTGTGTAAAACATTTACGTTGAATGGTTCATAATGAAAATATATCTAAAAAATAATTGCATATCCCAGAAAATCCCTGAATTATTTTCTAAATTGTCCCAAAATCCCGAAATCCAAAATCAGGGTCAGCCACTCAAACTAGAAACCCTGATTGTGACCTTACCCAAGATGAGCTTGTTTCACTTCTCATCTCAACCAACACTACAGTCTAGTGAATACTGGCTGTTAGGTCTCAGGCTATTGAACCTGGGCTATTAATATTATAATATTATGCCACAATGGATGAAGCTTGTATGGGATGACGACAGCGTTGGAGATGACAATTATTTTACCATACTGTGGTCAAATTTTATTGTGTGTCAGTTTGACCTGTGAATAAAGAAGGGTAATTATTGGTTCTGCCTCTGGAGAGTATAAAGGACTGTAAATTTATGGTGGAAAGAAAGGCACATAACGTCGACAAATTGGTCAACTATATTGCTCAACTGTATACAAACTACAGCAGACAGAATTAAAAATTTTATTTATACACATACACATTGTCTTTGGTAAATGATCATTCATTTACCAATCTTTAAAGACTGAATAGAAAATAACCATTATGTAGTTGCCATATCCAGAAAACCTTTTGGCTTAACTGTAGAAGAAATATACCAGCAAAACTAAATATTTACATTCTGCATAAACTATATATTTTATAGTAAATGGTGCATAAATCCTTTGACAGTCCAGACAAATATACAAGAAAACACATTTTAAAAAGTACAGGGTTTACCATTAGATTGGATGGGTTGCGCCATTGTTTACATGAGAATAATCATTGCATATTGACGGCACTAGGCAGTGCACGTCACCAACTGGTTAGGCTACTATATGCTGTCCAATCTCTCCTCTCTATGTTTGTGATAAGTACCTCATAATTATCCTGAATTTCAGGGCTGCCTTTCAGGCCTCCCAAGACACCCAGTGGTATTGTCAAGCAATAACACCACAGGAGTGGCATTATTACCGAACAAGAGGGTTTTATTTCCCTCCTGTTTTGGTTAACTTACAGGTGCTCAAGTGTAGCTGTAGTGCACTCAATAGCTCTATAAACCAAATACTTTCCAAGTTGGAATGTACTTCCAAGTAACCCAGCCTTTAGAGTCAAGTAAGGGGCAGGTTACTGCTATCTCACAAAGACTTTGTTCATCTTAGTACTGTTTCTCCTCTGTCCAGGGATAACTACTAATATGGACCTCTCTGTCCAGCCATCACAGACCTAAGGTCTTTGGGTTGCATTTGATTCTCATTTAAAGTTCTTGTCTCGTGCTTCACACATTCCATTTTAGAATCATCAGACAGAGTTTTGTCTCAATAGACTCCTTATCATCCTTCTGTTTACCCCACGGTATAACAGAAGTCTGTAAGTCCTCTGATCCATTGCAAGTGACCCATGGGCCAGTGCAATGACTCAGAATGATTTTTCAGACAAACTTGACAGTTTTTGTCTTCAATATACATTTTTCTAATTTTAAAGGTGTTCAACCAATATTTGTTCACTACGAATTGGAAGTGAATGATGGAAGATTTTGCCTGTCGCCTGAACTGCTAACTCTGCTACCAGGATAATGAGAATTCCTCCTTGAACCAACCATTGGTCAAGAAGTGGTTTTTCATACAGTACATTCCCCGTGTTTTCACAGCTAAAAGACGTCCAGGCTTCATTGCATGCACAGGCTTTCTCACCATGCAGCAATGAAATATCTGAATAACTCTTTCAGTCCTTTGTAACATTCCAGGTATTAGAGCCATCTTCAGTGGTTGGTGTCATTGATGGGACTATTTCTCTGAATAGAATCGCAAGACCTAACTTCTCTCTCTCATTGTGGAAGACGTAGGTCCACGTTCGCCCTAGTCTTCCACATAAGTAGTATTGTTGAGATTCAACTACTGATAAGAAACTTCTCTGTCTTGCCATCACAGGGACCTTAGGTCTCTGGAAGGCATTTGACTATTTTTTTTTATTTTTTATTTATTATTTTTTTTAGGGTACACAAGGCCTTGCGAGATTCATCAGACAGAGTTTTGTTTTTCAAGACAGCATCTCGTCTCTCTCTGGCATTGGCGAAGAAGATAGACGTTATGCATGGATCATCTTCAACATCACTCTTCAAAGACGGGTATCATGTCTTGACTCAGTCTCAGATGTCGAAGCATTCAGCTGTTGACAGGTTCAAAGCTTTCATGATCCCTGCCCTTGGATTTTTGACACCCTTAATTTGAATGTCGATAACCTTTCTCCAGTACTAACTCGCCAAGGGAGAAGTGTCTAAGGACATGTCTTTCTCCGGGTCTTGCGAGATTGGGAGGAGGTTATCTGCAGCTGGAGACGTCACCTGTATGCTTCCCAAGGGTGTACGGTACCAGTGGCTTGTCGTTTCCTTGCATTCTGAAGAATATGTCAGACTGGAAGATAGATGTGGTCTCATCCGTACCACTCTCGACGTGGTTCGGAAGTCACATAAAGCTGTTGGTATCATAGCTGAATAACTATTGGTTCCATACAACTTAAAAACACCATACAAACAAACAAACAAACTCCTCCTTTCTTGTCCTTCTACTTCTCTTCCTTTGGGTTGAGAATAGGACTTGAACCTACACTTGCTGGAGTGGCACCTGATGCAGTAAGTGTACACATCGAGCTTCCTTTCTGTTTTTCTTGTTTGAATCATAAAAGGAATCCCGCTCCTTCCTCTAGCAAGGGGAGGAAGGAGACTGGCAATAAGGCAAACCCTTCTTGGTTCTTTGCCTTAGTACCTACAATTCTTAATATTCTTCACAGCACTCCTCGCTCTTTCGACCAGGAGTAGCAGCCCAGGTGTGCTGAACTCCAGTCAGTTCCAGAGACTCACTCAGATTCCTATCTCCAATAAGTGAGTCTTCCTATTGTAAAGGACCAAGGGTTTGTTTATCAAGTAGGAACAAATCACAATTTACTATTTTTCCCAACTCTACAAACCAGTGGTCCTTTACACTCATGCCACCCCTCAATCTGAAACCTGTTTACATCCAAGCAGGCGGGTCTCCCCACGTACTGGACAGTAGTAATTACTGCCTAACCACCTTGTTCAAGAGTTTAAACAGCTGTATTCCAGCTTTGCCATAAGCAATTCCTATTGTAAAGGACCTCGGGTTTTTATAGTTAGGAAAAATAAAATTTGCTTTAAAAAATTGTGATTTTATCAGCCAATACTGTAATGGCGATGGGATCTTTGATTAGAACTCTTATGGAGAAGAATATCCAGTAATAAGAATATCCAGTAATAGTCCAGTGAAAAGTGACAGTGTTGTGCTAGTTGAAGAGGTGGCTGTCCGTCCCATCAGCGCTCCTAGACAGAGGTCACTGTCTCACTCCCCTGCACTGGGGAGAAGACATATCAGAGGTCCAAGTGAGGCTGGTGGGGTTTGCCCACGGGCAGTCAAGTCTGTGGCTTATTCCCAGGCTACAACTAAACACTTTGGGAAAGGCATTTCTTTACATTCGGAAGCTTCCAGACCTTATTGAGATTTCTCCTGGATAGTTTCCCAGATTTCTTTTTGCCTGCTGCTCCTACTTCTCTAGCTTTAACCTTCCTTATGAGGAAACAGTCTCCTGAAGGCGCTAGGCTTCCTAAGTTAGTTCTTTCCTCTTCCTTAATTAAGTTCACACACAACACGATAAAGTAACTTACTACGAAGAAAGCAAAATCACTAACACAAATTTACGTTAACAAACGAAATCTATGTGAACGAACGAATTCCATGTGCATATGATAACGCTGATGCGACAAAATGGTCGAAGGACGCCTTTATGTAGAGGAATGATGGGACAGATGCTGACCAATAGGGGAGCAGGATTTTACAGCGGTGACTAGCATCAGGAACCAATGGGAGAGCGGGAGGATGGTGGCGAGTCTACTCAGTTGGCGGCGCGCGAGTTTTAAAGTTGTTCTTGGCGGTCCGGGCGAATCTCGGACTTTACCCTTTTGCAAACTGAGTTATTTTTGTGTACAGAAGAAAAACAAATCTTCATCTTTGCTTTCGCAACCTGGATTTTTCGTAAGTAGGGACTTTCGTATGTAGAGGTTCCACTGTACCAGTCAAATGAAATGGAAGGAGTCCAAAAACGCTAAATGGTCGACCTCAGTCATTTTGCTATCACATATCCAACCAACCATCGTCTTTATATAGAAGAGTGCATTATTGCAGATGAAACCAGGGAAATAAATTCAAGTAGAATGTTGAATGTTTGAGAGCACAAGCTTCACTTTCATTAACAGGTGAAATATAGATTTGGAGATGAAGGTGCAGTAGATGAAAAGTATGGATAGGCAGAGGTTAGGCCAAGATATGTGAATCAAATCATGAGGTTACTGAACTTATAAAGTTTGTAAATCGGGAGGATTCATCAAGAAAGATTAAAGTTATGATCTTTTGAATTTTGAAAAGGGTATATTGCTGTAAAGGTTTAGGAGTAGATATACATCCAGTCATTTGAAGATGTCAAGCAAAAGAGGAGTCCTGTGTTTTTTATTCATATGTAAATCAACGTAGCTGTCTTAGTCTTGAATGGTCTTGCAGGATGCTTTCCATGTATCAAAGGTCAGTGGTATGGTATGCTTCATCATTGATGCCTTTTTAGTGGAAGTAATGTAATAATTGTTTAAGATGCAATTAATGAGAAAAGGCCATCAGTAGGCAGCTGTAGACTGAAGAGTTGTAATGAGGCTGAGAGAAGAGGATTTCAACCCATTTTAGGAACTTGGAAAAATTTATTGGCCTGCAGGCTGTGGGATTTATAATAGTTTTTGTGTGTTAAGTAGAAATAACCCTTTCTAATAGGGAAAGCACATCGATCCACCTTGCATAATATGGCAGAGAGATGTTTATGTTATCGAGAAATTGTTTCTGTAATGGGTAACAATTTCATATTACTTCCTCAAATATAGGTTTGAGGAAACTGGAATTGCTGTGAAATATTAATGTAGCATTAAACACTCTAACAATGAGTCACGATGACAACTAGATATAAACAGTCGAGCTTACAGTTATATACTTTACCATTTGAAGTTTTGATAGTTTTATAAAACATGTTGGCGTTGAAATCTCTGTGATTTAGATTATTTATACCAACATTGGACTACTCATTTGTTATTAAATTGGAATGGCAAATTACTGTCCCAACTCCAGTTGAATGTTGAAGGGTTTTTGTGAGGCTTACTGTAAGAATTTTCACAGAAAGCTTTTTTACAGTCTTAGATATTCATTTAATATGCATTATCAAAGTATATTTTTGGATGCTTCTTGAAGGAGAATTATACTCAAAAAGGCGAGGCAATGCCTAGGTAACTCGAGTGTCGTTTTTCCAACTCACAAGATAAAAATTTGTTTCTCTTTTTCTAATCCCTTCCCTGCACTTTTAGTACAGTGCTAATAATTTGTGCTGTCTATTATATTTGATTAACTTTTCAGGTACGTTTTAGAAGATGGTGTGCTTCACAAGGGAACGTGGCATGCAGAAGGCATAGGAGCGAAAGTCACAAGAGCACTGGATCCTATAAGTTTTTCAAATGTCTTGAAATTCCGGACTCCGGGTAAGAATCGTTGTTACTGTAGCTGGTTAGGTATTATATCCTTTCATAAAGCAGTCATGATTTAATTGAAAATTATGGTTTCAACAATCATTTATCATTTTTTGTCACAAATCATTGGGTACCTGTTGATGATAGACAGTGATTATCATATCCATGAGAGTTCTTTACTGAAGACTTTATTTCAGTCAGACCCTTGACAAAAGTTCAAAATTTCCAATTATTGTAGTTAAGTTGTCTACCATATTTGACCCTAACATAATTTGCTGTACAGCTATAAGCAATTTAGTGGAACCTCTGTTTTCGCACATAATCCATTCCAGAACATTTGATGAAGTCTGAAACGTACAAAATCTGAAACAGTAATTCCAGACACCCAAAAATATATTATATATTGTTTAACACCACTTTTACCTTTATGGAAGATTTGTTTAATGTATGGAAGGAGGAGAGGTTATTGTTTGGAAGGACTTCAGATATCGAGGACCAGTCTGGGATTACTTCCCTTTGTCTTCTATAGAGATGATACCATGTCTCCCCGAGACAAAATCATTGTTCAGACTGAAATCGGTGTGGAGATCGTTCATACTGTCTAAATAGTGTGTGTCGATAACGACAATCGTTCAGAGAGTAGTTCATACAATCGTTAAGTGTATGGGCCTCTTAACGTTCAGTTAAGCCTGCGCAGTTATAATTGCATAGTTGGACTGAGCAGGCAAATCTTCGCCACTGACGATACAGTCCTTTTCCTCAGTCCTCCGTAGCAGCCACGACGTCAACACACGATGCTCTGGCTGTAATTGGCTTGCTGGTATCGTAAAATTCAAAATTCATAAACGTCAAGTAAGACGTCCAGTGAAGAGTGGTAGAAAAAAGGGATTTTGATAAAGGAAAAATCTATTTCTGGGCAGTGACCTGTGTCGCCCAGTGAAATGGTTCCTTTAGCACTTATTTCTAGGTATAAATATTGCTAAATATACCAGAGAAAAAAGCTATATGGTAATGCCAGAATATTCTGGCTCGCTCACCTTTATTTAAGGTGTCGGTATGGTATCTGGGGTGAGTGTAACCACTACCAGAGGTCCCTTGCCATTTAGTCTCTTCCTTTCTCAATATCCCTCGTCTACAGAGGAGCCGTTCTAGGCCCCCGCTACTCACTACTGCTACAGCTAGCGCTTTGTTTACCATTCCTGTAGATAGCACCCAAGCTTGAGCCAGATTAGGGTGTGGAAATTAGAGGGTGGGTTTCACTGGGCGAAACAGGTCACTGCCCAGAAATAGATTTTTCCTTTGTCAAAATCCCTTTTCTGGGCCTACCCTGTGTCGCTCTGTGAAATAGTAACAGAGAATTGTCCCCACCAGCTTGGAAAGTTAGTGTAGATAAATCACTGTAAGGAAATTGAAACCTGTATAATTATTAAATATTATTTAATAATAGTTATTCATTCTACAAATACTTAATAAATTTCCTTAATACTATGAAGTTTTTAATGATATCCTTAAACTACAGTTCTTATCTACTAATAGGGTTGTATAACCCGGCATATAACATTAAATGAATCCTACACCACTAAACAGGAATTTATTTACAAAATTTTGCACCAGATAACCATATGTACAAGCAATAAAGATCATAATACAATGCAGGTGAAAATCAGGTTAAAGTGTGCAACCTAGTAACAACCAAGCTAAGGTCAAGAATGCTAGCGAGGGGTAAAAGTAATAATTCTCCTGATGGGAGGAACTCAATATGGTCTGGTTCCCTAGAGAGGGCCGACAGCTCAGATATTCTAGCTCCTGAGGCCAGACTTATTAGGAATAATGTTTTCCTTAGGAGCGTTATATAAGTACATGACTCATTAACAGTGTCCGAAGCTAGCTTAAGGACATCATTTAAGAACCAGGAGACCGTTCGAGGTCTATCTATTGGTCTAAGTCTAGCACAAGCCCTAGGAATAGAGGAAAAATACGAATCTGTAAGATCAATATTAAATCCAAATTGGAATATCTTCTTTAGTGCTGATTTGGTTGTATTAATAGTACTAGCTGCTAATCCTTTCTTGAACAAGGTTCTGAAGAAGGTTATCGCCAGATTCATAGTCTTGTGTCTTTCAAAAAGGTGGCTAGCTTCTTCACTGCTGAATCATATTGACGCAGTGTTGATTCTCGTTTATCTGATTCTAGAAACCGGATGTTTTGAGGATCAATGTTGGTATCTTTCTGTGCCGCAAACTTCATGAAGTCCATAAAGTTAGGGCTTTCTGAATTCCTGAGGAAGCAGACACAGTCCGCGTTTGTACCAACTTCGTCAGTTTGGGATTGGGAATCCGTCGGGGCCGGAGTCCCAATTCCACTAGTAGAGGGAACCAATTGCTCTTGGGCCAGTTGGGAGCTACTAGTGCGATCTGACCTTTGAAAGTCCTGAGTTTGTTCAGGACCTTCATTAGTAGGTTCACCGGAGGGAAGAAATAAATCCTTTTCCAGATATTCCAGTCTATTGCCATAGCGTCTGTAGCATAAGCCAGAGGGTCCAGGTTGGCTGCCACATAGCATGGTAGTTTGTGGTTCGATTCCGTGGCAAAAAGGTCCACTTGAAGCCCGGGCACCTGTTGGCAGATCCATTTGAATGACCCTCCGTCCAGGGTCCACTCCGACTCCAGCGGAGTAGTCCTTGACAGAGCGTCTGCCACTACATTACTTACTCCCGCTAGGTGAGTGGCCGATAGGTGCCATCGGTTCCTGGCCACTAGGGCAAATATGGCTATCATTACGTGGTGTACATGGCTCGACTTGGAACCTCCCCTGTTTATGCAGTGGACTACCACTGCGCTGTCCAATACTAGCTTGATATGGATTTTCTTGGCTGGTAAGAGTTTCTTCAGTGTTAGAAACACTGCCATGGCTTCCAGTACATTGATATGTAGCTGGCGGAATGACACTGACCAGGTTCCCTGTACTTTCTTGTATTGTGAGTATCTGCCCCAGCCGCTCAAGGAGGCATCCGTATGAGCTACTAGGGCCGGCGGAGGAAACTGTAGAGGTACTGATTTCAACAGACTCTTGACTTCTGTCCAGGGGCGGAGTCTCTTGTGTAAGATCTCCGGGATACATGATACTTTGTCCCGGGATCTTCTGTTCGCTCTCGATCGCCAAACTCGATTTATATCTTTTAGCTTGGCTTTCAGTAGTACGTCCGTAACTGATGCAGACTGGAGTGAACCTAGGATTCTTTCCTGGTTTCTCTGGGACGTCTGCTTGTCTTTGAGAAATTGTCTTGTAGCCTTGGCTATTTCTCTCTGTTTTACTGGCGGAATTGATAGAGTGTACGAGTTTAGGTCCCATTGGATTCTTAGCCACTGAAAACCTGGTGCCGGAGTTAGACGGGACTTGTTCCTGTTTATCTGGAAACCTAGGTGTTCCAGGAACTTTATTACTTTGACCGTCGCCTTGCTGCATTCTTCGACGTCTGTGGCCCAGATGAGCCAGTCGTCCAGATAGGCTACTAACATTACCCCCTGAGTCCTTAACTCCTGGACTACTGTTTCCGCTATTTTCGTAAATATTCTGGGCGCTATGTTGAGCCCGAATGGCATTACTTTGAAGGAATAAGCCTTCTTTCCTAGTCTGAAGCCTAGGAAGGGGCGGAAGTGTCTTGCTATCGGGATATGATAGTAGGCGTCTGTAAGATCTATAGAGGTGGTGACGGCCCCATGGGGAAGTAAGGTCCGCACCTGCGAGACGGTCAGCATTCGGAACTTGTCGCAATGAATGAATGAGTTTAGATGGGACAAGTCTAGGATTATTCTTAGTTTGTTCGAGTCTTTCTTTGGAACGCTGAACAAGCGCCCTTGAAACTTTTAAGTTTTTGACTTGTGACACTACCCTTTTTTGAAGTAATTCTCGGGTATACTCTTATCAGTTCCGCTGTTGGTCTTTAGTAGAAGGTGTTTGATGGAGGAGGATCTTGTATCCAACTCCATCCCAGACCTTTGGTCACAATACTCTGGGCCCAGGTGCTGAACCCCCACTGATGTCGGAAGAGGTACGGCCTCCCTCCTACCTGAGGAGTCTCACTGGTTGGCGGATGGACGGCCACCACGGGCTCCCCGGAAGCCTTTGCCTTGGTTGGAGGCTCTTCCGCCACCTCTGTGTCGGAAGGCTCATCTGGCACGGCTGCCTCTGGCAAACCTGTTATACCCTTGAAATGCTTGGGTTTCAAAGGTAGTTGTAAGCCGCAGAGACGGAGAAGGAGGTCGAAGCCTGGGGTTGTTGAGACGGCTGAGTCAGAAGCACAAACTGCTGTTGCGGTTGTGCTTTTGATGTTGACGGTTGACTCATTTGAGCCACCGGAACCGCCTGAACCATCGTCTGTGGTTGAGAAGATTGGAAGGGTTGAAACTTCCTCAACTTCTTCTTGCCTTTGGGATTCGTTCCGGCGGACTCCGATTTCCTTTTAGGAATGAGTCCCCAGCGAATCTTCAGACTCTGGCTCACCCTCACTGCCTCCGCCAAGACTTCGTTAACGGCGGAGTCGGGGAAGAGGTTTGCTCCCCAGTTGGAGGATCCAATTAGTTTATTTGGCTCATGGCAGATGGACGCTTCAGCCAGAACGTACTTCCTACAGTTCCTCCTTGCTACCACAAAGTCATACAAGTCACACTGTACCGTGTGAAGCAATGACTTTGTAAACACTTTGAACAACGCCTCATCTTCGTAGATGAGCGATGTCATTTCCGACATGGTGGCAGAGTTGAGGGACCTACTCAGCCTCAATCTGGCGTCATACTCGGCCTTGATCAGGGTGTCCGGAAGCCTAGGGAGCCGCTCGCTGAACAGTGTGTTACCACAGTCCGGCGCCAGCTTACCCGCAGAAAAAGTGGCAGGTGCGTCTACCCAACAGTCTGTGCTTCCGGGGAGCAGAATGGAAGGCAAATCTGGTTCCCGGAGCTGTGGCATTGGTTTGTCTTCCATGGCTGCCTGCATGGTTAGCTCAGCCACTTTGGATAGACATGGGGTAGGCGTTTCTTCGTTTACCGCAAAGATGGTAAAAGGGCTCTTATGAGCCATCAACCTGGTGTTGACGCACTGCCACTCTGTCAAGTTCCGGAGCCAAGCTTGTTGAGCTTGCTCCCTGGGGAAGATGACAGTTTCTTTAGGGATTTTATCCTCCCTGACCATCGCGTCTTCTGTCAGACGGGCGTAGCCGATGAAGGGAAACTGGAATCCCGGAAGATAGAACTCGAAGTCTTCCAGTCTTTGAGTTCCGCACCCCTCGATGGTAAGCATACCATCCGAGAACGGTGCGTATGCTGCTGACCTCCAAGGGTTGTTACTCTTGAAGGGTGGCAGCTTTGAGGAGTCCGGCTTTGGTAGGGGATGAACTACCTGTCCAGACTGAGGCTGTCCAGTTGCCATAGAGTCTTGGAGACCCGCCACTAGGTTCTCCTGAGCAACCATCCTCTCCGATAAGGATTGGATGGACTGGCCTGAGGCTTCCAGTGTGGATGACAGCTGGGAGAACATTTCCTGGAACTTGGTCTGGACCAAGGTTCCTACCATGTTCCCCATCTGCTGCATCATACTTGCAGAGAATGCCTCTGGGTCAAAGCTAGGTACCGGGGTCCTAGCTTTTGGAACCTTTGCTCTCGACCTCTGTTGAGGGGGAGTTGCTCTTGCCATGTCCGCCTCGGGGTTAGGAGCCGATGGCTTAGTGACGCAGCTGGTTCCGGAACTTGGCTTAGGCAAGGACTTCTTCATCGCCTTAAAGTCAATCGGGTTTTTTGACTTTAGGGACCACCGAGGAAGACTTCGGTCTAACCGACTGAAGCTTCCCGGCGAATCCCTGGAAAGAAGTGGTAGAAGAAAGAGAGGAAGACTGAGATGGGCTCAAGAGCAAGCCTTGAGCCCCTACACTACTTGCCTCACCAACATTCCTACCTTCGCCCTGGTTGTCCACAACCATGGGCTCGCGGTCAAGGTCTAAGGCGGCCACATCTCCGACCACCTCCTCGCCGAAACCCTCCTCCGGCGCAGCCGTGGTCTCTGCCCGGATCCTGGCGATGATGGGGGCCGCTACCGCTGCCTCTACTGCCGATGACTTCTTGGCTCCAGGGTAGATGATGCCAGCCATCTCCTCAGAAAGCATGTAGGGCTGAGCCTTCTTGGCATTGCGGCCAAATCCGCCGACCCAGGTCTTCAGGGTAGCCAGCGCCGCGTCCTTGACGGCTTGGATACTCTGTAAGAGGAAGTTATGTCAACTCTTAAACTAAATACTATCCTTAGTCCAGTATGAATCTACACGATATAGTCCATCTGACACTCATTGTATCATTATCAAGAATGGTACATACCGGCTCGGAGGTGAGTTCATTCAAGAGGCCGTAGCAGACCTCACATCCCTCGTGGTGCCAAACCAACAGATCCTTGACGGCACAACCAGCATGGGTCCTGCATACCACGTGCCCACAGGGCTCCTGGAGGACGGCGGTACAACCCGTCTCCAAACACTGCAAGATCTGTAAGTCAAATGATACATAAGTATCACTATTTAAACCCACTGGAGGTGTGTCCGGTGGGGCATGCATTATTCTACAGTCATCGGAGGTGACTCCGGTGACAGAATATTTTTACCACTAGGGTATCATGCATCCTTGTTCTCACCAGCTCTGGGGTGCAGCTCTTATTCTTGTCATGTCTTAAGTATAGGGCTGGTGGACCAGGACAGGTTAAGTGAAAACCTGTCCTGACGTAAAATCTAGTGAAATAGGATTGCGCCTCAAGCCCATTCTCCATTCCTCTAGGAGAGACAAATCAAGACAAATGAACAAGGCCGATGGGCTATTGATAACAAGGTACCTCGGTTTGAAATACCCGGCGGAGTAATAAGTCCGCCATAGTAAACAAACCGAAGTATAATAAGATAAGATATCTTATTGGATAAAACTAACGGTATATGTATCTAACGTACATAACCACATGTGTACATATATATGCGTGCGCATGCATAACTAACTGATCCAACAGCAGTGGATCATTACCTATTCCGTGTCTAAATACACTTAGCTATCCCGATACTGGGTCCGGCTTCATGGGAACAGAACAGGGGATTGGTAAAACCTGAGCCCATATCTGGTCAGTAAGGCATCAGAGCTATTTGCATAGCCAATACCTTGAAACCGGGATCCCAGATCCGCCGGAGCGGGGGATAGGATTGGTGAAAGAAGACCGTGGAAAGGGATATGACAACGTGGGCCGGAGAGCGCACCACCCGGTCGAGCCAGGTGGCCAGCCAAGGCTCGCCCTAGCAGGGCACCCTCCACACCACTCATACAGAGCATGGTGTGGAGAGCCTACCCCCCGATCGCACTCCCTGCCCCCCCCCCCCCCCCCCTTATTAGGCGAGGAACTCGGATCGGCTACGTGGCGTAGCGTGAGCGAGTCCTATACCCCCCCGAGGTGGGTGCGAGGGGGAGGGAGGTCGGCTAACGGGGTGGCTCGCACGCGATCAGCTGGAAACCCTCGCAGCCAGGTGCACCACCACGCGGTAGGAAGGATCCAACTGATTCGAATAGAAGGCCTAGGCCTACTAACACATGCTACTAATAAATATCCGTATATACGGATCTAAACATACACATATATATACATACTGTCCTAATGCGGGGGAGATATGAAAAGAAAATAATTATCGAGCGAGAGAGAAAGCAACGGGTCCTCTCGAACTGCTGGCCTAACCTTCACAAACCGAAACGATCTGAACAGGTTGACCTGGCAGGCTCTGAGCGACCTGGTCTAGATTGCCAAATCAAATTTATTCAACCGAAAGGCTGGAAGACCAGTGTGGCTCGAGGACCGTAATGTATAGGCTACGGAAGAGCCAAGGCTCTTCTGTAAACAGACAAGGGTGTCTTATAGTAGAACTAAAATATATATAATATAGCCTAAAATACACCCTGGCTAGAATATAGGTTGGGATGCCCACCTCAAGATGTAAATAAGGCTAACTGAACTAGGCTACGTCCCAAGAGCATGCGGTTCGGTTGGTAGGCTATCCCCCGCGATCGGACAAAATCTCAGATGTCAGTCAATAATGAAAGCATCTAACAAACATATGGAGAACTGCTAAATGTTTGAAAATCGACTCCAATTAGTATAGGGGACTAATTGGGAATCTATAGGAGCGTAAATATACGCAGGTAGCGAATCACGAAATGGCGGCGTGGGGACGGCAATGCGCGGGCTGCCGCTCCCTCATATATAATCACATTAAACATGTTTATATCGCCTATTGCTACCTTAGAATAAGATCAAACATTAATTGCAGTACTCAACTTAGATGCAGCAGCAACTTGACATTCCATGGTGATAAAGATGGATAATTCCGAACGGAAACACAGATAAGCAAAAAACACGTGCAACGTGGAGAGTGCTAACAAAAGGAATGTTAAACAAAGCGCTAGCCGTAGCAGTAGTGGGTAGAGGGGGCCTAGAGCGGCTCCTCTGTAGATGAGGGATATTGAGAAAGGAAGAGACTAAATGGCAAGGGACCTCTGGTAGTGGTTACACTCGCCCCAGATACCATACCGACACCTTAAATAAAGGTGAGCGAGCCAGAATATTCTGGCATTACCATATAGCTTTTTTCTCTGGTATATTTAGCAATATTTATACCTAGAAATGAGTGCTAAAGGAACCATTTCACGGAGCGACACAGGGTAGGCCCGGAAAATCGAATTAAATACTCCCAGGTGAATTTGTTACGTGTTTAAATTTGACCCCGCGGACTTTCATAATGTTTATTGAATATTTTATGAATGAATGAAGTTCCATGGAAAGATAATTAAGTTCTTAATCGTTTGATTTCATTTCAAAGTTGACACGTATAGGCCTAATACTTTCTTCTATTTCATTAAAAGGGGTTAATACTGATTTGTTTTAATTTAAAGGTTGACTTTATGATGTGTTACAATGAATGAAAATCCATAGTTTACTACTCTCTTCCTTTGTTTCATAATGTTTTTTAACGCTTCCAAAAGTATTCTGTCTTTCTCCTGCACAAGTAGCCTGTATTCTCCATCTGCTTCTGAAATTGTTCTTGCGCTTTTGACGGCAATGATGCCTCACTACTGCGGTCATCACAGGGCCAAATCATTGCAGAGGGGTTTTGTTTAACCAGCAAGAGCGCCTTCCCTCTCCTCTGCTCATTGGCGCTGCTCACCAAACCAAGAACAGTCAAGTCTTATATTGCTCCAACTCTTGAATTTATATATACATATTCAGAATTTAGAATATCTTGTATCTGTTCTGTTTTTGTTCCTTCTTTTGTTTGGTGACTCTCATCGATAGGCTGAGTCAAAGACGCTTGAAGCTGAAGGTTGTTTTGGGAATGTGTCGGAAGCTTCAATTCTTCTCTTCTGGATTTCGAGTTTTCCTCCTTCCTTGTTTGTTCGTTCGTCCTTCTCCATGTGTGTTTTGACTCTTGAAGGGCTCTTCTTTTGTGATTTCTGAGGATTTGGAAAACCTTTCTCTTCAGTTCTAGTAAGTAAATAGTCCTCTCTCTCTCTCTCTCTCTCTCTCTCTCTCCTCTCTCTCCTCTCCTCTCTATCTCTCTCTCTCTCTCTCTCTCTCTCTCTCTCCTATAGCGCTTTTGACGGCAATGTCGTCTCACTACTGGGGTATTATTGTAGTGCCAAATCACTGCAGAAGGGTTTTGTTTAAACCAGCAGTGAGTGCCTTCCCCATCTTCGTTTCGGCCCCCGTCTCCTTGTATCAGTTCCTTGGAGACCTTCATGCATCTTTCTCCGCTTTCTCTCAGGCTGAGTCTCAGCCCTTGTGTCAGCCTTCCTCTTCGTCAGGTTCTGCAACTTCTTCCTTCTGAATTTCTGCTCTGTGCATAGGCATAATCTGTTTGATAACCTTTGGATTTTACTTGCCAAAGCAAAGTCTCATTCATGTAGATTTCAATGAAATCTACAAGACATTAATTAAAGAATGATGATGCCACTTTCAGCCTTCATTATATACTATTATTTTCCCCGTGGAAGAATGGCAAAATTATAAATATATATTACTCTGACTTCCATAGCAATTAAATTAAAAGAAGTAAATCCAGTAGATCACTAATTTTGGCATAAACAATTTTCAATTCAGTAAAACCCAGCTCAATGTTCTTGATTAGTACATGTTATCTGTCTCCTGAAGGACAGTGAACCAAGCCAAAAAAGTTGCCTCCGCCACAGTAATGTTGCAATGCTCATGCGCAGCCGTTTGGCCTGATGCTCATCAAATGAGATGAGCTATTTACCCAGGCCAGAAAACTGCAGATTGTTCACACCCAGGTATCTAGAGAAAGAGGTAGCGTCATTCCCCATTGAACGCCATGGTAACACAAACCAAAATGTGATTTTTACCTGTTTGTTTTTTAAGTTTCGCTATAATATAAATAGCTTCGCAAGCTTAAAGGAAAGTTTATTTTTTTTATATATTCCTGATACTGATACTGAGAATGACTGAAAAATAAAAAACAATAAAAACCAAGCTGTACTTGAAAATTACTTTTCTGGGCTTGGCCGTGTTGCTCCGTGAAATAGGTTCCTTTAGCACTATTTCTAAGGTAAAATATTGTTATAATGCCAGAGAACCGCTAAATTGGAAATTCCAGAAGATTCTTGCTCGCTCACCTTTATTAAAAGGTGTCGGTATGGTTTCTGGGGTGAGTGAAACCACTACCACGGGTCCTTTTCCAATTAGCCTCTCCTACATCAAAAAACCTCAAAAAGAGAGGAGCCGACCTATGGCTCACTACCTGCTACCGTGTAGCTAGCGCCTGTGACGTCATTCCTTTGATAGCACTACTACGCTGCACACGCGTTTTCTTTTGCTGTGTTGTGTTTCTCGCTTTTTGGAATTTTATTTCACCATGGATCGTCAATCTGCTTCTGCATCCAAGTTAATACTGCTATTATAGTTGGCACTATTTAGGGGCTGTCTTTGGGATTTTTAACCGAATTATTTAGGTTTTTATGAGTCGACGTCCCACGCGGCTTCGGCCCCGAGCCGCCATTGCAGCATGCTCCTTTGTGTCTCCTCCTTTCGTGTCTCATGTGGTCTCCCGTACCTAGTGAGCTCGAATTATTATAGCAGTATTGTTATGTCATTATGTTTTTATTAATTTTGGTGATGCATTATTGACGATTATGTCCTTACATGGGGGATTCTACCGAGCAAGTGTTCCCATTTTGTAGCCTTTCGGAACCCTACCGATCCAGTTTTCATGCATGCATGTTCCTTTTGGTTAGGTTACCTTGTCAGGCTTTGTGAGACTATGCTAGTCCTTCTTTTAGTCCTAGCCTACCCTGGCTGCCTGTCCTGTGTTTATTCGTCACAACACTAGGCCAGCTGCTCAGAGTTTCCAGGTCTTGTCCACCCTTACCGGTTGGTCATACCTAGTCCTCCAGGACATTCCTCTTTCTCTTCATCTCATGTATCATTCCATTTACAGGCCACCCATTGTATGGAGACCGGCTGCAACGCCGTCCTCCAGGATCCCTGTGGGCACGACGTCTGCCGGACCCACGCCACCTGCGCAGTCCAACTAGAAGGTTCAGTAGTGTGGCATCACGAGAACTGTTTCACCTGCTACGATCTCGTGGAACGAGTCTCCTCTGATGTAAGTGACTCTCCGGCGTGTACATAGAGATACAGGGTGGAACATTGTAATATATATGTCAAACATATACCTTCTAATTTAAGTTATAGTAATAAGAGATAAGTTTAAGTTTAACTCTAACCTTCTCTTACAGGCAGCCCAGTCTGTTCAGGATGCTGCTCTTTCCACCCTCAAGGTATGGGTGGGAGGCTTTGGGCGGAATGTAGGCAAGGCGAGGCCATACATCCTCTCCCAAGAGATGGCCACTTTGATCTTCCCCGGAGGGAAGAGCACTGGCTACGTAGACCCCGAAGTGGCAGGCTCCCATCATAGCATCTATCCAAGACGCGTGTCCCAACACTCAGAGGAGGCTTCGGCGCAGGAGGTCGCGGCACTCGATCTGGACGTCGAGCCCATGACAGTGGACGGCATGGGCGACGGTAAGGATGTTAGTGAGGCAGGCTTTGTAGGTGCTCAAGGCCTCCCCTTGGGCACGTCTAGACCTTCTTCCCCTTCCTCTTCTACTTCCTTCCAGGGATTCTCCGGGGGATTTCCATCATCTAGATCGAAATCCCTCTCAGCGATCCCTAAAGTCAAGGGCAAGCGTGACTCTAAATTGCTGCCAAAGCCCCTTCCTAGAAAAACAAACACCAGCCAAGTCTATAAAACTCCGGCTCACCACCCCGGAGCAGACAAACCCAAAGATGGGTCTCTCTCCAAGGGCTCGAGGACCAAGTCTTCCAAGGAGAGAACCCGCTCTTCCTCCTCGGAGCCTGTGGCTTCCACCTCTAAAGGTGCGATACCGAAGGTATTCAAGGAGAGGGCAGAGCCCCCCTCCTTCGACCAGGAAGCATTCGCATCCAATATGATGCAACAAATGGGGAACATGATTGGAAACTTGGTCAATACCAAGTTTCAAGAAATCCTGGAAAGGCTGGTTACACAGGAGACCATAGTCGCAGGTCTCCAGCAAGGCGTAGCGTCGGGGCTTCAACAAGCTGGCCAAATAGCCCAAGGCCAGGTTATGCCGGACTCCTCCACTCTCCCTCCCTTTCACCCAAGCAACCCATGGAGGGTAGCTAACTATGCACCTTTCGTAAACGGCATGCTTACGATTGAGGGCTGCGGAACGCGAAGGATTGAGGACTTCGAGTTCTACCCACCAGGGTTGCAGGCCCCTTTCATAGGCTATGTCCGTCTTACGGAATCTGCTTTGATCAGGGAGGACAAGGTCCCGAAAGAGACGGTCATCCTCTCTCGGGACCAAGCTCAACAGGCTTGGTTCCGTAACCTTGATGAATGGCAGTGTGTTAACACTAAGGTCATGGCCTTCAGGAGTTCCTTCACAATTTTCATGGTGGATGCAGACACCCCGATCCCGTTCACATCTAAAGTGGCAGAACTCACTCTGCAAGCTGCAATGAGAGATGAGCCTATGCCACAGCTCCGGGAGACGGAATCAACATCTCTGCTACTTCCCGGAACAGATGACCTATGGGTAGACCTACCAGCCACCTTCTCAGTTGGCAAACTTAAACCTGACTGTGCCATCTCTCTATTTAGTGAGAGACTACCCAGGCTGTCTGATGGGCTCATCCAGACGAAATTCGACGCTAGGACACAGCTTGTAAGGTCCCTCAACGCTCTAGTCATGACAGAAACAGCTCTTGTGTATTCACAAGAACCGTTGTTCAAGATCATTGCTAAGGCACAATTGCTTAGTATGCAATGTGACTTATATGATTTTGTTGTGGCCAGGAGGAACTGTAGAAAGCATGTCCTAGCAGAATCCACGATCAGGCACAAACCCAACAAACTCCTGGCCTCTTCTATATGGGGAGCGGATCTTTTTCCAGCCTCAGCGGTCAACGAGGTGCAACATGAGGCTGCTAGGTTGAACCAAAGCCTGCGGGTTCGGTGGGGATTAGTCTCCAAAAGAAAATCGGAGTCTTCCGCATCGAATCCCAAAGCAAAGAAAAAGCCTAGGAAGTTCCAGCCCTTCCAGGCACCCCAGCAACAAGCTTTGGTTCAGGCAGTACTGGTTCCCCAACCCTCTACCTCTAAGAGCCAACCTCAACAGCAGTTTGTGCTGTTGACACAGCCACAACAGCCGCAGGCGTCAACTTCCTTTGCTGTCTCCCCAGCCTTTAACCCAACCTTTGAAAACCAGGCATTTCAGGCATTCAATAGGTTCGGTAGGGGCAGCAGAGCTAGAGGTGCCTTCCGTCAACGGGGCGGCGGAAGGGCTACCGGCCGGAGCAGAGGTGCACGCGGAGGACGTGGAGGCCGTCCATCAGCAACCCAATGAGAACTCCCAGGTAGGGGGGAGGCTGTACCTCTTTTGCCATCGTTGGAGGTTCAGCAGTTGGGCACAAAGTATTGCGTCCCAAAGGTCTGGGCTGGAGTTGGATCGAAGGTCCATCTCCACCCAACACCTTCTATCAAGAACCAACAGCGGAGTTGATAGAGTATTCCCGCGATCTCCTTCAAAAAGGAGCAGTGTCAAGAGTCAAACATTTAAAATTTCAAGGTCGCTTGTTCAGCGTGCCAAAGAAAGACTCAGACAAAAGAAGAGTAATCTTAGACTTGTCCCGTCTAAACTTATTCATTCTTTGCGACAAGTTCAAGATGCTGACCATTTCACAGGTGCGGACCTTACTTCCCTGTGGGGCCGTCACCACCTCTATAGATCTTACAGACGCCTACTATCATGTCCCGATAGCAAGGCACTTCCGCCCGTTCCTAGGCTTCATGTTAGGCAACCAAGCCTACTCCTTCAAAGTAATGCCCTTTGGGCTCAACATAGCCCCCAAGATATTTACAAAGTTGGCAGATACGGTAGTCCAGGAACTAAGGTCTCAGGGTATCATGGTAGTAGCCTATCTGGACGATTGGCTCGTGTGGGCCTCAAGATTGTCGCAAGGCAAAAGCCACAGTCATCCGTTTTCTCGAATACCTAGGATTCAAGATAAACAGGACAAAGTCCCGGCTAACCCCGGCATCCTGTTTCCAGTGGCTGGGAATTCATTGGAACTTGGATTCGCATACTCTATCAATCCCGCCGTTGAAAAGGAAAGAAATAGCCAAGGCAACCAGACAATTTCTGAAATGCAAACAGACGTCCCCGAGAAACCAAGAAAGGATCTTAGGTTCTCTCCAATTTGCTTCAGTGACGGACGTCCTATTGAAAGCCAAACTGAAAGATATAAATCGGGTTTGGCGTTCAAAAGCGAACAAAAGGTTCCGGGACAGGTTAGCTCCGATTCCGGCGATCTTATGGAAACGTCTCCGCCCCTGGGCGGAGGTCAAGAATTTGTCAAAGACAATTCCACTACAATTTCCTCCGCCTGCCTTAGTGATCCACACAGATGGATCACTAACAGGTTGGGGAGGATACTCACAGTACAAGAAGGTACAAGGTACTTGGTCCCTTCAATTCCGCCAGCTTCATATCAATGTCCTGGAAGCCATGTGGTGTTCCTCACCCTGAAGAAGATTCGCCCAGCCAAGCAATCCCATATCAAGCTGGTGCTCGACAGTGCAGTGGTAGTACACTGCATCAACAGGGGAGGTTCCAAATCAAGCCACGTGAACCATGTCATGATAGCCATCTTTTCACTAGCAGGCAAGAACAAGGGGCATCTATCAGCCACTCACCTTGCCGGAGTAAAGAACGTGGTGGTGGATGCGCTATCACACTCAGTCCCACTGGAGTCCAAATGGTCTCTGGACAAGAAGTCATTCAGTTGGGTATGTCAGCTAGTACCGGGGCTCCAGGTGGATCTCTTCGCCACGGAATCGAACCACAAACTCCCTTGTTATGTGGCCCCCAACCTGGACCTTCTGGCTTACGCCACGGACACGTTGGCTATAGATTGGAATCAATGGAACAAGATTTACCTTTTTCCTCTGGTGAATCTTCTCAAGAAGGTTCTGAACAAGCTCAGGACATTCAAGGGTCAGGTGGCTCTGATAGCTCCCAATTGGCCCAAGAACAATTGGTTCCCTCTTCTCCTGGAGTTGGGCCTCCGCCCTCAACGGATCCCCAACCCCAAGCTGTCACAGCTAGTACAAACGAGGACTGTGTTCGCTTCCTCAGGAATTCAGAAAGCCCTAACTTTATGAACTTCATGAAGTTTGCAGCTCAGAGGGATGCTGATATCGATCCTCAGAACATCATGTTCTTAGAATCAGATAAACGTGAATCAACCCTTCGTCAATACAATTCAGCAGTTAAAAAATTGGCTGGGTTCCTGAACGAATCTAATGTACAAACAATGACCACAAATCTTGCAATCTCCTTTTTCAGGTCATTATTTGAACAAGGTTTGGCAGCTAGTACTATCACTACTACCAAATCACCCCTGAAAAAGATTTTCCAATTCGGATTCAAGATAGATCTAACAGACTCATACTTTACTTCTATCCCAAGAGCTTGCGCCAGGCTCAGACCTACTGAAAGGCCCAAGTCAATGTCATGGTTCTTAAATGATGTCCTTAAGTTTGCCTCAGTTACTAACAATACCTCGTGTGATTATCAATCCCTATTGAGGAAAACACTATTCCTCATAAGCTTAGCCTCAGGGGCTAGGATTTCAGAACTGTCAGCCTTATCTAGAGACCCAGGTCATATAGAATTTCTCCCTTCAGGGGAAGTGTTACTTTCTCCAGATCGACAATCCCTTGCCAAAAATGAGGATCCATTAGATAGGTGGGCCCCGTGGAAAATCGTTCCACTTCCACAGGACCCATCCCTTTGCCCGGTAGCTTCATTGAAAGCTTACTTAAATAGGACAACTTTGAAATCTTCTGGGCCTCTGTTTATTAGAGAAAAAGGTGGAACTATTTCCCTAAAAGCTATTAGGCAACAAATTTTATATTTTATCAAAAAAGCCAACCCGCAGTCCTTCCCACGGGTACATGATATTTGAGCTATAGCTACCTCAATAAACTTTTTCCAACATATGAAATTTGAAGATCTGAAGAAGTACA
>NC_087204.1:54039309-54129309 GCF_015104395.2 Macrobrachium nipponense | reverse complement strand
CGATTCTCGGACATTCCACTGAGGCGTTAGAGATGTGTATTTCTGGTGATAAAGTTCACTCTCGTCGTGGTTCGGAAGTCACGTAAAGCCGTTGGTCTCGTTGCTGAATAACCACTGGTTCCATGCAACATAAATACACCATACAAACAAATACAAGGTACAATATACCACATAAACATAACATCTGTACTGTCCATGAAAATACCTTTTATGTCAACCCCCCATATTCGCGCTCTCGAGATTCACAGACTCGCCTATTTGCCGATTTTTTGTGGGCATATCTATAAATGATTCGCTGGAGGACTCGCTAATTTGCAGATTTTTACGTCAATAAATATTCACTAATTAGTGTATTTTGATGTTATTTTTATGCTACAAAAATTTACTCATTTTCAAATATTAACATTGATTAAGACTGTATTAAGTTTAATTAGATTAAATTGTATTATTAAATAATAAAAATAATCATTAGCTCTCAATCTCTCTTACTGAGATGTGTTTTTGTATGATAAGTAAATTATTTACTAATTTTCAAATACTATTAATGTAAACAGCATTAATAGTAAGGTTTTAGTTCATGAATTAAAAAATTATAAGAATGATGGAAATCCCAATCTTTTAGCATAGAGAAACCTGACAGCAAGGGTAGGGGAATGTTGCCATCTTAGTGAGTCTAATAATTGCTGCCATGTTGGGGTCGAAGGATATACTGAAATTCTCTCTCTCTCTCTCTCTCTCTCTCTCTCTCAGGGAAAATCTCTTTAAGCAACTGGTATTAACTCATATTTATCCGTTGATAAATACTGTTCACTAATTAGTGTATTTTTATGTTTTTTTCATGACTAAATAAATTTTTATGATACAAAAATGATTTACTAATTTTCAGGTATTAATATTTATTAATACTGTATTAAGCTTAATATTAAATGATATTAAGTAATAGAAATAATATTTTTTTCTCTCTCTGTATGATAAATAAATGATTTACCTAATGTGTTATAAGTACTAATTTTCAAATATTAGTAAGACTAAATAATAATAATAACAATAATAATAATAATACACTGTTATTACAATATTTATGCATTATTGAAAAACAGAATTTACCCCTGTCTTTTGCCTTCTAAGTTGTGAAGGAGGGGGAGGATGGGCCTCTCAGAAATGTCACATTACTTGACAGAAAGTGACCAGGGTCCAAATTGTTGCCAAGCCTGATCATCTCTCTCTCTCTCTCTCTCTCTCTGCCAAAGGGTAGAATTAGAAATGGATTGATAGATAGACAAATAGATACTTAGTTCAGCCCTCTCTCTCTCTCTCTTTGGAAAAGATAAACTATGGCAGAGGGGAATAAGTGTTGCCTATAGAGGTTCATTTCATTCTTTTGATATCTTGAGAAGTTATTCTCTCTCTCTTATAGTAATCTCTATGTCATCGAAATAATTCATAGATAATTTCACTCTTGATGGTTAAATATATGATGTTGCCCATCCAATGTTCTGTGTGTGTGTGAGTTTGTTTTACTGGCTGTATGTATATATTTCTAATGGTAAAATGTTTAAAATGTCTGTGAAATGATAATATAATTTCAAAGATTAATACTGTAATAGAATAATAATTTAAGGTATATTTGATGTAGGATGATATTCTAAGTAATGTTTGGTATTTGAAATTTCAAGATAGGCAGTTATAAGCCTTTTTAGAGGAGTTTTAAGTTTTTGCTGATTCTAGCTATCCGCGGCCGGGTCTGCTACGCATCCCCTGCGAATGCAGGGGTTCACTGTTCATTATTAATGTTACGTTTCTGACATTTCAGCTCAGTTTTTGTAGTGTACAAAAACATGACTTGCAACGCAATAGCTAATTGACATAGTAGATATTTCAAGTTATACCATAGAAATTTGTCAAATACATAATATGTTTTGAAAATCTGACCTTGGAGGTGATGATGGAGGGTATAGGTAAGACCTATGTGATTGTGATAGGTAAGACCTATGGGATTGTGACCACCAAACACTTAGAATTTCAGAACACATGCTCGTCAGATAAACGAAGAATGCTGAATCAATTATACTTTATAATGATGACTTTATGTTCACTGTTGGTAAATTACAGCATGTCTGTACTGTATGTTTAAAAAATTTTAATACTAAAGTAATTGCACAAAATGTTTTATAAAATCACCAAAGCAAAGGTGTGTTGAATTACACAAACAAATGGCAGAATTTGAAAACATTAAGATCTTTACACTGTATAAGATGCAGCACAGTACAGTATTGGATGGATTAGAAGCCACACTGGGCAGGGCATGCTGGTTCAGTTACAGTAACTGACGGAAAAGAAACCCACATTTGCAAGTAGACAGGGTAACATTGGGAGCATTTATTTCATCACATTTTATGCCATGCACCCTTGCCAAAATTTCTATTTTTATCATATATAATTTTTGTTTCATACATCCAGGTCTTCAGACCTTTCTGGCTCAGTAAGTTTAGGTGCTTAGTCTATTTCATCTTGTATCAGTGAAGTTTTAATTTTTTTACATATAGTATTATGTTGAGGTTTGAATTTCAGTATTTCATGAACATGACTGCATATTTCAAAATTTCTGAATAAAACATATTAAAGCCTTGGAATAAGACCTGGTAATCTTGATAAAAGTACGTTATTATAAATAGATCTAGATTTGTATTTTGATGTTTTTGTCCTCAGTTCCCTTGCAGAGGATTTAGGTAGTGTTCTAGAGAATATTTGCTGAACGTTGGACTGCTTATGAATGTGACTATTGATGCAAAAAACAAATTTTCCTGATAAATACTGGATTCTTAAGTTAGCAGTGAGGGACAGTTAGAAAAACAGTAGCCTGGGTGAATTGTAAGGAGATTGGCAAAATGTTGTTGATAAGTTATATACCATCAGTGCACTATTGTTAGGAAAGTTTATCCCATCAGTAAGCAGACACAAAGTTTTGGCATGTAACACTACACTTCTTGTTGTAGCATGGACTTCAGTACATGTAATGGAAAGGAAGGAGGTTCTGTAGAACTTGGGCACATGCAATGGAAAGGAAAGCGGTTTTGAAGAAGTGCGACTACAAGAGGCCAGTATCTATGACTGGAGTGTACAGTGAATATCTTATACACATTACTGTATTATAAAAGAGGAAGTTGCTGATAGATGTGGTTTCCAGTGTCTGGAAAACAGAGATTCCAAGGGTAAATATAATTTGGACACATGATAGGAATGAAATAAATCATGAATAATAGATATGCTGTAGATGAAAACATGGATCAAATGGTAATGCAGGTAAAAATGCACAAAATTGAAAAGTTGTAAAACCACATTGTGTTTAAGCCTTCATTGTAAAATATGAGATTAAAATACTGATGATGATGTACCATTATCATCATCAAAAACAAAAACAGTCACACTATCACTGTGCAGGCTGTATTATTTATGGAGACAGATTTCCAAGAATTTTATCTTTTTCTCAAGGAGGAGTTTTTCTTACTCTCTGTGCTTCATTTAAACCAGATCATCTTCCTGCTATTATAGCAGTTTCACTTTGACTTTCCAACATTCAACTCCATCGTTAAAAGAGATGGATGATTGGAGTTCAGGAGAATGAATTTAAGGCCAGGTTTTTTTTTTCATGATCAGTCTCTCACCAGAGGGACTAGACTTCAAAGATTCTATCTCCCTGGGTGTGTCCTCGATAGATCTGGACTTCAGAGTCATAGGTGACCCTAATAACCTCTGGTGATAGAAGTTCACTCTCGACGTGGTTCGGAAGTCACGTAAAGCCGTTGGTCCCGTTGCTGAATAACCACTGGTTCCATGCAACGTAAAAACACTATACGAACAAACAAATAGACAGACCCTAATAATTGGTTAGGTATGTGATGAGAATATGAAAATACTTAGGCTGCAGATGTGGATCAGGATCTTGCTGCTTTCTTATAAAATTAACTGATATTTCAAATGGCTCAATACTTTTCAGCACCCAGTTTATAAGTGGTAACAAGTATTTATTTGACATACAGTAGCAAATATGGTTGAATCAGATTATGATTACTATTGTACAATTGCATGTGCTAAGATTTTATTTTACAATTTACCACTTTTCTGTACAAGGTACTATATTACTTTTAACCATGATCATTTCATGTAAAACCATTTTTGAAGAAACTGTCTCTTTCAGAATCTTTTTCCAAAGGTGGTGCTGTATTAAGAATAAATGATTCATCAACACAGAATCTCATTGTTTTAAACTTGAACATTCTTCTGCAAGGAAATGCGAGCTTTACTGTTAGTATGGAATACAAGTATAAGAAGACAGAAATACTTAGGCTTCATTATATCCGTTCAGAAAAATTACTACAAGTTAAGGTATGTTGTGTACTTTGGTTTGTAAGGCCGTACATACTTGTCAATTTAGCTTGTAAATTATACATGATTTTCACTACTTTACTACTAATCCTTAGACATATACATAACAGTATTTTGAATATAAGTTAGTATTATGTATTGTTGTTATGAATTCAGAACTGTCAGATTATTGTATTTCCCTGCATTGAAGATGGTGTGAACTCAAAAATGTACCCCAATTTTGACCAGCAGAATTTCGAAAAAATAAATAGGAATAAAATATGGTTATTTTACAAGTTGAATGCTTGGTTTTGCTTTGGTATGTTGCACACTGTCTCATTGCATTGAAGTACCCTGACTTTGGCTAAGGTTATGATGAAAATATCTGGTGTTATGTTTTTACAGCTCCTTGATTTTATTATTTATTTAACTTTTCTGAAGTTGACTTACTCTACTAGCAAACTGGAAAACTCGAACAGAATACCAAGTACATAAAGTATATAGCATAAACATTTTCTCAGTGCATGGAAATGGATGTAGGACACAGCTTGATCTGAATGTTCAGGTTTTAATATTAATGGATGTAGGATTATGCAGCAATTTTTCCAATCTTAGACAAGGGTAAACTAAACACCACAATAGGAAATATTTAAGATACAAAATAACGTATTTTTTATAATGTAGTCACTGTTCTCATCCTCAAAGAGTTAGCCTTTCCATGGTCTAACCAGAGCTCCATGGTGACCAGACTAACATCAAAGAATTATCTTTTAACTGGTCTTGTGGCTGGGTATTATGTCAGAATGTTAAACATTACAACGTGATAGAGTATAGATGGACTCAGGATAAGAGGGCACTTTCTCTTATCCTCAGCGAATGCTGAACCCAGTGTACCTACGTCAAAACCCGTGAAAAGAAGTGGCTATGGGCATATGCCCTGTCATATTGTTTACATACGACCAGAAACGGATCAAGAAGCCATTACTTTTTTCTGGTCAACAGTGTAAAGTATAGTGAAACCAGTGCTCCGTGATTCAAGATCTTCGCTTCTGTAATTTCATTACTGAGGATCATGGAAAAATCTGAGTTGAAAGCTAAGTGCATAGTCTTAAGTTCCAGCTAACAATTTTTTTATTTTGAACTGTGGAACAATAATTTGTGTGAAAAACCGTAAACTGCCTTTTTCGTGAGCACTCATTGGGGTTTCTCACGATTTCTGATCAGTATTTGTAAAAGCACAAATTGTTTTGAAGAAGTTGTCATTCTATTTAGAAGTTTCTTCCAAAGAAATGTTCCACAATTATTATGCATGCGCAATAGTCACTTCTTATGCAGTTTTGACATACGAAACTGGGTATATACAGCTTCGCTGAAGACAAGAGAAAATGTTTTCTTATCTTTAAGTCCATTATACTCTATCACATGTCATAGTGTTTTCATTATGGCATAATACCCGGCTACAAGACCAGGCTAAGAGATATTTCTTTGATATTAGTCTAGTCACCATAGGGTGCTGGCACACAGCATGGAGGGTAAACCCTTTGAGAACGAAACAGTGACTATGCTATCAAAAATGCAACGTAACATTATTTATAAATGCAGTTCATTTTAAATGAAGTAAAGGTGTAATTTTGCCAGTTTCAGACATGCTTTCACTTGTTTCAAAAAGTTTTGCAGGCTGCATTACTGTTAGTGTGTTTACTATAATTCATTTTACAATCATTGTATTGTAAATAATATAGTAATAATAATAAAAAGATGATTCAATTAAATGTATTTTGGATTCTAGCTAGGTAGTACTTATGGTAAATAAAATAAGTCTACAGTAGTAAGTAGCAGTGTTGACATTAGCCTTTGGAGGACCTCACGTTCACAAATAAGAACTGGGGGTGATATTTTGAGTAATTTTATAGAAAAAAATGCATTTTATATGTCATCAACTATGATTCATAATCTTATCAAGTAAATATTATACTTAATAGTCAGTGAATGATTTTATTGTGCAGGTATAGCCAAGGCTGAATGTACTGAATTTTTGTTACATCTCTTGACCAGTATATTTATGCTGTGAGTGCTCTCTGACTATTAATGGTTACAAAGCATATGTTCACATATTACAGATTATTGTAATTTTTAAAAAATTCAGATTTCTACTTTTGAAAATTTTTTAGACAAAAATAAATGGAGAAATGCAAGGATTACAAACTACATAAAGTAATTTGTAGTTCAAGATTGTTCACCAATCTTAAAATTCACCTTTAAACCGTGAACTTTTCACATTTTCTTATGCTAGTGTAGTTTGAGATTCTTTTTATGTAATAATTTTACAGGATCATCAAATATTTTATGGACTTGGGGAAGAGCAAGGTTGGCGTCGAATCACTCGCAATCTATTAATAGATGTACATAAAGGTGCAGCTGCTTCACCACAGCTGCGCAAACAGTTCAAAAAGGTTAGAATTCTATGTTGAATTTTTCTTCCCTATTATTTATGGTTGGATAAAGTTTTACAAAACAGTATTCAGCAGATAGTGTTTCCAATTTTGTACTGTTGTGTATACTTTATTTCACTAACTACACTGTATACATATTTTAAATGGGGAAAGTGCAGGTTATAATTATTCCCTTTCCCAGTTTAGGAAATATAAAAAGTGTCAGTACTGTCACTAAACAGTTATTTTTATCTACTAAAAATGCATTTCAGTACATTTTCAATAGAACTAAATGGTTTATGACATTATGATAAAAATAGTGAAATGTTTTATAAGTCTACCAGCACCATTAAATGGAAATACAGTAGACCCCCCATATTCACGGGGACGGGTACCAGATCCCCTGCGAATAGCTAAAATTTGTGAATACTTAAAACCTCCCTAATAATGCTTAGAACTGCCTATTTTGATAGTTAAAACACAAAAAACACACTAAAAAGCCTTCGACTACCTGAGTTTTTAAAGTTTTATCACAAAACGTGCATTTAGTCATGAAATTTATATGAAAATACAGTAATTTGTGAATATTTCCCAGTGATAAATACCACGAATAGGCAAATTTTCCGCGAATAGTTGGTATATACAGCCCATAGAAAAATTCGCAGATAGGCAAGTCCTCAAGTAATGGGGGTTGACTGTACAACATTACTACATACATTCACTATTGTTGTCATGTAACATAAAGGGACATGCTGTGATAAATTAGTTCCTGCTTTTTCAGCCCCTTTTGTTTACTTACAATAAAAAATGGATTTTGACGAAGGAAAAATCTATTTCTGGGCGAGGGTTCGTGTCGCCCAGTGAAATAATCCCTTAAGTTCATTATTTCTAGGTAAATGATACTAACATTACCAGAGAAAAATAAAAATAGGGGGATGTCAGAGTAACTGACTCGCTCACCCTAAATAAAAAGAGGGTGTCAGTATGGTGCTGGGGCAAGTGAGACCACTACCACAAACCTCTTGACATTTAGAATTCTCCTTCATCAAAATCCCCCTCCCTGAGAGAGCTGACACACGGCGGCGCCAGCAACTACTACTACACATCCCCACCACGCAGACCGCAGCGCCTCTCGTGCCATTCCTTGAAGTTAGATACCAACCTTGGGCGCAAGGGATGGGAGAACAGGGTGGGGGGATTTCACTGGCGACACGAACCCTTGCCCAGAAATAGAGTTTTTCCTCGTCAAAATCCTTTTCTGGGCTCAGTTCGTGTCGCTTCGTGAAATAGTACCAGAGAATTAGCACAAGGTTGAAAATTAAAATAAGGTCTCAATAAAACGAAGAAAGAAAATAAATGAATATAATCAAGTTGAAAAAATTTTACAAGTTATCATGACTAAGGTTAACTTAACCTAAAATAATAAATGTCAGCTTAAGGCATAATTGGACTTAAAATTAAACTTAAACTAACTTATGATAATTTAGAACTAGATTTTATGATACAACATGATTAAATATCTTAATACATATAAGTGTGTTTCCCTAGCAAAAAAATAAGGGAAAACGACACTAAAAGGTTACAGTCAGTAATCAATATTTACAATTGTGAGTGCCCCTAGCAAAAAAGTAAGGGGCACATCACCATAAGTAGCCTTTTTAGGCAGCTAAGGCTGAAGGACCCAATTAAACATGACGGTAAGGTTAGGTGAATTGTTAGTGAGGCAGGTAGAAAGGAGATCTGGATCTTCGACTACAACTACCGAACAGTGTCAGGAGAAACTATGTTTCCCGCTGCCACTGCCGGAAATTTAAGAGATTCCAAGGATTTTAACCCTCTAACGCCGAAGCGGCAAAAAAAAATAAAAAAAAAAATTGTCTCCCGTGTGCCGGAGGTGTTTCAGAGTGAGCGCGGAAGCGGAAAAAATACACCACAGCGTGCTTGGTTTTCAAGATTAAGAGTTCATTTTTGGCTCCTTTTTTTGTCATCGGCTGAAGTTTAGTATGCAACCATCAGAAATGAAAAAAATTATCATTATCATATATTAATAATGCGATATATGATAGCGCAAAAACGAAATTTCATATATAATTGTATTCAAATCGCGCTGTGCGCAAAAACGGTTTAAAGGGTAAAACAAGTTACTGTTTTTTTTCGTTGTAATGTACACTAAATTGCGATCATTTTGGTATATAACACATTGTAAAACGATAAAAGCAACACAGAGAAATATTATCACAAAATAATGCATGAATTTCGTAACGCGCGGACATAAATATTTTTTTCAAAAATTCACCATAAATCTAAATATTGTCCTAGAGACTTCCAATTTCTTTCAAAATGAAGACAAATGATTGAATATTACTATACTGTAAGAGTATTAGCTTACAATTGCAGTTTTCGACCCTATCTGACGAGTTAAAGTTGACCGAATGTCGAATTTTTTTATATATTTTTTTTTATATGCAATTATTTCGGAAATAAGAAAAGCTACAAGCTTCAAATATTTTTTATTTTATTCTACATGAAATTGCGCACATTTTCATATATAAAACTCTATGAAATGCCTAATATGAAACGGAGCAATATTCCGAGAATGGTACGTACGCATTTCGGAGATTTGTGGCGGAGAATCCGCGCGCGGAAGGGAAGGAAAGATTTTTTTTTAAATTCACCATAAATCCAAATATTTTGCTAGAGACTTCGAATTTGTTTCAAGATGAAGATAAATGACTGAATATTACTAGACTGAAGAGTTTTAGCTTACAATTGCGTTTTTCGACCATTTCGGTAGAGTCAAAGTTGACCGAACGTGGTTTTTTTTCTATTTATCGTGATTTATATGCAAATATTTCAAAAATGAGAAAAAGCTACAACCTTCAAGTTATTTTTTGTTGTATTCTACATAAAATTGCGCACATTTCATATATAAAACTTTATGTAACGGCTAATTTAAAATGGTGCAAACATTACCACAATCGCATGTATGATTTTTTCGGAAGAGTTACCGCGCGGACGTAAAGAAATGTTATTTTTTTCATAAATTCACCATAAATCGAAATATTGTGCTAGAGACTTCCAATTTGTTGCAAAAACGAAGGTAAATGCTTGAATATTACTAGAATATAAGTGTTTTAGCTTACAATTGCGTTTTTCGACCATTTCGGTAGAGTCAAAGTTGACCGAAGGTTGAAATTTTGGCAATTATCGTTATTTATATGATAATATCTCAAAACTGATAAAGCTACAACCATGGGTTGTGTTAGTTGTATTGTGTATGAAATTGCGCACATTTCCATATATAAAACTTTATATAACGGCTAATTTTAAAATGGTGCAAACATTACCACAATCGCATGTATGATTTTTTTCGGAAGAGTTACCGCGCGGACGTAAGGAAAAAGTTTTTTCATAAATTCACCATAAATCGGAATATTGTGCTAGAGACTTCCAATTAGTTGCAAAATTAAGGTAAATGATTGAATATTACTAAAATATAAGAGTTTTAGCTTACAATTTGCGTTTTTTTGACCATTTCGGTAGAGGTTCAATGTTGACCGAAGGTTGAAATTTTGGCAATTATCGTTATTTATATGAAAATATCTCAAAACTGATAAAAGCTACAATCATGAGTATTTTATTGCATGTATTTTTAACATAAAAATGCGCTACTAATTTTTCATATATAATACTTCATGTAACGGTCTAATTTACAATGGTACAAAAATTATGTCAAAGTGACGAAATAATTCAGAGATGTGTCACAGATACTTTTTAGTGCGATAAGAAAGAAATTCGCGCTTGCGCGCCTGCATAACGATTGTAACAAAACAAACACCTTGATCCGTGAACTCCCAGCATCCCCCAAGGGCGCGTGATTCAAAAGTTTAGGCTGGTAGGCTATAAGTATTTTTCCACGAATTTTCAAAAAAAACTTTTGTATGTCGACGTAAAATACGTCCAGTCGGCACCCGAGAGACAAAAAATGTTGACATAAAATACGTCCAGTCGGCGTTTAAGGGTTAAGTAGTGCCGTTTAAAAACTGTCGGCGATTTCCAGCCTGTATACTTCTTCAATTCATCGAAATTCATATGTTGGAAGTAATTGATAGAGGTGGCTCCTGCCCTGATGTCATGGGCTGTAGGGAATGAGTCAGGGTTAGTCTGTTTTGATAAAATAGAGGATTTGTTGTCTAATCCCTTTTACTGAAATAGTGCCACCGTTTTTCCCTCATAAAAGAGGGGGCCTGAGGATCTAGAAGATGTCCTGGACAGATAGGCTCGTTAGGTCGTCACCGGACAAAGAGAAGGGTATTGTGGAAGAGGGAGGATCTTCCAAGGAGCCCACCTTATTAAGGGGTCCTCATTCTTGGCCAGAAATCTACGATCTAGGGATAGTAAGACTTCTCCTGAGGGGAGGAATTCCACATGTCCAGCATCTCTGGAAAGGGCCGACAGTTCTGATATTCTGGATCCTGAGGCCAAACTTAGTAAGAATAATGTTTTCTTAATAGCATTAAATAGTTACATGAACGTTGTCAGTGTGTGAAGCCAGTTTGAGAACGTCATTCAAGAACCATGAAAAAACTGAACTAGGCCTGCCTTTCTGAAGGTCTGAGCTAGCACAGGCTTTAGGAATAGACGTAAAGTAGGAGTCTGATAAGTCTATCTTAAAGCCATACTGGAAGATTTTCTTTATAGCTAAATTAACTGTCATGGTTCGGGTGTTTGTTTCCTTCAGGAAATTTGCCAATTTCTTTACAGCAGCATTGTACTGACGTAAAGTTGATTCCCTCTTATCCGATTCTAAGAAAAGGATATTCTGGGGTGATCGATTTATTTGCATCTTTTCTTAGCCGCAAACTTCATGAAGTCCATAAAGTTAGGGTTTTGAGAATTCCTGAGGAAGCGAACACAGTCCTCATTTGTCTGACTGAAGATAGCTTGGGATTAGGAATCCGTCCGAGGTCGGAGACCCATTCCAGAGTAGAGGTACCATTTTGCTCTTGTCCCAATCCGGGGCTACTAGAGCTACTTGTCCTTGAATGTCCTGAGTTTGCTCAGGACTTTCATAGAAGATTCACTGGAGGAAAGATGTAAATCTTCCTCCACTGATTCCAATTATGGACATGGCGTCTATGGCATAAGCCAGAGGGTCCAGGTTGGGGGCCACATAGCAAGGGAGCTTGTGGTTCGCTTGAGATGCAAAAAGATCCACCTGGAGACCTGGGACCCTTTGATATATCCACTGGAATGAGCGCTTGTCCAGGGACCACTCCCGATTCTAGAGGAAACTGATCGAGACAGGGCGTATGCGATCTACGTTCCTTACTCCCGGCCAGATGGGTGGAGGATAGATGCCATTTGTACTTTGTTGCTAGAGAGAAAATGGCTATCATGACATGGTTCACATGTTTTGACTTGGATCCTCCCCTGTTGATGCAGTGTACCACTACTGCGCTGTCCAACACCAGCTTTATATGGGAATTCTTGGCTGTATAAGCCTCTTCAGAGTGAGGAATACTGCCATGGCTTCCAATACATTTATGTGAAGCTGGCGGAACTGAGGCGACCAAGTCCCTTGAACTTTCTTGAATTGGGAGTATCCTCCCCACCCGCTTAGAGAGGCGTCCGTATGGATAACTAACGCCGAGGAGGGAACTGGAGGGGCGGAGACGTTTGCGAAGAACTGGCGGAATTACTGACAACTTGTCCCGAGATTTGACATTTGCTCTTGAGCGCCAAACTCGGTTTATATCCTTCAATTTTGCTTTCAACAGAACGTCTGTGACTGATGCAAACTGAAGGGAACCTAGGATCCTTTCCTGGTTTCTCCTTAACGTCTGTTTGCATTTGAGGAATTGTCTTATTAACTTGGATATTTCTTTTCTTTTGGCCAACGGAATTGACAGAGTGTGGGAGCTTTATCAGGTTCCCACACTGAAGAATGCCCGAGCCTACTGGAAACGAGACTCCGGCGAGCCTGGATTTGGTCTTGTTTATTTGGAACCCCAGATGTTCCAGAAATTGAATTACTTTGTCTGTGGCTTTGAGGCATTCCTCGACAGTTGTTGCCCAAATGAGCCAATCGTCGAGGTACGCTACTACCATTATCCCTTGTGACCTCAGTTGTTGGACCACTGATTCCGCTATTTTCGTGAACACCCTGGGGGCTACGTTCAGCCCGAAGGGCATCACTTTGAAAGAGAATGCCTGGTCTCCTAGCTTGAAGCCTAGGTATGGGCGGAAGTGTCTCGCGACTGGGATATGATAGTATACGTCTGTAAGATCGATAGAGGTGGTGACGGCCCCACGGGGAAGTAAGGTCCACACCTGTGAAATAGTCAGCATTTTGAACTTGTCGCAACGAATGAATAAGTTTAGACGGGACAAGTCTAAGATTATTCTTCGTTTTGTTGAGTCTTTCTTTGGCACGCTGAACAAGCATCCTTGAAACTTTAAATGTTTGACTCTTGATACTACCCCTTTCTGAAGGAGCTCTTGCGCATACTCTGTCAATTCCCTCGTTGGAACCTGAAGGAATGTTTTGGATGGAGGAGGACCTTTGATCCAACTCCATCCCAGCCCTTTGGACACAATACTTTGTGCCCAATTGCTGAATCCCCATCCGTGTCGGAAGAGGAACAGCCTCCCTCCTACCTGAGGGTTCTCACTGTGACTGTGCAGGATGTGCTCCGCGCCCTCCACGGAAGTGTCTCCCCCTCTTGGGTGCCCTTCCGCCACCCCTCTGTCGAAATGCACCCCTAGCTCTGCTTCCCCTTGCGAACTTATTGATGGCTTGAAAGGCCTGGCTTTCGAATACTGGATTGAAAGCTGGGAAAACAGTGTAGGAGGTCGAGGGTTGGTTTTGGGGCGTCAACAGGAGGATGGGCTGGTTTTGGGCCTTGGAAGTCGACGGTTGCACTGGTTGTGAAACCGGGACTGCCTGAACGAATTGTTGTTGCTGCTGTGCCTGGAAGCTCGGGAACTTCCTGGGCTTCTTCAGTTTCTTAGAACCCGAGGGGGTGCTTTCTGGCTTCCTTTTGCTAGAAAGACCCCAACGGACCCTGAGGCTCTGGTTGAGCCTGGTTGCTTCATGATGAACCTCATTTACAGCAGCTGCAGGGAAGAGGTCCGCTCCCCAGATTGAAGACGATAGCAACTTATTTGGTTCATGTCTTTATAGTTGCTTCCTGCAGGACATGTTTCATGCAGTTTTCGTCTTGCCGTTACAAAGTCGTACAGATCCGACTGTACGGTTTGGGTTTGTGCCTTAGCCAGAAAAGCCTTAAACAGAGGTGCTCCGTACCGTATGTCATGCGGCAACCTCTGTCATCACTAAGGCGTTAAGTGTCCTTCCTAACCTGATCCTTGCGTCGAATTCCGCTTGGATCAAGTTGTCCGGCAGTCTTGGGAGTCTCTCCCCGAACTGGTCAATAGCACAGTCCAGTTTGAGTTTCCCAACTGTAAAAGATGTCGGAAGGTCAGCCCAGAGGTCCTCAGAAGCTGGGAAGAGTGGGGACGTCGGGTCTGACTCTCTCAGTTGAGGGAGCGGCCTCTCTTTCATGGCGGCCTGGATGGTAACTTCCGCAATTTTTGTGGTGAAGGGGAGTGGTGCCTCCTCCTCCGTCACAAAGATTGTGAATGGGCTCTTGAATGCCTGAAGCCTGGTATTGGTGCAGTCCCAATCTTCCAGGCACCTCACCCATTCTCTTTGAGCCTGTTCCCGACTGTAAATTACAGTTTCTTTCGGGATCTTGTCTTCTCTATTCAGGGCTGCCTCCGTCAATCTAGCATACCCCATGAAGGTGGTTGAAGATCGGCGGAGGAACTCGCAAGTCCTCGATACGATGAGTTCCACAGTCCGGGATCGAGATCATTCTGTCCTTGAAGGGTGGGAAGGCTGCTACCCTCCAAGGATTACTCATGGTGAATGCGAGAGAGAGTCGTAACTGGCATTGAAGCCACTCCGGTGCCTGCCAGAGGAAAGAACTGCTGATTGGGGGATCTGGCTAAGACCCGCTAACAAGTTCTCCTGGTTCGTCAGCCGATCCGAGATGTTCTGGATCGACTGACCGGACTGCGCGAACGAGGTGGAGATCTGGGCAAGCATCTGATCAAGCCTATCGTTCACTATTGTCCCTACCATGTTCCCCACCTGCTGCATGACCCCTGCTGTAAAGGAGACGGGATCGAAGGGGCCAGAGTACTGGTCGCAGACAGGGGTCTCCGGGACGAGCTCCGGTGGACGTAGACGGTACTGGTCATCAGCGGGAGCGCGGACCTTTTCTTTAGAGGACTTGCCCCTAGACCCTTTGGAGTGCGAAGAAGATGTCTTCGCTTTCTCTGCTCCGGGATGGTGAGCCGGAGTCTTATGAGAAGATGAGGCCGAAGTCTTCTTAGAAGACGACCTCTCCAGGGTTTTTTGCTCACGTTGTCCTTTCACCTTAGGAACAACCGAGGCAGCAGACGTCCTAGCCGGAATTTCCGATGCGGAAAAACCTTGGAAGGAAGCAGAAGAAGGGACAGGAGATGAAGATCCAGACGCGCCCAAGGGAAGCCCTTGAGCGCCCAACAAACCTACCTCAACCATCAACTCACCTTCCCCTACCGTCATAGGTTCTACGTTAAGGTCCAGGGTGGCAACGTCCGCTGTGTCTCAGGCTGCCCCTTCCGTCCAGGCCTGCTCCACTTGTAGCTGGATGGCAGCGATAGCCGGCGCTGCCGCAACAGGGTCGATGTAGCCGGTCGACTTGCCGCCTGGGAAGATTCGGACAGCCATGTTCTTGCATTCTTCCCGAAGTCACCTACCCAGGCTTTCAGGGTGGCCGTTACATCCCGCCTCCTGACAGTTGGTAGCCTGTAAGTGAACAGATACATAAGTATCAGCATATACTAACAGGACCCGTCATAAGATATGATGCTCCGCTGCATGCCGGAGTAAAATAAATTTTGGGCATAATCCTCTCCTGTAATCCGTGTGAGAGTCCATAGGGCTCGGTATACTGGTTTGAAAACTCCGGTACACCGGAGCAAAGATTTCCGTCAAACCAGATACCTGCTCATATACATATAGTACACCGAGGTGAGGGTACAACACAGTGGAGAACGTGAGAAGATTATCCATAAAGTTAAGCAAAATAAAAAAAAACAAATAATGGTGTATGCGGAGCCTAGCTCCGCTGTAGAACCCTTCCGCCAACCCACGGGGCACACGGATGGTGAGCGGGTGCTCCGCCGGAAGACGAAAGAGACTACAACAACCAAATACAGGGGAAGCATGTAAGGCCTACTCCGTATTCCCCGCCCAAAGAGCTGGCAGAGCCAGCTATACACGTAAAGATAGGGAGGGAACAGGAGAACAACCATAGAATGCCGGAGAAGGCCCGATGCGAGCTGGCGGGGTGGCCAACCCAACCTGAACACACCAGGACCTCCCCGAAGCTCAAAGAAAACGTGACCGGTCCAACAGGACCCCTGCTTAAGTCCGTGACTCCCGTATCCCTCCTGGTAGGGAGGAAGAGGGGAGGGGTACCTGGATGGTTGCCATAGCGATCGTGAGCGAGCAAGAACTAACCTTCCCTCCACGTGGGAGGAAGGGGAGGAGGGGGACTGAGACCAGGGCGACCAGTTGGCTCAACGCATGTGCAGGTGGACCACGAGGTGATAATGCAACAAAACATAGCCTGGGTCAAACTGATCAACGCGAGCACAGGTGGACCACAAGGCGATAATGCAACAAAACATAGCCTAGGTCACACTGATCGCCCCTAACATGCAACCCATAACAAGTACATCATAATAAAAAGAAAAGAAGGAAATCACAAGTGGGAGAAAAAGGAGGGACGTCCAGGAGAGGTAGGCTAGTCTCCCCGAAGGGGAACGAGCAAACCACTCGGGAGCTGGCCTCTGCCGATACGTAAAACGGAGGGCGACGGCCAGGATGGCTGGACTAAAGAATAATATCCATAGAATAAATCAAAATAATAACCCACACGCCTAAACACCTAGACAAAGGGACATGCATGCATGAACACCAATCTAAGGCTTAGGCAAAGGATTTCCGAATAGTACAATGTAAGCATAGAATGGTGGAAACTTCTGTACCACGTAAAAATATCTCATGATAAAGGCATATATACACAAGGAATAGTTACCACGGTATGGGAGACCGAAGTAGCTAACCGAGCACGAGGCGAGCTGGCAAGGCGAGCCATGCGCCAGACCAGGGAGACTATTATTGCACCTAAAAAATGGTTAAAAACAGCTCCTGGCTGGCTAAAACTAGTATATAACCTTTCGGGGTACTTAACTTAGCTGCGGCGATAGCTTGCAATTCCATCTCTATTGAAGGTAATCCCAAAAAGTGCACAAAAACACAGAGCAGTCTTAGACACGTGCATACAGAAGTTCGCTAACTAAAAGGATGGCCACGAGAGGCACTGCGGTCGGCGTGGTGGGATGTGTAGTAGTAGTTGCTGGCGCCGGCCGTGTGTCAGCTCTCTCAGGGAGGGGGATTTTGATGAAGGAGAATTCTAAATGACAAGAGGTTCGTGGTAGTGGTCTCACTTGCCCCAGCACCTAAATAAAAAGAGGGTGAGCGAGTCAGTTACTCTGACATCCCCCAATTTTTATTTTTCTCTGGTAATGTTAGTATCATTTACCTAGAAATAATGAACTTAAGGGATTATTTCACGAAGCGACATGAACTGAGCCCAGAAATACAGTACAGTAGTACCTCGAGATACGAAATTAATCCGTTCCGAGGCGCCTTTCGTATCATGAGTTTTTCGTATCTTGGACCACATTTTACATGTAAAATGGCTAATCCGTTCCAAGCCCTCCAAAAACACCCCAGTAAATTTCATAATAAAGCTAAATTGACCTATAAACAATGAAATACTACAACAATTTGGACCATTCAATACGTAACTTAACCCTTTACTGCCGACTGGACGTATTTTACGTGGACATTTTTTGTCTCTCGTGTGCCGACTGGACGTATTTTACGTCGACTTACAAAAGTTTTTTTTTAAATTCACGGAAAAATACTTATAGGCCTACCAGCCTAAAACTTTTGAATCACGCGCCTTGGGGGATGCTGGGAGTTCACGGATCAAGGTGTTGTTTTGTTTACAATCGTTATGCAGGTGCGCAAGCGCGAATTTCTTTCTTGCCGCAAGTATCTGTGACACATCTCGGAAATTATTTCGTCACTTTGACATAATTTTTGTACCATTGTAAATTAGCCGTTACATGAAGTATTATATATGGAAATGTGCGCATTTTTATGTGAAATACAGCAATAAAATACTCATGATTGTTATTTTTATCAGTTTTGAGATATTTTCATATAAATAACGATAATTGCCAAAATTTCAACCTTCGGTCAAATTTGACTCTACCGAAATGGTCAAAAAACACAATTGTAAGCTAAAACTCTTATATTTTAGTAATATTCAATCATTTACCTTAATTTTGCAACTAATTGGAAGTCTCTAGCACAATATTCCGATTTATGGTGAATTTATGAAAAAACTTTTTCCTTACGTCCGCGCGGTAACTCTTCCGAAAAAAATCATACATGCGATTGTGGTAATGTTTGCACCATTTTAAAATTACCCGTTATATAAAGTTTTATATATGGAAATGTGCGCAATTTCATACACAATACAACTAAAAACAACCCATGGTTGTAGCTTTTATCAGTTTTGAAATATTTTCATATAAATAACGATAATTGCCAAAATTTCAACCTTCGGTCAACTTTGACTCTACCGAAATGGTCGAAAAACGCAATTTAAGCTAAAACGCTTATATTCTAGTAATATTCAAGCATTTACCTTCATTTTGCAACAAATTGGAAGTCTCTAGCACAATATTTCGATTTATGGTGAATTTATGAAAAAAATAACATTTTCTTTACGTCCGCGCGGTAACTTCCGAAAAAATCGTACGTGCTATTGTGGTAATGTTTGCACCACCATTTTAAGTTAGCCGTTACATAAGTTTTATATATAAAAATGTGCGCAATTTCATGTAGAATACAACAAAAAAATAATTGAAGGTTGTAGCTTTTTTCATTTTTGAAATATTTGCATATAAATCACGATAATAGAAAAAAACCACGTTCGGTCACTTTGACTCTACCGAAATGGTCGAAAAAACGCAATTGTAAGCTAAAACTCTTACAGTCTAGTAATATTCAGTCATTTATCTTCATCTTGAAACAAATTCGAAGTCTCTAGCAAAATATTTAGATTTATGATGAATTTTAAAAAAAAATCTTTCCTTCCCTCCGCGCGCAGATTCTCCGCCACAAATCTCCGAAACGCGTATGTCCCATTGTCGAAATCTTTGCTCTGTTTCATATTAGGCATTTCATAGAGTTTTATATATGAAATGTGCGCAATTTCATGTAGAATAAAACGAAAAATATTTGAAGGTTGTAGCTTTTCTTATTTCCGAAATAATTGCATATAAAAATATATATAAAAAAATTCGACATTCGGTCAACTTTAACTTGTCAGATATGGTCGAAAACTGCAATTGTAAGCTAATACTCTTACAGTATAGTAATATTCAATCATTTGTCTTCATTTTGAAAGAAATTGGAAGTCTCTAGACAATATTTAGATTTATGGTGAATTTTTGAAAAAAATATTTATGTCCGCGTGTTACGAATTCATGCATTATTTTGGGATAATATTTTCTCTGTGTTGCTTTTATCGTTTTACAATGTGTTATATACCAAAATGATCGCAATTTAGTGTACATTACAAAAAAAAGTAACTTGTTACCTTTAACCGTTTTGCGCACAGCGCGATTTGAATACAATTATATATGAAATTTCGTTTTTGCGCATCATATATCGCATTATTTATATATGATAATGATAATTTTTTCATTTCTGATGGTTGCATACTAAACTTCTGCCAATGAAAAAAAAAGGAGCCAAAAATGAACTCTTAATCTTGAAAACTAAGCACGCTGTGATTTTTGAAAAAAAAATATTTTTCCGCTTCCGCGCTCACTCTGAAACACCTCCGGCACACGGGAGACAATTTTTATTTTACCGCTTCGGCGTTTAAGGGTTAATAATAAAAATGCAAAACCTGTAAATAAAGTGTATATTAGTGTACAAGAAATATTATTACTGTAACGTAAAATGTGGAAGCTTACCTTTCGAGTGAGGCTATCTCCGAAAGTGGCGGGAGAGGAGGAGGAGGACAAATGGCAGATACGTACACTTAACTTTACGAAACACATAAAAAAATGTCAGAAAAACAAACTAAACTTTACAAAACACATTAACAAAACTGTAACACTTAACTTTACAAAAAACTTAAAATAAAATTTATTTTGTCTTATTTTTTATTTTTACATTTCTTTTTACTTTTTTATAGTTTACGTAATTTCAATTTCTTCACCACCGAATGGATGCCAGTCCGTTTACGGAATTTTTCGAACCACCCATGAGAAGCCTTGAACTCTGGGGTTGCAGTTGATGTCCCCTCTCCACCGTTGTCTTCGGCTTGGGCAATCAAATCGCCGAAAATAGCGCTGGCCTTCTGGCAGATTGCCATCTCTGTTATCATATCGCCATCGATTTCTTTGTCCTCGATCCATACAAGAAGCAGCCTTTCCATTTCATTTTGCACATGGCTCCTCTTTTGTTACAAATAGTGGACGCCGTTGGAAGGTGTAGCTGCTTTGATGGCTTCCTTCTGCTTAAGGATGGTGCCTATCGTCGACGGATTTCGGCCATATTCCTTAGCGATCACACTCAACCGCAAGCCAGCTTCATACTTTTTTATTATCTCCATTTTGGCCTCCATAGAAATCCTTCTCTTCTTTCTGTGAACTTCAGCAACTTTCTTGGGACCCATGACTAATATGTACTGTACGTAATTAAGTTACGTATGTAGTACGTATACTAATTAGGTTCTCACAACACGATAAAGTAGCACAATGAAATCACTAACGAATTTACGATACTAAACGAAATCGTTGGACCGAACGAATGCCGCATGTGTAGGATAAAGCTTCGGGTGCGAAGTGGCCGAGCGAAGGGACGCCACCACGTAAGATGCATGATGGGAGGGATGCTGTCCAATAGGAGAGAAGGATCTCATGGCTTGGCTAGCATCAGGAACCAATGGGAGAGCAGGAAGATGGTGGCGAGTCTACTAGAACTAAGATGGCAGCGCGCGGCGCGAGTTTCAAAATTTTTATTGGGCGAATCTTGGACTTTCAGAAACCTTTCGTATCTTGAAAACTTTTCGTATGTAGAGCAGTAAAATTTTTCGTGTCAGCTTTCGTATCTCGAGTTTTTCATAAGTTGAGCCTTTCATATCTCGAGGTACCACTGTATAGTTAAATCCTAATTATCTCAGTAGTTTTCCTTGAAACATTGTAAAACAATGATTTTCAACCTGGGGGTCATGCTCCCTTATATTCTCTATTCGTTTCATTAGAGTGAGGAACTAACATTCAGAAGTTTATGAAAAATGTAAAAGTATCACCTTATAAACGTTAATTTCCTATAGTCTACTACATACCTTGGTTAGACTCATTGGGCTTACCATGTTTTGTAATTATTTACCTCACTCCTTATCCCTTGAAACCCTTCTCTTTCTTTATTTTCTTTTTTTTTCTCATTTTCCTTTAAATCTGGGAGGGGGTGTGGAGGGAAGGACAACGAGGGAATGTGGTAATAAAAAGGTTAAGAGCCACTGGTGTACAAGTAAAATTTAATCAGTACCTTCTCATACAATTAAGAGAATAATGTGAATGGATGTTTATCTTATATACGGTCAACCCCCACTATTCGCTGGCTCACTATTTGTGGACTCGCCTATTCACGGATTTTTCTATGAACCATATAGTATACCCATTATTCACAGAAAATCCACCTATTCGCAGCATTTGTCACTTAGAAATATTCTCAGATTACTGTATTTTCGAATAATTTTGGTTACTAAATGCACTTTTTATGATGAAACTGATAAAATGCTCAGGTATAAGCATTTTAGAGGGTTTCTTCATGTTTTAGCAATCAAAATAGGCAGTTCTAAGCATTTTTAGAAGGTTTTTGTAAGTATTCATGGATTTTAGTTATTCACCGGGGGGGGGGGGTTACCCATCCCCCGCAAATATGGGGTCTGCTTGGTCATAAATGCTGTATACAAACATTTTATTACTAGCCCTACATTACAAAAGAACTCATAATACAAATTGTGCCATAATATCATTTAGTTTTGAAATTAAGATCCTGTTGCCTTGCTTAATGTTTTCTGTGTCATTTTCCAGGTGTCAAAATCCAAATTGAAAGTAATGTCAATTTCTCTGAATGGTGAAGGAAGCTTAAAGAACATGACATTATCATCAGCAGAACATCTACTACACTTTTATGATGCTGCAAATTGGTTACTTAGTCATCAAGATGAACAAGGAGGGTGGTCTATACCAGTTCCTAGAAAGGTAATCGGGAAGGCTTTGTGGTGTAAATCTATTTCCTGTTACTAATAACTTCACTTTGTGTATAGTGTTGTGAATATGCCCTTTATGTCAATATACTTGTTCAATGTATCTTAATGATAATTTTACTTAGCATCAAAGCTTCGGGTATATACTGATTTCTGTTTTCATTGCCTAGGTTATCAGTGGTGTTTTGGAACTAGAATCTGGTTGGTATTCAGCAATGGCACAGGGCCAGGCAATGTCCTTGTTGGTACGAGCCGCTCACCACTCTGGAGATTCAAGATATCTTAAGGCTGCTTTGCGTGCAACAGCTTTATTTTCTGTTAATGCTACAAGAGGTAACATACAGACTTTTCTTTTAGATTATAATTTTTGTATGTACTTGAATTACTATGGGTTATGAGAGTTTTACTTTCATGAGGTAAATTTATCCATTTAGTAAACATCTCCTTAACTTACGAACTATCTGTAGGGGACTTACCATAGGGGATACCACCATAGGCAGGTAGTGCCATTAGTACATGTATTGTTAAAGGATGTTTGTTGCATCCTTTTGGCCCATAGCTGCACCCGCTTTTTAACCTTTTACTTTCCTGCCATTCACACTTCGTTTCTTCAGCCTTGCTGTCCAGTCTCTAGTTATTACTTCTTGGTGTAACTGCTGGTTTTCCAATTTCCACCTTCAGATCCTTGTACATCATCTCTCTTAATTTCTGGATATCATTATTTTACTGTCCAGCCACTCCAACTCTCTCTTTTCACTGCCTTAAGGGCTGAATGGTTAAAAAAGCCCCAGATTTTTGCTTGGTAGCTTAAACTTCATGGTACACTTTAAATGGTACTTAAGGTGCATTCTTGCATTGCTCTCTGTCATTTACTTTTCAACCATTCCTTGTAGTGTCTTCCCCTGAACTGTCCAACCTAGTTAGCCTCATCGTGGACTTGTTTTCTCTTTTTGAGAACCAACTCTGTTGGCAAGCTCTATAACAGTCAAATATTAAAAGTAACATTATGAACATTTTTTGATAGAGGGCGAGAGAGATTTCTAACAGAGCACCACAAGCGATTCAACTGACCTCTAATTTTCTCCATGCTGCAGAGGTAACATCTTAATGCCCACACAGGACAAAAGAGTCTTTCTTCTTCTTCCTGACCTAGTAAGCCTGTTAAGTTCTTGAGGACGAAGGAGCGTGGCCAGGGATTAGAAGGGTTCTCGTTCTTAGCGAGAAAATTGAGAGCCACGGAGCAAACCGCATCACCTTGAGAGAAGCCCACCTTTTTCTATTGCTTGCAGCTCGCTGACTCGTCTTGCTGACGCCAGGGCTACTAGAAATAGAGTCTTCTTGGTGAGGCTTCTCATAGATGAAGAATGTAAAGGCTCAAAGGAAGGGTCCGAAAGCCATTTAAGGACAATATTGAGGTTCCACGCTACCGAGTCCTTTGATGATTTGGTTAAATCAAAAAGGTCACTGTTCGTGGAGATATCTAATCCTCTGTGTTTAAAAACTGAGGTAAGCATCGCTCTGTATCCCTTAATTGTCGAATGTGCTAAACGTTTCGCATCCCTTAAGAAGAGCAGGAAGTCTGCTATTCCACTCACAGATGTCTTGGAAGAAGAGATTTTATTTTGCCTACACCATCATCGAAACACTCCCCATTTAGACTGGTATAGTCTATTAGAAGACTTTTTCTGCAGTTCGCAATAGCTTCTGCAGCTTGTTTCCAAAACCCCTTCACTCTGACAAGACTCCTGACACTTGTTGCTCCATTCTGGCCAAGGAAGGAATGATTCCCAGATCTCCTCAACTTGCTTGTAGACTTCCCCAGGCTTTGACGAGCAAGTTGAGGAGATCTGGGAATCATTCCTTCCTTGGCCAGAACGGACACGGACACGGCCAAGGAAGGAATGATTCCCAGATCTCCTCAACTTGCTCGTAGACTTTCCCAGGCTTCTACAAGCAAGTTGGAGATCTGGGAATCATTCCTTCCTTGGCCAGAATGGACACAGACACGGCCAAGGAAGGAATGATTCCCAGATCTCCTCAACTTGCTCGTAGACTTCCCCAGGCTTCTACAAGCAAGTTGGAGATCTGGGAATTATTCCTTCCTTGGCCAGAACGGAGCAACGAGTGTCGGTGAAACGTTTTTGTGAAATGCAACTTTGTTCAGCACCTGTCTTATCAGGCCGAACGGGGGGAAAGGGGTACGCATCCAGACCTGACCTGTCAAGTAGCATTGCGTCGACTGACCATGCAAGAGGGGCTGGGTCCTGTTTGCGCCATTATGAAGAACTCGTGTATGACAGTTAGTTAGGTTCCTATGAAAAGTTCGCGCTATTGTGAATTCGCACAAATCGAATGGCATAAGTTCGGGGTATTACTGAAGTCTGTATAATTTATGAGTCTTAAAAAAGAGGCCCCACATGGGGTTGTAAATAGTCATTTTCAACTTCTCGTTGAAGGTAGAGGTAGGGAAAATTTTTTGTAATTTTTTTTTTTACCATGTGATTTGCATATCATCCTCTTTCCATTGATGAGTTTTTTCATAAATTAGCCGACCACAAAGTTTTGCCGGCATGGGGTGCTGCACATTGATTTATTATCCCAGCTCCTAAGGGTTAAGGATGAACGAAAATAAGTAACCTAAATTAATGTAAGATTTAAGGACATAGCCTGTTAGGCTATGGTCCTAGGCAATATCCTAAGTTTACACCTAAGACCTTAGGATTACATAAAAGGCTACAGACATTTTTCCTTTTTTATACCCTGTATACTTAAGCATTGTCTTAATACTGTAGGCTATCATGTGCATACCCTTAAAAGGGAATTAGATAATGGTGATTGATTAGGCATTAGCCTAGGCTAGGTGATAGGCTAGCCTAGCTTTAGTGGACCAAAAACAGTTAATCCAGACTAGACAAAAACCTATACTAGGTGATAGCCTAACTATAAAGTTTCATATTTGCCATTTACTGTTTTGTATAGTAGACCAAAGTCAGCAAATAGACCAAATGAGTTGGTAGCCTATCTTTAAGGCTAAAAATTACACCTGGTTAATCCCATACCTTTAAAAGTAAATTAATTAATCAAGATTTGACAATAACCTATACTAGGTGATAGCCTAACTATAAAATTTCACATCAGTGAGTTTCACATTAGAAAGTTACTGTTTTATATTGTAGACCAAATAGCCTAGGGTTAGATATAAACAATCTCAGACAAAAGATGTTACCCTAACTATGAATTTACATGTAAGTAACTTTGTTTTTATATAGCCTTTACATTTGATCTAGAATAATCTGGATTAGGCAATAACCTCTACTAGGCTAAGAGAGAACAATTTAGGCAAAACACTTTTGTTGGTGTACTAAGTGGTAGTTTAGCCCAAATAGCATAGGAATTTTTATAAGCAGTATCCTATGTGTAATCAAATAACCTAAGGACTTAAGTTAACATAGATTTCTAATAGAATCTATTACAAATATGGAAACTATGAGGAACTACAGAGGTGTCCCTCATTACTAATTTAATACTGACTAGCTTCTAATAAGAACTTGCTTTATATCACTACAGGACTGCCATTGGGCAGGACACCCAGTTCGAGTGTTTTGTATCAGATTGTTTGGGTCATTTTGTGCCAGAGGGTATGGCTCATACCATCTGCATGGGTATAGTCTTGTAAAAAACTATGAACATTTGCTTGGTCGACAGATATGTACCAAACTTGTAGTATACTACTGGCAGCTAGTTTTAAGGATGAAACTGCTCATTTTAAGCTGTCCCGGTGATTCCTAGGGTTCAGTGGGGCTAAGGAAAGGGGAAATTATATATTACCGGCAGTTATAATGTGCAAGCTTTCCAAAATGGGATACACAGCTTGTGGCATTTGATCAATTCTGTAAGGAAATTAGGATCCTTCCCCAAAAAGTGATACAAGGAGCCACCTGAACCCAGTGGAAATGACAACAGATTTAGAGGATTATAGTACTTCACCTAGGACCTCTGCCCCCTGAGGAACAGCTGTAGATATTAGTCAGGTTACGCAAGCTCCCCCAGAAGGGATACACAAATTGTGATATTTGACCAATTCTGTAAGGAAATTATGAATAACATCAGAAAATGTCATTGCCACAGAATGGCAATGCATGGGCAACATGATGCATGATTCCAAAAAGGAATTTAGTTAATCCAGTATACACTCCAAAGTGTGAAAGTACTGCATCCTGCAACCCAAAAGTGAGAGGGGGTGCAAATGCTGCACAAATAAGGTCTAGTGTTGCAATTACAACTAGAAACCACTATTGTTCAGTTCTGAATACAAAACTTCATCAAAACTTGACAGGGGCTCCAACATTCATCCCTGATGACACTTATGAACCTTGGTTAGACACATCAGTGTGCATTGTCTCTCCCTATAGTAAAACCTAATTAACGAGAGGAAAATTATGATCGAAGCTGTACATGTGAAGAACCTGTGTCTATAACATTAAAAGTAATAGAAGACACCATTTATCATGACTGAGCTTGGTCACCAAAGAGGTCCAGCCTTCTTTCCCTTCATTTTCAAAATTATTCAAATTGAAAAGACAGATTTTCAGAATTTTTTAATGATTAAAAGACCAGAGACAATGGCACAATTATAACCATTTGCCTTTGTCATCCCAGTTTCAGAAAACTCCACCAAGGATTGGGCAACACTACCACTCCCTTCTGAAGGGGAAAAGCCTCCTTTATTTATAGCTACACAGCAAGTTAGGACCCCTATGAGAAGAATCTCAGAGGTGACAGCCTCAGTAGAATTCCATACTAGGATCTACTTCTTTAGTATTATAACCTATACCACCTTAGCGGAAGTTGCCATCAAGTCTTCCAAAATGTTGTAGAGGAATTGTTGCTGCTGTGGTTAAAAGTCTTAAGAGAACCCTGTGGCAAGCATTCTGTGGCTCTCTAGAGTGATGCATAAAGCGCAAATTGAAACATTGGAGGGCTCCAACTAGTCACTTCTGAGTGTAACTTTATTATTACATAGTAACCCTTTCTGTAAGGACCTGTTTGAGGAATGTGTTGTGGTTAAAAACTTAACGGGCAAACCTGCCACCAGAAAAAGGGGGATTTAGGAAACAAAAACCCAAAACTTCCCCTTACCCAATTCAAAAAGGCTCACTTAAAAAGGTAAGCCTTCAGTCACCACAAAAGTATTTTCCTCGAAGAACAGGAAGGTGTTCAGAAGGGATGATGCCTCACAAATGGACAACAACAACAACAAGAAAATAATTTTCACAAGATCCAAAGATCCTCTTCTAGGTAAAGAAAAAGCAACAAATGGAATGCCTATCAAGGGCAGAGGTGGGTACCAATAGGAATGGTATGGTTGGGGGTCGACTTCAATGATACCATAGGAAATTGAAGTCTTCCCTTGGGGACACAGCATTAAGTTTAACAGGTTGGGGTGGAAACAGTCTCACCCCTCCCCCTCCTATGAAGGGATTCTTCTAAAGACCAGACTCCTCTCTAAAATGTTAAGTGCAGAAAGGCTTTGTTAATGGGAGCCATAGAGAAACATGCGTATATTTGCCACCAAGCACGTCTCTTTAAGTGCCCCCAAAAAGGATCCTCCAAACAAAGAGTGATCCTAAATCTATCATAATTGAACAAGCACATCGTTTCACAAATTTTCCAAATAATGCTATTGCCCTAGTGCGTTCAATTGCTTTAAAAGACTTGGATAACTATAGATCTGAAAGATGCATACATACTGGCACTTACCTGTCGTTGTTACCTTCCATCCCTTCCTAAGGCTAAACATTACCCTAAGATTTGACAAAGTAAAGTAGTCTTTCGAGAAATCAGAAATACAACTATAATGGCCCACGTAGATGACTGGTTGATCTGGGGACCCACAAGAAAAGTGTGCTTGAAAAACCTAACAGCAGTGGTCAACTGACTGCAGTCAAAAAGTTTTATGATAAATTGGCGAGATCCCACCTCACACCCAGTAGACTCTTCAGTAACTGGCACTGTGTTGGGATACTTTTCACAACTCATCTCTCGCCATCATGCTCAAAACAAAATAAAGCAAGTCCTCAAAACGTGCCTTGCACAGCCCAGAGTTTCCAAACGGCAGTTTGAACATATGAGGGGCTTGTTGCAATTTGCATCAACCATAGATCCAATACTTGAATTACAACAAATTAATATGAAGAAATTCTAGCTATCACATGCAACAAACAAGATGTGAAACCGACCTCATGAAAAGATTAAAAAAGGTTGGGAGATACTTCAACCTTGATCCAGGAAGGAATCTCTGCCCTTAAGGTCACCCTGACTCCTCGGTCTGTATGAATGACAATACATGCAGATGCCTTGTTGACAGGTTGGGAAGATTGTCAGGTGACAGGGTTATGTTCAACTACTCTGAGGAATTTTGTTTGTATCAGTGTCCTGGCGCTGATGGCTATCTTTTCGTCTTTCAAAAAACTCAAACCTCCAGAAAACACATTTAGATGGTTCTAGACAACATGACTGCAATGTCCTACATTAAGAGGTCTGGATGATACTTGACCCCTCAATATGGTAATGCTAGCCATCCTTTGATGGGGCAAGAAAGTGGTACATGTCTGCAATTCATCTTAGGGGGTCTCTCAGTGTAATAGTAAGACTCCCTATCAAGAAGAATGACAGCCTCAAGAGAGTGGAGTTAGACAACCATTCTTTCAGAAAATAGCCAACATGCTTCCACAAATGGAAGTGGACCTGTTCACCACATATGAGAATCACAAACTGCTAGGCAAGCAACAGCAGGAGATGCCTTCCTACAAGACTGGAACAAATGGAGGACGATATACCCTTTAACTCCTCCTAACCTACTAAGGAACAGCTTGCTTAATACATAGCCACAAACTGGCTAAACAGGGATTGGTTCGTATTACTATAACAACGGGTGAAGATATAAATTCCAAAAACTGGCTGCTGTTTTATCCCAGTCAATAGGAGGGAAAGTCATTTAAGGGATCCTCCTTTTTCAGCCAAGACCTTCACGGGTACCTAGTGCAAAAATTACAGACTTCACATATCTGGCAATAACAGTATGTATTTTATCCATACTGAGACCCTTGTCAAAAATTCTAAGGACAGTTTTAAAATTTCCGTATCCTTTTTTGAAGACAAACGCCTTGCAGTTACAACAATCATGGAATACAAGGCAGTGTTAACGGAACCATTGTTGTATAATTTCGTGATTTGACTGCAGTACTATATAAGTTGTCACTTCCCTTCTGCAGTCCTTTGCACTACAAAGATCCGCCCTAGAAGAGTTCCAATCACTTGGTTCATGAACAAGGTGCTTAGACTTTGATCAGCCTCTCAATTCAGTGGACCCGATACAACCTCAACTCACAAGCTACAGTATGTGGTCTTCTCGATTGCATTAGCATCAGGAGATCTTATTAACAAGCAGGGCTCTCTTAGATGGGGACAATACATCACACAAATGGCTGATGATCAATTATTGTCTTATGGCCTTCCATTCCCAGCCAAGAATGGGATTCCTTTAAGGAGGAAATCTCTTTCTAAGTAAACTAGAATTAGCAGACAAAATATTATGCCCAGGTCATGCATTTAAGGTTAACCCAGAGGCCATGGTAAACATCCCAAAAGGTCCGTCTTTTCCTACACTCTAACAACACTTGCCACAAATTCGACTACACTGTGTATTGGTAGGTGGCATGGATAGTCTTTACCCATTGGTGCTACAGTGGCAAACTACATGTCTTCCTAACCAGTGGATATACTAACTATCACTCGGGAAGGTTTGACAATACTGCAACCATACACAGCATGCTTAGGTAAGTCACCACAGAATTTCACCCTAAAGAATGTGAGTTCGCACTTAGTTTTTTGTTCTTTGTTACCAAACCTAATAGTATTTGGAATAAAGAATGGGACCCTGACTAGTGACTTGACCCTGGACTAATGATGTTTTTGGGTTGGTGGGATTAAAATTCAAGAGCTTTTCGTTCACCTGTCATTTTCTTTGCAAAGCTCCTTGAGAACAAGACAGCAAATACTCTATCAAAAACCAGTTTTGACATAAGAAAAACCTATTTTTTGTAGTCACTGAGTCCTCAAAACCCTCCCTAACGAAAAGACATGGGATGTGGGTAAGGGATCGTCCTACATTGACCAATAGAAGGGAATGGCATCTTGGTCGGATTTCGGTCGTGTGTAAACGATTTGACGGTGCAATTGCACATAACCACTTCTTTTTGTGGTTTTGATGCAGTAGGTAAACTGGGTATTAGCGTTCCCTGAGGATAATAGAATGTGCCCTTTTATCCCGAGTCCATTATCTCTATCACTTATTTTATCATTACAACACAATACTTGGCCACAAGACCAGATAAGAGAATTCTTTAACATTAGTCTGGTCACCATGGAGCTCTGGATAGACCATATGGAAAAGGGTAATCGTTGAGCTCTGGATAGACCATATGGAAAAGGGTAATCGTTGAGCTCAGGGATAGACCATATGGAAAAGGGTAATCGTTGAGCTCTGGATAGACCATATGGAAAAGGGTAATTGTTGAAGACTCAACAGTGGCTACCAAAAATGGGGTTTTCCTATGTCAAAACCTGTTTTTTTTGTTCTGCTTTTGCATTGGAAAAAATGAAAATGAATATCCTGAAATTTTCCTACATTCTTCGAACAGAATGTTTCAAGTTGAAACAACTGAGGCAAAGGAAAGGTTTATCAATACAATTCTCACATGTGTTCACTTCTCTTGTTTTTTTTCTTTTTAGCAAGACACTTGCCTCACTCAGTGAGTGTTCAGAACGCCTTGCACTTGGCTTGCCTTTACACACACACACACACACACACACACACACACACACACATATATATATATATATATATATATATATATATATATATATAATATATATCTATATGAATTCTTATCACACCACAGTGATTCATATACATGCATTAAGCTACAAATGTCCTTTAATATCCAATTTACTCTACCTCAGAATTAATATATTTTCACATATGTTAACTGAAGGGGAATTTTTTAGTTAATAATAATTTCGTCCTCCCATGGATTCGAACCAGTGGACAGACAAAGGAGAAATCAGCACCGCAGTGACATTATCGACTCGGCCAACAAGTTAGGTTATAAGTTGATACCGATCCCGAGCTACCAAATCTCTGTCGAACTCAGGTATTTGTAATTAGAATCGATATCCAGCCTCTCTGCCATGTTAACCAAGTTGAACGATTGCCACACAAAGCCATATTATGAATTATTATGAACTAAAAAATTCCTGTTCTTGGCAGGGTGCTGATAAGCAAAAACCACTATTAACCAAAACTCGGCGATTTATAGCGCTTATTGCACAGAGTTTCGGTTAATGGCGCTGCTAACCAGTTAATGGCCCTCTTAGGTATGTTATGGCCCCATAACTCTATTATCAGCACCTTATGGCACCGATGACTGAAACTCATCCTGTTGTGGTGTCATATATCACTGATAACTGGTGAATGCCTGTATGTACAGTGGAACCTCTGTTTTCGTACATAATCCATTCTGGGACTTTCCACGAAGTCCAAAACGTACAAAAACCGAAACATTATGGAATGATGTAAATACAGTTATGTAAATGCATTCCAGACCCCCAAAAATATTAACAAAAAATAAATTTTGTATGGTATAAACACAGTTTAACATAAAGAAAACAATGAGAAATAAATATAATTGAATAATGAAATTAATAGTGAACATTTAACATCACTCTTACCTTTATTGTAGACATACTAAGGGTTCTTTGCAGAGCCCTTTGGCCTCTAGCTGTAACCCCTTTCATTCCTTTTACTGTACCTCCATTCATATTCTCTTTCTTCCATCTTACTTTCCACCCTCTCCTAACAATTGATTCATAGTACTACTGTGAGGTTTTCCTCCCTTTACACATTGCAGTCCTTTTTACTGTCGATTTCCTTTTCAGAGGTGAATTACCTCGTAAGTCCAACTTTGGCCTGAATTCCATATTCTATTCTATAGCAGCCTCACAAACAATGGTTTTATTACTATAATTGTCTGAGACATGCTGAGAAAGTAAGGCAAAATCATCTTTCCAAACATACAAAGTTAATGAAGATAATGATGATAATCACATAAATCTCAATGTCGTGTGGGATGCAAGTATGAGTGAAAGGTCAGGTCTGGCTATGACTAAGTTATTAGTTCAAACTCTTACAATATAATAGGTCCATGTAGGCCACAATTTAGTCCCTCTCTCTCAACTGGTAGAAAGAGGGAGTAACAACAAGGCATTTGTGTTTCTTTACGAACGTAATATAACAAATATACAAGAGAGAAATAAGGAATTCAAATGGATATACATATGGTCGAATTTGTACATTGATAACAAGCATGACATTACAGCAATAATGGTGCTTGAAATAAATACATAAAATGTGATTTTGAGGATTCGTTGTTCCTACTTCCTCCGTACTTGTCACGTGGTTCGGGTACGTGAGACAAATAATGATTCTCCTTATGTACCCCACGCAATGGATCGCATGTGTACCGTAGAAGTAGACACTAACCTCTTCGTAGAATAGTGATATACAAATGAACAAGTTATCAATCTGTGTTCTACAAAAATAATACTGGCCTTATTACCAAACTCTTAAATTACAGTGAGACAGGAAAAATTACACTTTGTCTTGCTATATCTTAATATAGTCTTATGCACATCTACCTTCAAAAAAGGAGAATGACAGCTAGTTGTCGACCCTGATGGTAATATAGAAGTATCTGATTTTAAGTTACAAACACTCACATTCATATCCTCAATAACTAAAACACCGGAAGTTGTCTGGTTCGAAGGACTAAATAAAGGAAAGATGCAATGAAAAAATATTGTATGGACAAAGTGGACTGTACACTTAATCTTGTTACTTGGTCAAAACTGCCAAAAGCTATGCGTAATAACACCACACTCCCTTTACTGTTTCTAAATTATGGGGAGATATCTCTCAACCCAACTTAGTACTAACAAGGATGACATATCAATATATATGTAACTTTGTGCCTATAAGTTACTTGCATAAATTCAGAATATGAACAATATGCTGTAGTTATGAGATCAAATGTACATTTGTCACTCACTGAAATGGGATCACAGGAAAAATTAAATAAAATGAAGGGATAATGAAATGTTTTTGTTGAAAATAATCTTAAAATTAATCTAATAACAAAAGGTTAAATATATCAGATGGGTAGTGATATCAGAAATAAATAAAAATGAATTACTCAAAGGAATTGAAATTCAGTGGCATTCAAAATAACCAAAATTACAACAAAGCTCAAAAATAAGGGTACTAACTGCCACTTCTAAATCCACACACATCACTACACAACCCAGATATTAGATCACCTCAAAAGTTGAGCCAAAAAAGACCCATCCCATTCTGCATCCGGGTTTTACATGGAACTTTTAAAGGAAACAAGTTATACAATTGATGTAGCTACATGTACAGAACTGAATTACAAAGTTCATATTAACATAAAAAACTTAGATATTCTGTCAAGTTCATTTTAAAATATAAAAGCATCACTCAAAATGGTCATATTACAGTACTATTTGTTAAATGTAGCGAATTAATTGTTGTTGCGTGCCAATACAATTTTGGGTGATGTTACCCCCATATAGCGCTAGCGCTCTGCATCTCTTATGTTAACTGCATCACAGATACACGTACATGCCAAAATCATAGCAAAAGTCAAATAAAATAACATAGGAATGTCATTCTTGAAAAGATGTGGGTCAGTTTCCCTTATTATCATGACAAGAAATAGAGACGTGCATATTTCTGCAAAATTATAAATACAGTACAGGCAGTCCTTGGTTATCAGCGGTGGTTCCGTTCCCAATGGAGTGATGATAAACGAAGATCGCCAATACTTGAGAATCGGTGATAATGGCACAGATCCCCTGTTAGCAGTGCCAATTACTGGAGATCTGCACTGATGTTGACAGTAAAAGGTTACAGGAAGAAAACCTTGCAGTTGCACTATGAAACAGTTGTTAGGAGAGGGTGGACAGTAAGATGGAATGAAGAGAATATGAACGGAGGTACAGTAAAACAAATGAAAGTAGTTGCAGCTAGGGACCAAAGGTCCGCTGCAAAGAACCATAGGTAATGCCTACATTGCACCGAATGAGGTGCGCTGATGGCACTACCCCCCTATGGGGACTGCTAAGTGGGGATCAGAGCTGATAACTGGTGATTGGCGCCAAAAATCCAACTATCGTCGTTGCTAGAAAAGCACCGTAAAACTGGATCGCCAATAACTAGTGACTGCCTGTATACAGATATATTTGGATTTCACAAATAACATTTAAATAACATAATTCTTTATGTTTGTTAATCAGCAGAGAGCAATTCATGACAAAATATTTCACTAATTCCTTATGACAGACGATGTTAATAATAATTCTTCAGCAGGTAAGAAATATGTAGAACATATGAAATATGTTAGTACATATAAATGATATAAAAAGATTCTTCTCTTACAGATGTTTCTTCCTTAATTTTTTTTTATCCCTTACATTCAACCCGTGCTATATCGTGGTTCAGCATTCACTTGCTTCAATTAATCACAGCTATCACGGAAAAATCGCCAACTTGCAGAATTTTTGGTAGAGCAATATTCACTAATTACTGTACGTAGTTTCATTTTATTTTTTTTACCAACTATACAGTAGTGCCTCAGGTTACGAAATTAATCCGTTCTGAAGCAGTCTTCGTAATCTGATTTTTTCGTATCTAGAACTACATTGTACATGTAAATTACCTAACAAAAACACCACAGTAAATTTTATAATAAAGCTAAATTGACCAATAAACAATGAAATACAATTTGGACCATTCAATACCTAACCTAACCGTGACTGTGCCTGTAAATAAAGTGTATTAGAGTACAGGGTACAAGAAATATTGTATGTACATGTATGTATGTATGTAGTAAAATGTGGAACCTTACCTTTCGAGTGAGGCGGTGTCCGAAAGTGGCGACAGGGGAGGAGGACAAATGGCTGAAAACATGAACACTTAACTTTATGAAACACATTGGCAAAAATGACAAAAAAAATTAACACTAAACTTTACGAAACACATTAACAAATGGCAGAAAACATTAACTTCAGCAACATTTTTGGACCCATGGCTAATAACGTAATTAATTAAGTTCACACACAACACGATAAAGTAACTTACAGTACAATGAAAGCGAAATCACTAACACGAATTTACGTTAACAAACAAAATCTATGTGAACGGACGAATTCCAGGTGTTTACAATAACGCTGCTGCAATGAAATGGTCAAGGAACGCCTTTACATAGAGGCATGATAGGACAGCGGGAGGATGGTGGCAAGTCTACTGAGTTGGCGGCGCGCAAGTTTTAAAATTGTTCTCCGCGGCCCAGGTGAATAACAGTCTAACCTGCTGTCCGGTTGTGCACTAGCATAGTTAACGTAAAAATTACAAGTAAAGGCCTCCTGTGTAGCTAAGAAGAATATACCTGTGTTAAACGTTCCATCAATTATTATTTTTGCATGTCCTACATTGCATGCATGTAAACTTATCTCTCTCCTGTTTTTCCTTCATATCCCGAACCCACTAATGACCGAGATCAGGTCATATAATTTTGGTGTCAGGTGTGGGGTATGAAGAAAAAACAGGAGAGAGATAAGTTTACATGCATGCAATGTAGGACGGGAACGTCTAACACGTGTATTCTTCTTAGCTACGCAGGTGGCCTTTACTTGTAATTATTATGTTAACTACGCTAGTGCACAACCGGACGGGAGGTTAGACTGTTATTGACACTTAAGGTGATGCACGTCTATGCGTGGCTGCCGACAGGAATGCGGGGCAATGGGCACTCGTCTCAACCCAGTCTGTCCTGTATGGCACCCGCTAACGAACTGATCTAACCACTGGTTCGGCCTGTTTCAAATGTCACACAGCATCATTATGCAAAAAGCTGATTGGTTATAGAGAAGCGTGGCATTCTTTGAACTGCCCAAGCCACGCCAACTTGTAACGTCTTTGACGGTTGACTTGTGTTGTAGCACACACACAGTATCACTTATAATGGTCTCACGGGGACTTCAGAATACTAACACGGAAAAGGCATATTCAAAACTGTATTGGATCAGCTCAATTATATATATATATATATATATATATATATATATATTCTTTTCTTTTTTTTAGCAAAATATTAATAAACATTCATCATTTCACTTACAGAATCCATTATTTATAGACTTGATGTAAAAACCATAGTTTCTCTCTCTCTCTCTCTCTCTCTCTCTCTCTCTCTCTCTCTCTCTCTCTCTCTCTCTCTCTCTCTCTCTGTTAAGAAAAAAAAGCAAAATATTAATGAAACATTATTTCACTTAAAGAATCCATTTATACTGTGCTTAGACTTGATGTAAAAACGAATTAGTGATAATTTTAGAGATAATGCCCAAAGAGAAATCTGCAAATTAGTGAAAATTCCCCGTGGAAAAAAGTGATTATGTGTTCCACAAAAATCCACAACAAAGGGATTTTGACAAAGGAAAAATCTATTTCTGGGGGAAGACCTGTGTCGCCCAGTAAAATGTTCCTATAGCACTCATTTCAAGGTATAAATAAATGCTAAATATACCAGAGAAAAAAGCTATATGGAATACCAGAGTTACTACCTCCAGCTCCTCACCCTCATAGGGTGTCGGTATAGCACAGGGGCGAGTGGAAGCCACTATCACAGATACTTTGCCAGTTAGAAGTCTCCTCTCTTTAAATCCCCCTCTAGAGAGGTGCCGTTACAACGTCTACCTTCCGCTCACTACTACTACCTCTGCCAGAAATCCTCATTTCTGAATACGCACCCAAGCTTGGGCCAGCTAAAGGGTGGGGAAAGGAAAAAGAGAGGGATGGGTTCACTGGGCGACACAGGTCTTCCCCCAGAAATAGGTGTTTCCTTTTTCAAAATCCCTTTTCTGGGCTCAACCTGTGTCGGCCAGTGAAATAGTAACAGAGAATTGGCCATACAAACTTGGAAATAAAATGTAAACAAAAATTTATATGAAAGGAAAATTAAAATTTTCTTAAAATTATTGTTTTAATACAAGGTAAGGATAACAAATTACCAATGGTAAAAACCACCTAATATGACCAAATCCATACTATCATGGGAAAAAACATCAGGTAATGAACATAAAAACAAATATATTAATGAACTACTATGTACATGTGCAGGAGTGGGTTGAAGAGCAATCCAGTCCGGAACAAAAGGCAGAAAGGCAGGGATTACAGGCGAGGCAGGTAGGTGAGAGCGAGTACCAAAAGATCATTAATAGCAAATTAATAAAATACAGATTTAGATTTACATAACTAGGCTGTATCAGGGAGACAATGTTCCCTGCAGCCACTGCCGAATATTTAAGGGCCTCTAGAGTTTCCAGATAGTGGCGTTTAAATACTGTCAGGGATTTCCAACCCATATATTTTTTAAGATCCTCTAAGTTCATATGATGAAAATAATTAACTGAGGTAGCCACTGCCCGGATATCATGGACATGAGGGACTGAATCCAGATTGGCTTGTTTAATAAAATAAAGAATTTGTTGTCTAATGGCCTTCAAGGAAATGGTTCCATCCTTCTCTCTAATAAAAAGAGGACCTGAAGACTTTTTAGAAGTTCTGCCCAGATAAGATTTTAATGTAATAATAAGACATAATGATGGGTCCTGTGGAAGAGGGACAATCTTCCATGGAGACCACCTGTTTTGTGGGTCTTCATTCTTTGCTAAGAATTTCCGATCTGGAGAGAGCAGAACTTCTCCTGACAGGAGGAAATCGATATGATTTGGTTCTCTAGAGAGATCCGACAGTTCAGATATTCTGGTGCCTGAGGCCAGACTCATTAAAAATAATGTTTTCCTGAGAAGGGTTATGTATGAGCATGATTATTGATCAGTATCTGAAGCCAACCTGAGTACATCATTTAAAAACCAGGAGATCATGTGAGGGTGGTCTACCGGTCTCAGACGAGCACATGCTCTAGGGATAGACGAGAAGTATGAATCTGTTAAATCAATATTAAAGCCAAACTGAAATATCTTCCTCAAGGCAGATTTAGTCGTAGTAATGGTACTAGCAGCTAGGCCTTTTTCGAACAGAGTTCAAAAAGATGAAATTGTCAGATTTGTAGTCATCTTCTGGACATCTGATTCTTTTACAAAGATGGGTAGCTTCCTTACTGCTGAATCATACTGCCTGAGCGTTGATTCTCTTTTGTCTGACTCCACGAACAGGGTGTTTAGTGGGTCAATACTAGCATCCTTCTGTGCCGCAGACTTCATGAAGTCCATAAAGTTAGGGCATTCAGAATTCTTGAGGAAGCTGACACAGTCCGAGTTTGTACTATTTGAGTCAGTTTTGGGTTGGGAATCCATCTGGGACGGAGTTTCAACTCTAGTAGAAGAGGAAACCAATTGCTCTTCGGCCAGTTGGGTGCTACCAATGCTATCTGTCCTCTGAAAGATCTGAGTTTGTGTAGAACTTTCAGAAAGAGGTTTATTGGCAGAAATAGGTAAATCTTCGGCCAATTGTTCCAGTCTATGGACATCGCATCTGTGGCATGAGCCAGAGGATCCAGATTGGGAGCCACATAACATGGAAGTTTGTGATTGGACTCCGTGGCGAACAGGTCTACCTGAAGGCCCGGGATTTGTTGGCAAATCCAATGGAATGATTTTGTGTCCAAGGACCACTCCGACTCCAGCGGAGTTGTTCTGGACAGTGAGTCCGCAATGACATTCCGTACTCTGCCAGGTGAGTAGCTGACAGGTGCCAGTGATGTTTCATTGCCAACAAAAAAATTGCAATCATCACATGATTTATTTGGCTCGACTTGGAGCCTCCTCGGTTTATGCAATAAACTATCACTGCGCTGTCCGAGACTAGTTGATATGAATGTTCCTGACCGGAGCTACTCGTTTCAGGGTCAGAAAAATGGCCATTGCCTCTAGTACGTTGATGTGGAACTGGCGGAATGTTGTCGACCATGTTCCTTGAACCTTCTTCTACTGAGAGTAGCCCCCCATCTGCTCAGAGAGGCGTCCGTGTGGACTATCAGAGACGGTGGGGGAAATTGTAGTGGCACTGATTTGGAAAGACTACGGACTTCCGTCTATGGGCGGAGTCTTTTCCTTAATATTGGCGGAATCAAGGAGATTTTGTCTCTGAATTTGTTGGCTCTTTTCCGCCATACCAGATTGATATCCTTCAGTCTGGCTTTCAACAGAACATCTGTTATTGAAGCAAACTGAAGTGAACCTAAGATTCTCTCTTGGGTACAACGAGAAGCCCGTTTGTTCTTGAGGAATTGTCTCGCTATCTCTCTGCACTTCTTTGGCAGAAGAGATAGTTTGTGTGTGGTTAGGTCCCATTGAATTCCCAACCATTGAAAGCGAGACGCCGGAATGAGACGGGACTTTTCCTTGTTTATCTGGAAACCCAGGTAGTCTAGGAATTTTATTGCTTTGGTTGTTGCCTTGCGACATTCCTCGTCGTTGGTTGCCTAAATGAGCCAGTCGTCTAGGTAAGCTACTAACATCACCCCCTGAGCTCTTAGTTCCTGTACTACTGTCTCTCCTAGTTTGGTGAATATTCTGGGCGCTATGTTGAGCCTGAATGGCATGACTCTGAACAAGTAAGATTGTTTTCCTAGTTTGAAGCCTAGGTATGGAGAGAAGTTTCTTGCTATCGGTACATGATAGTAAGCATCTGTAAGATCAATAGAGGTGGTGACGACCCCACGGGGAAGTAAGGTCCGCACCTGCGAGACAGTTAGCATGCAGAACTTGTCGCATTGAATATATGAGTTGAGACGGGACAAGTCCAGAATCACTCTTCGTTTGTACGAGTCCTTCTTCGGTACACTGAACAAACGTCCTTGAAATTTCAGGTGACTGACTTTCTTTATTGCCTTCTTTTGAAGAAGGTCTTTGGCATAGTCTAGAAGGTCTGTCGTTGGAATCTGATCGAAACTGACTGGTGGAGGAGGCCCTTTCTTCCATCTCCACCCCAGACCTTTCGATACAATACTGTGGGCCCACGTACTGAAGGTCCAGTGGTCCCGGGAGAGGTACAGTCTCCCGCCTACCTGCAGAGACTCATTGACTGGTTGAGGTCTTACTTATTCTGCCTCCTCTGAAGCCTCTGCCTCTTGAGAGAACTCTAGAGCCAGCTCTTTGCTACCCCTTGCTCTGCTACCCCTTGCGTGCCTATTATAGCCTCGAAACGCCCCATGTGTTTCAAAGGAGGCGTTGAAGGCTGGAGAAGTCACAAGGGCAGCCGAACTCGAGGGCTGTTGAGTCGGTTGACTCTGGAGCAGAACAAACTGCTGTTGTGGTTGTGCCTTGGATGTCGAAGGCTTGCTCATTTGGGAGACAGGAACTGCCTGTACCACTGCTTGAGGCTGAGAGGTCTGGAAAGGCTGATACTTCCTAGGCCTCTTCCTACTTTTGGTTTGTGGTCCGGGGGTCTCGAACTTCCTTTTGAAGGGAAGTCCCCAGCGGACACGAAGGTTCTGGTTAGCCCTAGCCGCCTCACTGAGGACGCTGCTAACCACGTCCTCAGGAAAGAGGTTGGCCCCCCATATTGATGCCTTTATGAGCTTGTTAGGCTCATGCCTGATGGAGGCATTAGCAAAGACATGCTTCCTGCAGGCTCGTCTAGCCACTATGAAATCATACAGGTCCGATTGATAAGCCTGCAGCAGCGACTTCGCCAGGACCCGGAATAGAGGCTCCTCTGCAAAGACAGAAGCTGTCAACTCTGCAGTGGTGACTGAGTTAATTGACCTGCTCAGCCTACATCTTACTTCGAATTCTGCCTTTATCACGGTATCCGGAATTCTAGGCAAACGTTCACTGAATTGTGTGGAGGCACACTCCGGGTTGAGTTTGCCCACTGTGAACGTTGCCGGAGCTCCAACCCAACACTCCAGATCTCCGGGAAAGAGCAAAGAGGTAGCCTCCATCTCTTTTAGCTGAGGCATGGGTTTATCCTCCATTCCAGCGTGCAGTGTCAATTCTGCGATCTTTGATGTGCAAGGAGTCGGGACGTTATCCGGCGCTATGAACATGGTATAGCAACCTTTGTGAGGCGTCAATTTGGTGTTGACGCACTCCCATTCCGTAAGGGTGCGGATCCATGCCGACTGAACCTGATCTCTAGGGTAGATCACTGTCTCTTTCGGGACCTTGTCTACCCTGACCAACGCTTCCTCGGCTAGCCTAGTGTAGCCCGGGAAGGGGAATTGTAGGCCCGGCGGGAAGAACTGATAGTCTTCCACAGGTCGGGTTCCGCAACCCTCAATTGTAAGCCTGCCCTCTGAAAATGGAGCATGTAGAGCCAACCGCCATGGGTTGCTATTCTCAAATGGTGGGAGCTTGGATGCGTCCGGCACCGCAAAGGACTGCGGTGTGCTTTCGGACTGGATAAATCCGGTCACCAATTCCTCCTGGGCTTGTAATCATTGGTTCAGAGACAGGATGGACTGTCCGGATGTCTGTAGACCCGAGGCGACTTGAGTGGACATCGATTGAAGTCTCGAGTCCACTACTTCGCTCATCTTCTGCATGAGAAGAGTGGCGAAAGCTGCTCATCTTCTGCATGAGAAGAGTAGCGAAAGCCTCCTGGTCGAAGCAGGACTCCGTTGGTCTGGCTTTAGAAGTCTTAGCTCTCGACCCCTTGGTTGGAGGAGTAACTTTGGGCGAGGAAGTGGAAGGCTTGGGGGCCAATGACGACCTGGCGGAGCCTGCCGGAGAAGGTTTGGCTGGTCTAACCGCCTTCGGCAGAGACTTCATCTTCAAGGTTTTCACCTTGGGGATTACCGAGCCCGACCTATTCCCAAAGGTCGTGGACTTCCCAGAGAAGCCCTGAAAAGAAGAAGAAGAAGGAGTTGGGCTGAAGGAGAGAACGATAGCCCCACGTCTAACTGCTTCACTTACCTCCCTACCTTCTTCCTGGTCCTCAATGGCCATGGGCTCCCAGTGCAGGCTGATGGCCGCCACCTCATCCGTCATATCATCGTACAAGCCCTCTTGGTCCTCCAGGGGGACTTGGGTCTCTTGGCGGATCCGTGACAAGAGTCTTAAAATCAGGGCCAAATATGGATGCATCGTTGCTCCAACGTGTTCAAAAAACCATAAATGGAATACTCAACTTAGATGAAGAAGCTTCTTGGTCAAGGGAAGACATGATGCTTCGCAAAAACACTTCCTGGAGACAGTGAAAATGGCGCGTGCAGATACAAGAGTGCTAATTCAGGAATAAGGATTTCTGGCAGAGGTAGTAGTAGCGAGCGGAAGGTAGACGTTGTAACGGCACCTCTCTAGAGGGGGATTTTGAGAGAGGAGACTTCTAATTGGCAAAGTATCTGTGATAGTGGCTTCCACTCGCCCCTGTGCTATACTGACACCCTATGAGGGTGAGCGAGCTGGAGGTAGTAACTCTAGCATTCCATATAGCTTTTTTCTCTGGTATATTTAGCATTTATTTATACCTAGAAATGAGTGCTATCAGAACATTTCACTGGCCGACACAGGTTGAGCCCAGAAAAGTGGTTTGCAGAAATGTGAAACGCGTAAAACCACGCGGCACTGTATAAAACATAAACATTTTTTTAGTAAGTTTTTAAGCATTTGAATCTCCAAAACATTGTGACCACAACCTTTTACTATGTTTATATTGATTAGCATTATAATTGGGAAAGTATCATGGTACCACAAATATGTATTCCTAATATGGAGCACTTCACTATTAAAAATCTGTGACTTTAATTGAGTTTGCCCAAAAGTCAGTCATCCTGAGGGGGTTCTCTGAATTATTTTAAATGTTTCACCCAAACCTAACAGACCTTAGACCTTTATCCGAACCAGTTTCTTCTAAAGTGTATTCACATGGAAAAGTTATGCATGAATATTCTAATTATCTGAGGTCACTCATGAATGTCTCCTTAAATTTCATTAAAATCTTTTCATTAATTTTCATATAATCTTGCTAACAGTGGGACAGACATCTAGAATAAAATTATAACCTCAGCGAAGAAATTGAGCAGTACTGTCATCTTATACTGACAGAATAACTTGGAAATTAGGAAAATTTTTTATAACTTTTCATTAGTCTGATACATTTATTGATAGAAACTTGTTTTATATTTTGCAGGTGGTGTAAGAACATATTTTCCAGGAGGCTATGTATGGTATGAAGAGTATCCAACAAACCCATCTTTGTTTGTGTTAAATGGATTCATCTATAGCCTTCTAGGGTTATATGATCTCAAGGAATTTTCGTAAGTATTAATATATTTTCAGCTCAAACACACAAACTTGACTTTAATAACTTATTTATCTTGAATAGGTTTATCCTCTAAAGACAAGTAATACAAGGAAAGATAAATGTCTAGTATTACATCATTCATTGAAAAGCATTTGTCTACACATCAGAGAGAAGGTCTTACTTAGAAGGCTGCACAAGTAAATTATATTTGGTAAAAAGAAACCTTGGTAATTCTAAGAGTTTTTGGTAGTATGAAGCTAGCCCATGTTTAGGGAGGAGAGAAATAATGAGCGAGTTGTAAGGGGATGAGAGGAAAACAACAAGAACCTGTTAGAGTCAGGAGTAGGGGAGGGCTCATGCTGACACAATTTGCAAGCAGTCCCCAGTTATCGGCTGGAGTTCTGCTCTCGACAGCGTGACAATAGCCAAAAATCCCTGATAACAGCGCTCATTAGTGCCGATAACTGGAGATTGGCGCATATCCGTGCTAAAAATCCAATTGTCAACACTGATACTTTTTAGTGCGATAAGAAAGAAATTTGCTCTTGCGTGCCTGTGTAACGATTGTAAACAAAACAACGCCTTGATCCGTGAGGTCCCAGCATCCCCCAAGGTGCGTGATTCAAAAGTTTTTGGCTGGTAGGCCTATAAGTATTTGTCTGCAAATTTTTAAAAAGACTTTTTTTATATCGACGTTTAATACGTCCAATCGGCACCCGGGAGACAATTTATCTCAACGTTTAATACGTCCAATCGGTGTAAGAGGGTTAATAGAACGTCCGTTACCGACGCGAATTGGAGTGAACCTAAGATTCTTTCTTGGTTCTGCCGAGACATCTGTTTGCCTTTGAGGAACTGTCTTGTAGCCTTCGCTATCTCCCTGCGCTTCACCGGCGGGATCGATAATTGGTACGAGTTCAGGTCCCATTTTATTCCCAACCACTGAAATCGTAGTGCCGGAGTCAGCTGGGATTTGTTTCTGTTTATCTGGAATCCCAAGTATTCCAGAAAACTTATCACTTTGTCCGTTGCTTTAAGGCATTCTTCAGCGTCTGTGGCCCAGATAAGCCAATCGTCTAGGTAGGCTACTAGCATTACCCCTTGAGATCTCAATTCTTGTACTGCTGTCTCCGCTATCTTTGTAAATATTCTGGGGGCTATGTTGAGCCCGAATGTCATCACTTTGAAGGCATAGGCCCGTTTGCCTAGTCTGAAGCCTAGGAAGGGACGGAAGTGTCTTGCTACCGGGACATGATAGTAGGCATCTGTAAGATCTATAGAGGTGGAGATGGCCCCACGGGGAAGTAAGGTCCGCACCTGCGAGACGGTTAGCATACAGAACTTGTCGCAATGAATGTATGAGTTTTGATGGGACAAGTCTAGGATTATTCTTGGCTTGTTTGAGTCTTTCTTTGGAACGCTGAACAAGCGCCCTTGAAATTTCAAGTGTTTGACTTCTACCACTGCCTTCTTTTGAAGAAGGTCTTGGGTGTACTCTATTAAGTCTGCCGTTGAGTTCTGGTAAAAGCTGGTTGATGGAAGAGGCCCTTCTTTCCAACTCCATCCCAGACCTTTTGATACAATACCGTGGGCCCAATTGCTGAACCTCCAATGGTCCCGGAAGAGGTACAGCCTCCCTCCTACCTAGGGAGTTTCACTGGCTAGCAGATGGGCAACTTCCCCAGCTTCCCCGGAAGCCTCTGCCTCGGGCGGAGGCTCTTCCACCGGCCCTGTGCCAGAAAGCTCCTCTGGCTCGGCTACCTCTGGCAAATCTGTTGTACCCTTGAAACACCCCTTGGGTTTCAAAGGTAGCGTTGAAGGCTGGGGAGGCGGTAAAGGTGGCTGAGCTCTGGGGCTGCTGAGAGGGTTGGCTCAGTAGCACGAATTGCTGTTGGGGTTGGGCTTTCGAGGTGGAGGGTTGGTTCAATTGGGTTACCAGGACAGCCTGTACCACAGCTTGGGGTTGGGTGGTTTGGAAGGATTGGAACTTCCTTGTCCTCTTCCTGCCCCTAGGATGTGCTCTGGAGGGTTCAAACTTCCTCTTGGTAATGTGCCCCCAGCGTATCCTTAAACTCTGGTTTACTCTAGCTGCTTCCCTGAGAACCTCGTTTACGATGGTCTCCGGGAACAGTTTCGATCCCCAGATGGAGGATTTGATGAGCCTATTCGGCTCGTGCCTGATGGAAGCATCCGCCAAGACGTGCTTCCTACAGTTCCTCCTAGCCACTGCGAAGTCATATATATCGCACTGTACGGTGTGAAGAAATGACTTCGTCAGGATTTTGAAGAGCGGTTCATCCGCATATACCAGGGAAGTCATTTCTGTCATGGTGGCGGAATTGAGGGACCTGCTTAGCCTGCATCTCGCCTCGTACTCAGCCTTTACTATGGCTTCTGGAAGCCTAGGTAGGCGTTCACTGAATTGTGTGGTTGCACAGTCTGGACTGAGCTTACCCACTGAAAAGGTTGCTGGGGCATCTACCCAACATTCCATGCCTCCAGGGAGCAGAAGGGAAGGCAAGTCTGTCTCCCAGAGTTGTGGCATTGGTTCTCTCTCCGTGGCTGCCTGTAGTGTCAGCTCGACCACTTTTGAGATGCACGGGGTAGGAGTGTTATCGCTCACCACGAACATTGTAAAGGGGCTCTTATGGGGTGTCAGCTTTGTGTTGACACATTCCCATTCTGTTAAGGTCCGGACGCAGGCTAATTGGGCCTGGTCCCTAGGAAAGATAACGGTCTCCTTCAGGACCTTATCCTCCCTTATCAGTGCCTCCTCTGTCAATCGGGCATAGCCCTGGAAGGGAAACTGGAGACGCGGCGGGTAGAATTCGAAATCCTCTACTGGCCAGGTTCCACATCCTTCGATCGTCAGCACACCCTCAGAGAACGGGCCGTATGCTGCTGGCCTCCAAGGGTTGTAATTTTTGAAAGGCGGTAGCTTCGACGAGTCCGGCATTGCAAGGGGTTGCTTTGCATGCCCGGGCTGGAGCTGTCCTGCCATCATGTTTTCCTGGAGCCCCGCCATCAAGGTCTCCTGGTTCATTAGCCTTTCGGTCAGGGACTGAATAGACTGTCCCGACGTCTCGAGGCTAGAGGCCAGTTGAGATGATATCTCCTGGAACTTGGTTTGCACCAGGTCCCCCATTGGTTGCATCAGCATGGTGGAGAAAGCTGCCGGGTCGAAGCCAGGTTCCTGGGGTCTGGCTTTAAGACCTCTTACTCTCGACCCCTGTTGTGGGGGAGTAGCTCTTGCCAAGTCCGCCACCGGTTTGGGAGCCGATGGCGTGCTGGCACAGCTTGTCTTAGGCTTAGGCTTAGGCTTTGGTAGGGACTTCTTAATAGCTGTCAGAGTGTCCCTCGTGGGTTCAACTTTAGGGATCACCGAGCCCGACTTGTCCCTAACAGTCTTGGGCTTCCCGGTGAATCCCTGGAAGGAAGAAGTGGAAGAAGATTGAGACGGGCTAAAGGATAGAACTTTAGCCCATGTACTACCTGCCTCACCTACATCCTTACCTTCGCCCTGGTCGTCGACAACCATGGGCTCACGGTCCAAGTTCATGGCTGCCACCTCTCCCAGAACCCTTTCACCTAAACCCTCCGGGTCCTCCGGCAGGGCCTGGGTCTCCTCCCGGATCCTGGCAATGATAGGGGCAACCAAGTCCGCCGCTACAGCTGCCGACCTCTTAGCGTTAGGATATATGAGCAAGGCCAGCTCTTCAGACAGCATGTAGGGCTGCTTGGACTTGACGTTCCTGCCAAATCCTCCGACCCAGACCTTGAGGGTTGCCAATGCCGAATCCTTGACAGCTTGCGGGGTCTGTAAGAGATAGCTACATCACGGTCTAACCTAGATACTAAATTACTTAGTCTAGTATGTATCAATATGATTCTCATTCATTATATTTCTCATTGTATCATTAGGAGAATGGTACGTACCGACTCAGTAGTGAGGTCTCTCACTAACGCGTAACACACCTCGCACCCCTCCGGGTGCCACACCAGCAAGGAGTCCACAAGGACCGCACATCCGGCATGCGAGCGGCAAACGTCATGCCCGCACGGCTCCTGAAGCATGGCCATGCATGCCGTCTCCAGGCAGCGTACCATCTGTAGGTTAATTGATACATGAGTATCACTATATAGACCCGCCGGAGATGTATCCGTCGGGGTATGCATCACAACTCTACTGTCACCGGAGTTGACTCCGGCAGAATGCGTGTCTACTACTAGGATTTTATCAAATCTTGCATACCACTAGCTCCGGGCCCTAGTTATTTGTTCTTGTCATGAATCTAAAAGATTAGGCTTGGTACAAACAGAGCAGGGGAAGGATGAACCTGGCCTGACTCCACTGGCGCCGGAGAAGCGTTTCCTAGTAAGCTAGGATTGTTTCTCTTAACCTACTGTCCGTCCCCCACCGGGGTGCGGGACGGAGGTAGAAACAAGAAGGTTGAAACCCGGGAAAGGAGCTAGGGATTAAGAACATGGTGCTTTGTGACTGAATACCCGGCGGGGTAGATATGCCCGTCGTAGTAAGCGTACCCGAAGCATGCTTAGATTAAGCTTAAATTACGCTTAAAGTAATTAAAACTACTATAATCTCAAACATGCGCGTATATATGCTCTGTCCGTTATCGTCCATTCCATGCGCAGTCCCTCCTTCCTCCATGATATCCTTCTACTTCCGGGTCCGACTTCATGGGATCGGATCAGGGAAAATAGGTGAACCTAGGCCTGAATATGATCATATAAGGGATCTTAGCTATTATATTTATAACAGGTACAAACTCTTAGTCGGGATCCTGGTCCCGCCGGGGCAGGAGGATAGGTGCGGGGATAGAGGACTGCGGATAGGGAAGGCGAGAACATGGTGGCATGCGGTGTATACCGTCCCAACGAGCCAGGTGGCCAACCAAGGCTCGCCAGGGTGGGCACCTCCCGTACCATTCACACTGAGCGTGGCGCTGTGAACCAATCTCCCGACTGTACTCCCTAATCTCCCCCCCCAATGTGTAAAAGGCTCGGGTCAGCTACATGGGGTAGCGTAAGGCGAGCCGCGTCACCCCACTGAGGTGGGTCCAGGTGGAGGGAGGATGGCTAGAGGAGTGGCCCACTCGCGATCCGTTGGTCACAACGACCGGCCAGGTGGGACAACCCCCCGAGAAATCGTGAGCCAACCGAAAACAGGGACAGAAGGCCTATAGGCCAACTGAAACCTGCAATGACACGCAAAAAAAACAAAATAATGCAGTATAAATGATAATAAATGTAATACAAATAGTCCAGATGCAAGAGGGGACAGGGAAAGGGTAGGGTTCGAGAAAAGGGATTAGTCCTCTTGAGCGGCTGGATTAACCTTCGCAAAATCGGAACGATTTGGACAGGTCAGCCAGGGAGGCTCTGAGCAGCTAGCCTAACCCGCCTAATCGGACTTTGTAATCGCGATTTGGCCAGGTAGGCCAGGGTGGCTCATGGACCATCATGTGTAGTACATGATAAGGGCTGATACCCTCCAATCGAAATTCAACCTGGTGAGGTAATCTCTTACTTACGAGACTAGCATACGGGAAAAAAGGAGGGGTGGCTACGCCGCCCAACCAACGAATCAGTTGGGAAGACAGCCGAAGGGGAAGGATAACAGGAATCCCAGATCTGGGCTACGTTTCGAGAGCATGCGGCTCAGGTGGGTAGGCTAGTATAACCCTCGCGTTCAGAAAACTATCATATAACGTCAGGATAGGAATAAATATGCTCCTAACTTCTGAGTAACTGCTAATCTATTCAAATAAGGTGACTACAATTGGAGACCAATTGAACGTCGTCATGAATGTTATGAAAAGTCGCAGGTAGCGATGCACGAAATGGCTGCCTCAGGAGCGGCGTCATGTAGGCTCCCGCTAAATAACGCTTAACATACTTATAATTAACATCGTTACCCTAAAAAGTGGAAATTTATTAATTGCAGTACTCAACTTAGATCCAATGGTTTCCTGACGCTCGAACTTCGTGGAATCTTCAAAATAAGGGAAAGAAATCTCAGAAATGCACACACACGTCAAGACGTAAACAGTGCTATCAAAGGAATGGCGGACAGGACGCTAGTTGTAGCAGTAGCGGGCGGTAGATGGCCTGGAACGGCTCCTCTGTAGAATGGGGGATATTGAGAAAGGAAGAGACTAATTGGCAGGGGACCTCTGATAGTGGTTTCACACGCCCCAGTTTCCATACCGACACACTTAATTAAGGGTGAGAGAGCCAGGAAACTCTGGCATAACCATATAGCTGTTTTCTCTTGTATATTTAGCAATATTTATACCTTAGAAATGAGTGCTATAGGAACATTTCACTGGGCGACACAGGTCACTGCCCAGAAATAGATTTTTCCTTTGTCAAAATCCCTTTAAACGGCAGTATAAGATCATGAATTCCATAAATTTTTTACATATTCATGATTATTAATTTGAAAATACTCATTGTTGATAAAGTAAATAGATTCCCGACTCAAATATCAACAGTTTTGCTATGAACAGTACCTACGGCATTGTTCACGCTCTTCTATTGTTTATCAGTGTTGCCAATTGGTATGTGTTTACCCTAGGTATAAGACTTATACAAAACCGGGGAAATAAGTGAGATTAGCGTATCTATTTGTAGTATATATACACATTAGAGCAATTTTATAATTATTGCATTACTATGACAATTAGAACTCATGGAAACAGTTTGTAAATGCATTGGCGTATGTGTGAAGCTTCACTAAATTGGCAATGATGACATTTTGCCGTCATCTGCTCGTATCTACTTTAGAAATATCTGTAATTTTTCGGGGTTAATTTGGTTGCAAAAAAGGGATAATAGACATGAATTAAAATGAACATTTTGAAGTAACAAAGTAAAGTTAAACTAAATAATGAGTAAGGTAAACAATTTAGGGAATAAAGCTTTGCACCTCATAAACAGTGTAGTTGTGTGCTGCCCGCAACTGTGTTTGTGGAGTGAGTGCTTAAGAACCAGGAACAGCAAAGTAGTTCAAGTGCAATTTAGAGTGAATTAAGACCAAAATGTGTATAATTACAATCAAATAAGCAATGGAGTTTCAGTTGTGATGGCAGTAAGGATAAAACCACTGATTACCAGGTAAAAATGAATTTCAGTTCAAACCATGACCCTATGAATAACTTCGTTTCATACTTTCACTAATATAAACAACATAATGTTTTATTGTGCTGATTACAACTGCAATCTTGAGTAAGATCAATAAGTGTTACATATATACACTAACATTGTTCAAATGAGTGCTGGGAAACCTGGGAAAGATGTTGGATCCTTGCCAGTTACGAACTGCACCTCAGTCGGTCGACACCATATTGGATTTAAAAACAGCCTTGAAAACATATTTTACGAAGAGCTCACATGCTTATTTTAGTTAGTATGGCGCTTTCATATATCACATTATATTGACGAAACTTCAATCTTTTGAATGGTATGCTTAGAGATGTAATTGTATTCTTGTTTCACCAATTAAATATCGAGTGAATAAGGCTGATCACCCGATGACGTTGGACCCACTGCGGTGTTTCCCCCTATACACATATATACATATATAGGCTAGGATACTAAATCATAGCAAAACATTTTGCTAAACCTCAAAAAGTTTTAGCATATTATATTAATGATAAACTAGCCTATATAAAACCATCATACCAACACTAACCTTCATGTTAGGTTATTTTTACCTTAAAAGTAAATCACCACTTACTCTAAGCATAACTTAGAGTGATAATTCTAATTACAATTTCAACACCTCATTCAACATGTTACTTAACATTAGCTCTGAGTTTTAGACTACTATTACATTTGGCACCTGTTGCCAATTTTACTAGCCTTAGAATACGTATAGTAGGCTAACAACTTTGATTAATAGTGTTACTAAAGGGGTTCACTACTTAGCATTAGGAATTATCTGGCATGGTTTATTTCAGTCATACTGAATATGGCAAAATAAAACTAAAATGGTGTAGCCTGTTTATCTATTTATAGGTACTTATCACTAAAAAATTAGGTAAGTACTTAGGGTTGTTTAATCATCTTTAAGGGTATTTCTATACAGGCAGTCCCCAGATTACGACGGGTTCGGCTTTCGACATTCCGAGGTTACAGCACTTTTCAATTATATTTATCAGAAATTATTTCCAGGTTTACGATACATGTTCCAGGGTTACGCCGCCTACAACGCTGATCTGGTAGAAGAAATATGACTCCAAAAATGCAAAATAATCAATATTTGAACATTTTTTTTAGGATTTTTTACAATGTTCTGGCTTGCAATGATTTTCGGCTAGCAACGTCTCAAGAACGGAACCCTCGTCATAACCCGGGGACTGCCTGTATAAGCATTCTGCAGCAAGCTAGATTATGGAAATTGACGCTTTCCTCTGTTATTTTACTTGTTTTACAAGATTGGAAAGTAATATTTATTCAGATGACTGTAACTAAACAATAATTTACCTTTGAAGACTACACAACATTACCAACGGGTGCGATGTACCGACGTATAGTTCAAAGGTAAATAAAAGATTAGTTACAGTGGAATGGCAAAATATTCCCTTGAACTCTTGTAAAGCAAGTAAAATAACATAGGAAAACGTCAACTGCCATAGTCTAGATTGCCGTGGAATAGATGTTCGAACTAACTATTTGGTTCAGGCAGAGAAATGTAAACAAAGCCGCCATGTTTGAACTCCGCAACCACCATGGAGCCATATGTTCACTAAGAGGAAGGTGTGGTGCTGGGGGGTGGGAAGGGAGCACAAAAGGTACAAGTTGGCTAAAGTGCTGCGGGGTTGTTAAGTAGTGATATGGCAAATAACAATAACTACCCAACAAAATCTAACACTTCTACCTGAAAATTACTAAAACTTAGGTAGTAACACAATTGTTCTAACAATAGAGGAATAAAGTTTGGGAACTTTACCTTAAAGGAGCAGATGGTACAATTCAGCTACGCACTTACGAACGCTAATCTCGTCTCTTCTTCAATTCTTGAAAGCCTACCTATCTTGAATCTTGAATGAAGTTACGGCCAATTACCTGATGGACCACGAACACAGATAGGCTGTCCAACATTAAAGTTAGGCTGTCCGGATTTCCTAACAGAATTATTAACACTATTACTAGTGAAAACACAGTTAATTTGAGGGTGTGGAGAGTTGGGTGTCAACACTGCAAATACTTCTTGCTAAATTATTTGAAAACGCAATCTGGGTATCAGAAGCGCATTGGTGATAAGGTCTCTGATTGGTCGGGAGAATTGTGGACTGGTACATGTCGAAATTGAGGGGGGGGGGTTGATTTCACACGTATGTGGAAACTAATACTGTATTTTATAAAAAAAAAAATGTACAATACTGAGTAACACGTACGTGAACAGGATCTTGTAATGAACGGACACTACAGGAAATCAGAAAGGCCAGCTGGGGGGATAATGTGAACTCTCTAAAATTGTAAAACGTAGTTTCTTTTATTTCCATGAAATCAAAGATAGTAAAACATGTTACCTGACCAGGGGGCTCCCCCCCCCCATATCCCCCACCTAAGACACAGTCCATGACGGAATACAGACGGTAATTTACCATAACAGAAATGTTTGTATGGGTGAGAAAGCCTTGTAAAATGATGAAACGTAAATAGACAGGGGTGAATAATGGAAAGAGAAGGGAGGGAATTGTGTAAATTGGAATGTCTGTAAATCATAAAATGGAATATATATATATGTAAATGTTCTAATAATAAGGTCAAATTTCATGGGTGAGAAATGTATTCTAAATGATGAAACGAAAACAGCCAGACGTGAATACTGGAAAGGGAAGGGAGTGAGTTGTATATAAATCATGTATAAATAAAGTATGGAATATCCCAAGCAACTTCCAATTTCACATAACCGACAGGAAGGTAGGCATCGAATCGTCACACCGGACAGGTAAACAAAACACCAGTTTTCGTACTTCACAATAAAATGTTCATGTTCCACAGTTTTTAACCTAACTGTTTTAACTAAATCTTAAAAATGCGCACTTAACTTTCAAATGTTGGCGATTCCATTATTGATTATGAAGAAACAATCTCAAGATAGAGGAGTACTGGCTGAATAATCTTTCGACTGTGATGACCAGAAGAGTAATGGTTTATGGTCTTTTCGCTGGCCCGAACATAAAACAAGATGGCCGATGTGCATGCACAATAGTCACTTCTTTAGGTTTTGACATAGGAAAACTGGGTACAGCTTTCACTGAAGACGAGAAAAAAGGCCTTCTTGTCTTTTGAGTCCATTATACTCTATTCACTTGTCATAGTGTTTGTCAATGTGGCATAATGCCCAGCTAAAAGACCAGGCTAAAAGATATTTCTTTAATATTAGTCTGATCACCTTGGGGTGCTGGCGCACACCAGGGATGGTAATTCCATTGAGGATGAAACAGTGACTACGCTATCAAAAAAAGGCTAATGTTGATGCCTACCAGGTGAAGCCATTTGGCGAAAGGAGAGAGAACTCGAGAGAATACTTGAGGTGTCGTGGAAAGACTAAAGCAGAGACTGAAACTGGAAGACCTTCCCTTGGAAGATGATCAGAGGTATTTCCTGGATGTTGGATGAACTAGGAGGTTCAGATAAGCATCCTGCATATCTAGAGTGATCATCCAATCACCAGGATGAATGAATGACATGACTGACTGACTTGTTGTCATCCTGAACTTGGTCTTTTCTACAAACAAGCAATTGTAAAATCCCTGGGAATTGACCTTTACTACTTCTTCTATTGTCTTCTTATGAAGGAGGGAAGATACTTCCTTCGAAAGGGTCATATTTCTTTCTGAGCCTCTCAAGTACCCCTTCAATGTGATGGGACAGGAGAATAAAGGAGGGGTCTCCAAGAGAGGGATGCAGTAGCCCTCCTTTAGTACCTTGATGATTCATGGCTCTGCTACCCTGCAAGCCCACCTCTCCCAGAATTCGAGGACCCTGGCTCCCACTGGGGCACAGACTTCTGGTTCACTTCTTCGATTGAGACTTGGCAGAGGAGTGCTTCTTAACAGACTTTGAATGGAAGCACAGGTTGGAGTTGGGTCTAGAATGAGACCGGGGTCTCTTTGCACTAAAGGGGTGCTGTTGGAGCGGACAGACGAACTTTGGACGAAAGGGCGCCGACGACGAAGGCTTGGAGTGTGATGACTGAGTCAGGAGGTCTTGAGTAGACTAATTCTGCAGGTCTTTAGTTATCTGCTCTACTATGGCCTGCAGGAAGAGATGGGAGGGGTCTAAAGGCGCAAGAAGCAACGCTGCCTTCTGCAAGGATGTAACTCCTTTCGAAGCAAAGGAACACCAAGGTTCCCTCTTCTTCAGAAGTCCAAAGGTGAAGAGCAATGCAAGCTCTGCAGAGCCATCTCGGACAGCTTTATCTGTGCTCAAAAGCACGCTCGGAATGTCTGCCGAAACGGTGTCAACCATCCCTGTGGCGTTGTCGATCTTCTTTGCGAGAGCACCCACTGTCCAGTCGAGGAAACTGAACACTTCAAAACACCTTAAACAGGCTCTTGACGAAGTGTTCCAGTTCTGCCAAGGAAAAGAAAACTCTGGCTGAGGCAAAGGCTTAGCAATGCACGCAGAGTCAATGAGACTAGAGAAGTCCCCTTGGGAGGAGGCAGCGACTCTCAAGGAGGGGCTTTCTCTGGTGTCGCAAGGCCTATGGGTCCTCTTGATAAGATGCGAAGGAGGATGCACTAGCATTGCCTTCCCTTGTTCCCTCTTCACCGAGAACCACTTTTTGACTACTATCAAACTTTTCCTGGAGGAGGTAGAAAAGACCATCTTGGGAAGGAGAGCGAGTTCAAATTAGGAGTGAAGAACCCCGGATAGCTCTCCAGGAGAAACTGCTTGTAAAGTTTGTTGTGTATCTGCATTTCATGTTTCCTTATGTTCCTCTCATTAGATTTTGGCCTACCTCTAGGGCTTTTACCATTTTTATGCAGGTTCCTAGTTATGAAACTTTCACTTTGCTTGACCACAACCTGAGTTCTTCTAGTAATGGAGAATGTCATCCAACCTCCCTCTCCTTGATGAGTAATTAAAATCATATTCAGTGCCATGAAAACTTAGTATGAAAATCACAAAACATAAAAGTTAGTGTGAATAAACACCAGGGTGATTTAATTTAGACAGTTATAAATGGTTTGTGAAATCATTCAGTATGTTTATTCTTCAAAAGACATACTGTGTAGCAGCGTATGGAATGTCAAATCACCTTCTGATAGTTTTTGTTGATTACAGGGAGGTATTTGGCATTGCCTGTAGACCAGTACTATTATAGGTCTTGCATCACTATGGAATTCCCATGAAATATGCAAAGCTAATTGATATTATCCATGAATGAAGTAGATGTTAATGTAAATGGGGTGTTGTCTAGTGAATTTGCAGAATATAGTGGTTTGCAACACTGAAATGTTATTGCAATTCTGTTTTTTATCCATATCATAGACTTTATAAAAGAAAAAAAATGGTTGAAGACAGAAGAGAAGGTTTAAATTGAACTAATGATAGAACCTTGACAAAGTTAAAAGTGTGTAGATGATACTGTTTAATCCGCTAAACACCACAAAATTTTAAATGTTTGTGTAACAGAATCCATCATATATCTAGAGTTGTGACTCAAAATAAGTACAAGAAATGCCTGACCTTGGAAGAGCAATTGTGCACTCATGGGTGTGAACTCAGGCTGCCCTAACAATGTGCCCCCATCTTCGAGGCCATGCCCTCGACATGCAAAGAACACTGTATTAATAACTTGTTTGTAGCTCCTCCTCCTTGAAAGTCGGCTGCATCTGTATGGGATCCTGGCCCCATACTCAGGCAAGTACTGTGAATCAGCACTTACATGCTGTGTATTCACTCTCTCTCTCTCTCTCTCTCTCTCTTACTGGATTTGAGACAACACAGTACTGGTAAAAGTAACTTGGGGTTCTTACTCTGGGTTCCTCAAGAACCCTAAGTACCCGGGGTGACAGGTCTCCTTGGAAGACCGCACACCTGAAGCTTCCAAATTGAGAATCTATCATGCATCAGTTGCTTCTGCTACCTGAGAATTCAAGGAATCTCAAGCAGAGGTAAGCTCTATACTAGCAAGTAGAGTATTTCCATGGTACTAGTAAAAGGATAACTTTGGCTTTCAAAGAAACTTCAGCACCCATCTCTGTTGGGACCTGTGCACCTGGAGCTCCTGAATCACAAGTGGATTGATAAGCAGTTGCTCTCTATACCCAAATGTCCAGGGAAACCCCGAGCGGAAGAAAGATATGCCAATCCATAGAGGTGACCCCACGATGCTGGTAAAGGTAACTCAGAGTTATCAGTGAATCCCAATTACCCCGGGTAACATGGTTCTCCTAGGTTGCCTGAGCATTCGGAGCCTCCTACATGGCAATCTTTTGTTGCTCCCACTACCCAAGTCTCTGAAGAAACACCAGTTACCTCTTTGACTGTCGTATCTGAGGAGACCCATGCACCTGGTGCTCCCATGTTGCTGGGACTCTGAGAGACACGTGACACAATTCCACAGTCCGAATACAAGGGAGAGTTACCCACAAGAGATAGCACACAAGTAGGTGAAGGCAAAGACAACAATGATAATTTGATTCTCTTCTTTAACTTCTATCACAAGTCAATTGCTGCCCCAGGATCCTTGCACCATGGTAAGGTGGAAATAAGCGCGCGACACACACACACACACACACACACACACACACACTGGACTCTCTCCCTATCTCTCTCCAAGTTGAGCCATGGGTTCCATAGGAACCCTGCTTCATGCCTGTAGACGAATCAGAATAAGCAATTGGCAACGGACAGTGCAATACTACAGGTATTGCTAGCAAGAGAACCCGAATTTCCCAAGGCCCTGGAGCTCTACATCTGAAAAAACTAAAACAGAAAAATCAGAGTAATTTTCAGCACACAAACCTTCCTTCACATTGTGAAGGAATAAATTTTCTCCCCAAGGGAACGAAGAGTGTTGTAGAGCAATACAAATTCATAAGTGATGAGGGAAACTGGTTTAAGCTCATTGCCTTGGCAATGTTAGAATCAAGGCTAATAAAAGTTGCAGGGTTTGCTTTATATGTACCAGTATGAACAATATGACATTTTTAAAAGTAAAATGTATTTTTCCCTAACCATACAAACCTGTCGTCCTTTACTTAGGATAGATTGCAGCTCAGCTGAAACTACCGCCTAAGATTCTTTTATATACCAAGGTAAATAACTACCAGGCCAGTAGTTACCTGCCCAGCGGTGGGGAAGCACCACCTCCTTCCAGCTCACTGAATCGTCACTTTGATTACAGCCAGGAATTTGATGATGACCCCTGAATCAAGGGGGTGGGTGTATGGCGGGACCATACCAGTAAAGGACTCCAGGTTTGTATGGTTAGGGAAAAATACATTTTACTTTCAAAATTGTCATTTGTTCCTACACCTTATACAAACCTTCCATCCTTTACTTAGGAGACTCATCCTGAGGTAGGGATGGAAGTCTTGTCTCGCTGGCTGAGAATGAAACCTGGGATGCCAGGACCAGGGCTTATAGCTCGGGGTTGTGGATCCTTCACCCCACGAGCCATGGTAAATGCAACCTGATGGCTGATGGCCTGGGTATCAAAGGCATGAGCAGAGAACTCTCTCTGGCAACCAAAACCAGGCTATATAATCATAATGGGTTTGTTGGGTTGCAGCACACTCCCCCTCGGAAAAGAGTGTGGAGACTGATTTGCGTATGTTCACAGAAAAACCACTAGTGAGACATGGAATGCTTACCAGTATTGAAATCGGTGCCAGAGAACGGGTGCTGATGCTGTGGCCCCAAGTAAGGGGAAAAGGTGAAAAGAAAATAGGCCAGTCATACTATCACATTCACCCCCATCCTGATACAGAACCTCGATCCTCATTTCAATACTTCTGACCTGTGAGGGCATGGAGGCAGCTAAACCACTTGCTGAGCAGCTATCTCAGGACCAAGGTCAGTTGTGTCAATGTAGCTGTGGGTACAGTATCTAAGGTAGAACCTGGTGAAGGTGGAAGGGCGAGACCATGTGCCAGCTTCCATCACTTGGGTAAAAGGGAAGTTCTTCTTGATGGCAAGTGATGTGCTCATTCCACGCACATCGTGAGCCTTCGCTCGACTGATACCAGCAAGTGGAGAAGAGGGAGGGGAGAGGGTACAGCAAATCACCTCTTGAATCCAATGTGAAATGGTATTCCTAGTAACCCTCTTCTTTGATGGGCCAATACTTACAAAGAGATGTTGTAAGGTGGGTCGAGTAGAGCTGGTCCATTGGAGATAGTGCCTCAATGCTTGCAGAGGACAGAGAAGTAGCTCATTTGGGTCTTTGGTTACTGTGCTCAGGCTCACAACCTGGAACAAAGAAAACCGAGAATCGACCTGGGCCAGATTCTGGGTTTTCGCAACAAACTCAGGGACGAAGCTGAAGCAGGCATTGGTCCAGCGCTCAGTATGAGCGACAGTATAGACTAGGCCATGAAGCTCGCTGACTCGCATGGAGGAAGCGAGGGCGAGAAGAAAAACCGTTTTCAGGGGGAGATCCCTATCAGATACCAGGGACAACAGTTCATAAGGAGCTCTCTTCAAAGACCTGAGGACAGCAATGATGTCCCAGGGAGGAGGCTTTGCCAATACTGGAGTGCAACCCTGTTCAAACCTTCGTATGAGCATAGAGAGTTCCTCTGAGGAAGAGAGATCAATTCCCTTCAGTCTGAGGACTTGGCTCAAGGCCGAGTGATAGCCTTTTACTGCTGAGACCAAAAGGAGCTTCTCTCTCTGGAGGTAGAGTAAGAAGTTGGCAATCAAGGGGATGGAGGCTCTGAGAGGATTACTGCCTCTCTGACGACACCAACCACAGAAGATGGCCCACTTGGTCTGATAGACAGACGTTGAGGACTTCCTGAGGTATCCTGACATTGCTGTCACAGCCTCTCGTGAAAAGCCTTTTGCTGTGAGGAGCTCCTGGATAACCTCCATGCATGAAGATATAAAAAGCTCTCTGCATTTGGAAGATCCTCACATGTGGTTGGCATAGGAGGTCGGGGAGTGGTGGAAGCACTCTCGGAGTCTCTACCAGCAGAAGTAGAAGGTCCGGGTACCATTCTTCATGAGGCCATTTCGGCGCTACTAGCGTCATGGCCAGGGAAGGTGTGGATCGCGCTTGATTCAACACTTGCCTGATCAGGGAAAATGGTGGAAAAGCATAGACATCGAGGCCGTCCCAGGGGTGCTGGAACACGTCCTCGAATGCCGCCACCGGATCCGGAACTGGAGAGCAGTAAATCGGCAACTTCCGATTTAGAGCGGTAGCGAACAGGTCTATCGTTGGGAACCCCACAAAGTCAAGTCTTTGTTCGCTATCCGAGGAGCCAAAGACCATTCAGAGCCAACGATCTGTGTCCTCCTGCTCAGACTGTCCACCACAATGTTCCGTTTGCCTGGAATGAACTGAGCTGTCAACCCTACCAAGTTGAGAGCTGCCCATTCGTGAATCTACACTGCTAGTTGACATAGCTGCGGAGACAGTACCGCCTTGATGGTTCATGTATGCCACTTCGGTGATGTTGTCGCTCATCAGCACCACCGAGTGACCTATCAGAAGAGAGCTGAAATGCTGGAGTGCCTGGACGGCAGCTCGAAGTTCCAGCACATTGATATGATCTCGACATTCCAAGTCGGACCATAGGCCCGAAGCCAGGTGTTGCAGTAGGTGCTCGCCCCATCCTTCCTTGGATGCCTCCGTGAACAGGAGCAGATCGGGTGGACGAGACTGGAGAGGGGAGCCCCTCAACAAGTTCACCTCATCCAGCCACCACTCGAGATCGGAGTGCATGTTCCCCTCCACTGGGACTAGATCGTGAGGAGAATCGTGACTTTGCAACCAACAATTCTTCAGACCCCACGGAAAAGATCGAAGGTGCATCCAACTGTTTGTAACAAGGCGTTCCAGTGAGGCCAGATGTCCCAGCAACTGTTGCCACTGATGTGCTGACAGCTGGGACTGTCAAAGGAAGGGCAGATCGACACTTCGAAAGCGTTCCAGTCTTTCCGGTGTCGGAAAGGCTTTCCCTGCAATGGTGTCAAGGATCATACCTAGATACACCAGTCGTTGAGAGGGCTCTAAAGAGGACTTCTTGCGGTTCACCATGATCCCAAGATCGTGACAAAATGCCAGAACCCTGTCTCGGTGGAGACGAAGCAGTACCACCGAGGGCACCAGTATCAGCCAATCGTCTAGGTAACGCAATAGACAAATGCCTTGGCACATGTCGACACTACAATAAACACCCGAGTGAAGACTTGCAGAGCTGTGGAGAGACCAAAACATAGAACCTTGAATTGAAACACTCTGTACGCTACAACAAGATGAAGATACTTCCTGGACAATGGATGGATTGGGATCTGGAAGTATGCGTCTTTTAGGTTGATCGTCACCATGTAATCCAGAGGACAATGGCCTGTCTGACCATGCTGGTGGTCTCCATCCTGAACGGGATTTGCTGAACAAACTCATTCAGGGCTGAGAGGTCGATGACCAGTTTCCAGCCTCCAGATGCCTTCTTTACAAGAAAGAGTTGACTGAAGAGGCCGAGACTCGTCGAGGACCTCCTTGAGAGCATCCTTCCCCAGCATGTCCTGGACTTCCACCTGAAGGGCGAGATCCTTCGTCGATCCCTGACGATAGGATGATGACGTCTTCGGGGGTCGAATCAGAGGAGAGGGAGAGTTGTTGAACGGGACGCAATACCTGTGTCGGAGGATGGTCAGCATCCAATCCTCCACCTCGTGGTACTGCCACCACGTCCAACAGCTTGCAGGCATTCCCCCATAAATGGCAGAGTGGGGGTAGTGCCCTCCTCACTGGTTGCGGCAGACTCTCTTCCTTTTGCCACGTTTGTCTCGCCCTCTTCAGCCCCTGGTGAAAAAGGGCTGCTGACCTCTCGGCCGCCAAGTGGTGGAGGCAGTGGGAAGGGGATCAGCCCTGGCAGGAGGGTGAGAAACCCTCCTAGATGGAGAGCTAGGGCGACATCGAGCAGAAACAACAGGAGGTTGGGGCCGATATAAGGATGCTGCGAGGTGCAGCAAAGAATCCTGGCTCGCTCTCCTGAAGTTTCCGATCACCTCGTTTACATCCGAAGATGGAAAGTGGCTGGATCCCTGAAGCGAGGCATTTCTCAGGTCGGTCACATCCTGAGGGTCCACGGCTCGATCAAGCCTTGATGAGACGATGTCCCCGCGCTTCAGCACCAGGTTGGCCCAGAGGTTGGCAAGCTGGTGGACTAAGAACTCCATAGCCTTACCTCCTGACAAAACAAGATCATGGAGCTGACAGGCCATGTCCGCTTGCTTGTGAGGCTGCTATGGAGTCTCAGAGGTGGCAAGAAAGCCTACCGCGCAGCCCGAAAAGTCCAACCATGAAGCTGCTTGCAACGCCACCATCCTGGTTTGTTCAAGCAGCAACATCTCCTGGGAAGAGAGCATTGAGGTTCGGTGTTGCAGTGTCTGTAGCGAAACTCCAGCTACCAATGACATTATCGTCGGGTTTATGGGCAAGGGTGAACGCTCTGCCTCTTGGGCCACATAGTACTTCCTCTGCTCCTGGAAAGCAGAGGGGAGTAGCTTAGAGGACCGAGATGCCCACAGCGACTCCTTCCTCACTGAAATCACAATTTTTGGAAGTAAATTGTATTTTTCCTAACTATACAAACCTGAGGTCCTTTACATAAGGAATTACTTTCGGCGTAGCTGGAATTACGGCTGTTAAATTCTTGAACAAGGTGGTTAGGCAGTAACTACCGGAAGGCAGGTGGGTAGGCTAGCCTGCCCATATGTAAACACTCCACTTAGCCTTTTGGCCCAGGTTCGGATTGAGGGGTGGTTTGAGGTGGGCATGAATGTAAAGGACCTCAGGTTTGTATAGTTAGGAAAAATACAGTTTACTTCCAAAAATTGTGATTTGTTCCTACACGATATACAAACCCTCGGTCCTTTACATAAGGAAGACTCACTGATTGGTGGGAGAAATCTGAGTGAGCCTCTAGAACTGACTGGAGTTCAACACACCTAGGCTACTCCTCCTGGTTGTAAGAGCGAGGAGGAGTGCCCTGCCTCTGACAACTTGATCAGAGTATAGGAGCTGCATAATCAAGAGTCAGACTTCTGGGCCTTTTCGAAATGAGTGAGGAATTGTAACTCATCCGAGAATGGGTTGTGAAGAATATTGGAGTCTGAGGCATTATTGCAAAGTTCTTGGAAGGGTTTGCATTATTACCAGTCTCCTTCCTCTCCTTGCTAGAGGAAGGAGCAGAATTGCTTCTATGATTCTGATAAGAAATATAAAAAGGATGCTGTATGTGTAAGCTTACCGCATCAATCTCCTGACCAGCCAGTGTAAGTTCGAGTCCTATCTTCAACCCAAAGGAAGAGGAGTGGAAGGACGAGGTGGGGAAGGTGGAGAGGCCAGTCACTCTCGCATTCTTCTTACCTCTAGAACTGCACACCATAGGCGAGATGCAACTTGTGCTCTTGAAGGAGCTGGGTAAGCAAACACAACCTGCAAGCATCCACCACCGGTCCAAGGAAATGAGGTTCCAAGGACCTGCGGGGAGGCCCAAAGGGAAAGATAAATATGGTCGCAATGAGACCTTATCAGTCTTCCTGTCCGACACATTCTTCGGAGTGATGACAAGTAACCATCCACTGGACTATCCAACTGCAGAGAAGTCTCTCACGGTCTCATAATATTTTGCAGCGGATAAAGACACCGACACTCCCTGGTGGGTGTCGATCCTTATGGGTACAGGAACACACCAATAGGACAAAGTAATGACTGATCTGGATCAACCAATACAAAGTCCACAGCGTAGCTCATGATTTTCTCGGACTCTTCAACAGCTGCCGACTGACTGCACTCAGTATGAGGCGAGCAGTCATGCATCCGAGACGTAGTCACATGACACTCGCCTTTTGAAGGTTTATGCCGAGAAACCATACATATCGTCTATCTTGTTCGTCACTGATGTTGGGAGACAAGATGATGATTCTCTCAAGGCGTGGGCCCATCAGACAATAGTCAATTGCCTTCTAGAGACCGAGGTCCCTGATGGCAAGACAAGTTCTCAAAGTAGTTGAATCTAAACTAAGGAGAAACAATACTATATGCCAGTGAACGACTAAGGTGAATGCAGACCTACGTCTTCACAGCTGAATCGAGAGAAGTTAACTCTCAAGATTCTGAATGTAGAAAAAGTCCCATCGATGACACCTACCATATAAGATGGCTTTTATCCCTGTTGTTTTACAGAGGACTGAAAATGCTAAAGTGCTATTTCATTGCTGTTTGGTGAGAAGTCGGAGTTTGCATTGAAATCGGAGTGCCTTTCAGTAATGAAAACACAGGGATTGTACTGCCTGAAGAACCTCTTCTCATGGGCTGGATCAGGGAGGACATTTCTATTACTTGGAAGTAGAGCTGGCAGGGTGGGGAACAGGCGAAGTCTTCCGTTATTCATCTACAATTTGGGGTGAACAAAGAATAATTGCACACCTACGAATTACGAGATGTATTTTGAAGACAAACTCAGATGTCTGAAGAAATCATGCTGCGTCATTGCAGCGGCAGGTGCAATGAAGCGGAAGACTAGGCTACAGACTTGTGTTACCGTGAGGTAAACAGAAAAATGATAACGAGTCTAGTGAGATATCTCTGTCTGAAAATTCTCGCAACGGCAAAAAGCGATGCAGGAGAGATGGTCATACACGTATGCAAGAATTTCAGCCAACCAGAGACCTAAGTCTGTGATTGCCAGGCAGAGATTCGATTTGGTAGTCAATCATTGCAGATGAGGAGAGACAAAACCCAAACGAACTATCTCGGAGAGCCAGCTGTACTGGCTGCAGCAGGAAAGGCTGGCAGGCAGCACGTACACCTCTGGCTCTCTTTCATTTGTCATCCTGAGTTGCCAGGTAATCCATTCCATGAAGGAATGCGTTCAGCTAGAACCATTGAGCGCAAGAAAATATGCTCAAGCATTTGCATTTTAACTGAAATGGGAGGGAAGAAACCCATCCTATTCGGTGAATGCAAATGCTATGGTGTTGTTGTTGTAAATAATACCACTAGTATCTCAAAATCAAAACCAGTAACTCTTGGGAGGCTTGCAAGGCAGTCCCGAGTTGTAGTTCAATTAAGAGAAGATACTATTCGTCCCGGTCACATACCCGTAGAGTTTACTACAGTTTTGTGCCTACTACTTGGACAATTCAACTGATAACAGAAGCATTTCACAAGAGAAATATACGTAGTATATTTGTAGGTTCCTGTACCTCCTTCATTTTCTAATGAAGAGAGCGAAGGTGAAGTTTTCCCGAAGGAAGACTTCTACGGTGATAACAGTATACCGAAGACGACTAGTTCAAGCTGAACTGGATCTTCCCAAAACAGTAGCACTGGAGAGGCATTCAACTCTCGGTGCTATCCATCCTGAATGGATTGACATATGTTTGGTAAGATCCTAGGATTGAACCAAAAACATAGTCTCTCGGGTTCAAATTCCAAGGAGTAAACTCCACCGAATTCCTCTTAATTCCTTGTTTCATTCTGGTATAACCAAGAAGTAAAGGGAAAAAAAGAGGGAGGATTGACTGTTCTTCTCTATCCCGGGGTTGACCACTTACTGATTCGACGGACTGCTAGGTCCATCCAGGCTGAGCTCCTCCCGAGATATCTTCCTTCAGCAGCAATACTTCCTTTAAATGCTAGAGATTCCAGGAATAAGGGTTTTCCAAGGAATTCGAGCATTTGGCGAGATTACCGGTTATTGTAGTAACAATTATCAGGAATTCTCGTCTCGCCCACTCTGGATCCTGGTCTAGCCCAAGTGTTTGCAGATCGTAGAAGACAAAAACACTCGGAGAGTGCTAGAAATTCCGAAGAATTTTAAGCGCTCAGGTGAAACCCCCCCGAATTTCGTCAGATGATCATCGGGTGAAGGTTCTCCCAATTCCCGTAGAAATTGAGGAGGAATGGGGAAGATCCTTCCTCAACGTTGGGGACTTAAGTCCGGTAGGACTCAAAGGTCCCTCTTGGAACGCAGTCCCGGACGCGGAATCCTATGGAGAACACTCTGCAGGATCTCTCCCTTTTCCATCGCAGCCATAGGAAGAGAGGGAATGGGGGAGGAAGATTGGACGCTCTCGCTCGCCTTGCTAGCAGAACTAGCAGTCGGAGAAGCAAGTTACGGGCAGCCATCACCCTGCGGTGATGGCCGTTCCGAGTCTAGGAAAACGTTACCGTCTGGAGAAAACGTTTTCCCGAGGAGGGTTACGAAACTCGTACTCTAGGTAAAACGTCTGCTGCCACCGTGACCATCATCTTGGTGGGGCTGAGTGTGCACCTGACAGGAGAGAGCTGATACTGTCCTCCGACGCGTCCCAGTCCTCGTTGCGGCTGAAACCTCTCAAGATGACCGAAGGGGGAGCCCACACCGGTCTCTTCATGAAATTTCGCACATTTTCATACATAAAACTTTATGTAACGGCTAACATAAAACGGTGCAGACATTACGACAAACTGACGAAAGAATTTCTGATAATTTTGGCAGAGTTACAGCGCGGACGTAAGGAAAAGGTTTTTTCAAAAATTCACCATAAATCAAAATATTGTGCTAGAGACTTCTAATTTGTTGCAAAATGAAGGTAAATGATTGAATATTACTAGAATGTAAGAGTTTTAGCTTACAATTGTGTTTTTTGACCATTCCGGTCGAGTCAAAGTTGACCGAAGGTTGAAATTTTGGCACTTATCGTGATTTATATGAAAATATTTCAAAACTGATAAAAGCTACAACCATGGGTTGTTTTTGTTGTTGTATTCTACATGAAATTGCATACATTTTCATATATAAAACTTTATGTAACGGCTAATATAAAACGGTGCAAACATTACGACAAACTGATGAAAGAATTTCTGATATTTTCGGCGGAGTTACCGCGCGGAAATAAGGAAAGTTTTTTTCAGAAATTCACCATAAATCAAAATATTAGGCTAGAGACTTCTAATTTTTTGCAAAATGAAGGTAAATGATTGAATATTACTATAAGAGTTTTAGCTTACAATTGCATTTTTCGACCATTTCGGTTGAGTCAAAGTTGACCAAAGATTGAAATTTTGGCACTTATTGTGATTTTTATGAAAATATTTCAAAACTGATAAAAGCTACAACCATGGGTTGATGGGTTGTTTTTGTTGTATTCTACATGAAATTGCACACATTTTCATATATAAGTAAGTATATCTTAGTTTTACCAGACCACTGAGCTGATTAACAGCTCTCCTAGGGCTGGCCCGAAGGATTAGATATTTTTACGTGACTAGGAATCAGTTGATTACCTAGCAACGGGACCTACAGCTTATTGTGGAATCCGAACCACATTATATCGAGAAAGGTATTTCTATCACCAGAAATAAATTTCTCTGGTTCCGCGTTGGCCGGGCCGAGATTCGAACTCGGACCACCGAATTAGTAGTCGAGTGCGAAGTCCACTCGGCCAACGTGAGACTGTTTTCATATATAAAACTCTATGTAATGTCTAATATAAAACGGTGCAAAAATTACGACAAAGTGACGAAAGAATTTCTGAGATGTGTCGCTGATGCTTTTTAGTGCGAGAAGAAAGAAATTCGCGCATGCGTGCCTGGGTAACGCTTGTAAACAAAACAGCAGCTTGATCCCTGAACTCCCAGCATCCCTCAAGGCGCGTGATTCAAAATGTTTTGCCAGGTAGGCCTATAACTATTGTGCCGCAAATATTTAAAAAAACTTTTTTGAGTCAATTAAGCACACGACAGACAATTTTAGTCAACGTAAAATACGTCCAATAGGTATTTAAGGATTAAAGTAATAAGGATACTCCTCTCGCATCCAAGGGCACCGCCCTCCAAAGTGAGAGGAGATCCCCCAAACACCAACACCTTCGTCTGATAGTAAGTGAAAGGATGGAGGAGAAGAGAAATTACCTTAAAAACAAAACAAGGACAAACCTCTGAAGTTTCCCTTGGTAATTCCCAAGAGTAAGCATAATTTTCGGATGAATACATGTCTCATTACAGGATCAATATCACTCACATTAAATACATATCTTGTCCTCACGTTAAAGGGCAAAAGAATGTAAATAATATGTTGGCATACCTTTGCCGCCAACTTTTAACACAAGTAGAAAGGAGGCTATGAAGGCTATCACAAAAAGTGGGTTTGTATATTAATTGAATTTAATATTAATATCAAACACCTTATATACATATTTATTTAAAAACAAAAATAAACCAGAAAGATCCCACCATGAAAAATTATCAACGACCAGTCAGCAAGAGCCTACAAACACACAGCTTCATCGGAAGACGGCTGAAAGCAAAGTGAAGTGTTGACATCCGTACAGGCTAGCCTACCCGCCTGTCACATGGTAGTTACTATCTAACCACCTTGTTCAAGAATTTAACGGCCGCAATTCCAGCTACTCCGAAAGTAATTCCTTATGTAAAGGACCGAGGGTTTGTATACCGTGTAGGAACAAACTTGTCTATTGACCTTGGTCAGAGCCTCCCTTGACAGGGATGACAAGGGCAGCTCAAACCATCACCGAGCACCCCGAGGGGCACAACAAAGAAGGTTGGTTCCTCTGATCAATGGTGAAAGCCTATATGGCTGCCTTTTAGAAGGCTGGGTTGTAGCTTTGCGAGGATCCTGAAGTGGAGATGGAACCTCTGGAGAAGGAGCAGACGATGGAAGTTCTGAGAACGGGTACTCCGACTCAGACGTCTCCGTTTTCTGTGTCGAAACATTGCAAAAAACAGAGGAAAAAGGTTTTACAAGTGCATATGTATCTGCAGGAGCAAGTGCGGGTGTCAAGTGGGCGCGCACGCAGGTTCTGAATGCATATAAGTGCGTGCAGGCAAATGGCGAGCATATTAGCGCGCGGGAGAATGCCTAGTGCCACGAGTGTTAGAACTCGCTGGAGAGCGTTGATGCTCTACAGATGAAATTGCGTCTTGTTGCGTGTGTAGACAAAGAGCATTCCGAAAAAGGAGCGTGTCTGGGGCAGGCACGATACTGGAGAACGAGAGCACCAGCTGGAGTGTTTAGAAAATTGCTCTGGTGACGCGTATTGGCACGCAAAGGCAGTGGCGCATCTTGGTGAGCACTTATACTGTTGCTGAGGCAGCGGTGAAGCAGCGCATTGGGTAACGCGCATTACAGGTGAGCGCTGTGTAAAGGACGCATGTGCAATCATGCGTGCTGTCAGAGCGCGCTGTCCAGGAGTAACACGGTGCGAAAATGAATGGTGCGCATCAGGGAGTAGTTCTCGCTGTATTGCCGCATGCACGGGTGTAGAAGGGAGGTGCGCGTTGTCCCCGAGAGGCTGAGGGAGAGACAGTTTCTCTGCGACCTCTCTCCAATGAAGGCTCCTTTGCGTGTGCTGAAGCATCACGCACTGCAGGGGAGCACTCAATTAACGAAGCCTCCTTTGCTCATGCCATAGCATCGTGCATTGAGGAGAGTAAATCCAACGAAGGCTCCTTTGTGCATGCTGTAGCATCCCACAAAGACGAGGAGCTTACACATGAAGGTCTGGTAGTTCTCGAAGGAGAGCACGCATTAGCATGTCTCTGAGAAGTCTTTACTACTTCTCTGAGAGTCACTGCTGGCTCTTGAAGAAGGCATGTCAGGAGGAGTCCGAGGACCTCATCCAGGGACAAGGCAAAGCTGCAGGGCCCGCATCCCCGAGGGTGGGCATACAGGAGGACGGACCTGGTCAGTGTCGAAAAGAGCCTCCGTGGGGGAGGGTTCTCGGAGCTGCGCCGCAGAGGGAAGGGCGTCATCCTTATCAGCATGGGAGGATGAGGCTGACTCCTCCAAGGAGACTTAAGGAGGAAGACACAACCCCAGAGGAGACTACCGACAAAAGTCTCTCCTTCGACAGCAGGCCAGGAAGTCCAAGGAAGGCCACAAAACATGAAGGGCGTCGTCAACACGTACTGAAAAACAAGGCTCATCCTTAGAAGGGCCATGCCTTCCCGTTTCACCAGGGGAAACAGGCAGGTCTTGCTCTTTCAAAGGCTGGCCAAGAGTTAAATTGTCGCTCTTGTGCGCTTCACTCCCAGAGGAGTGAGATGCCGAAGGTCCTGAAGGACGAGTTCCTGATGAGGAAGCAGAAGGTCTGGGTCATTTGGTCTTTGAGGAAGAACTCGAAGGCAAAGAATCCCTTTTCTTCTTACTTCGCTGCCAGTGATACTCAACCCACTGGGCAGGTGACCAGCTAAGACACTCCTCACAGGGAGATTCTGGTGTTCAGGAATGCCCCCCTGCAAGAAGGACAAAGGGAGTGAGGGTTCTCTATCAATCCTTCTCATAAAAATCCCACACCTATGGTCCGGGACACTAGGGCAGGAACACATAACCATATTGTCAGTCATACTTGCTTTCAGCCAGAAAGAGAAAAAGAATATTATGAATAATTTCAACAAGACAGCGAGATCAAAAGAGAGGTCTTTCCTCGCTGCCGGCTGTAATCTAAGTGATGACTCAGTGAGCTGATGGGAAGGCGGTGCTTCCCCACCGCCAGGCAGGTAACTACCGGCCCAGTAGTTAACTACCTCAGTATATAAAAGAATGTATTAGCTGGTAGTTTCAGCCGAGCTGCAATCTATCCTAAGTAAAGGGACGGAAGGTTTGTATACGGTGAAGGAAAAATACGATTTTACTATAGTATAATGGGTGTTATGTCTCTCCATCTGTCTGTCATTCAATCACGGCCAAACGGCTGGTCCGATGGGCATGAAACTTGGCAGGGTTATAGTGGGGACCCCTAAGATGGTTTATAATGGGGTCTCATCCTACTTTACCCCCCTCCAAAGGGGGTGGGAGTGAGAAGCAGGCCCGTACCAAGAGTTTTTAATGGGGCGGTCATTTTTCCCAAAACTGGAACTTTTCTTCTATAAATGTCATTGCATATAGTATAGGTATATGCAAAATGAAATACTTGAAAATGGTATTTTAGTTAGATTAAGAAGAAAAATTGGGTATGCAGTCTATGCCCTTCTACCCAGTTAGATGTTATTCAATGCACTGACTTTGGTTAACAGAATTTTACTCATAATGTTGAAAGTTTGCACTGAAATTGAAGAATATTTCTTCAGTTTTATTGATTGATTCATTTATTATATTAACAATAACATGCATATCACTTTATTTGTTGTTATGTTATATACTTTGACTTAACAAAAAAATAATTATTATTTATTACTTTGCAAGTGCAGTTCAGTGAAAAGGATAGTCACAGAAAATATGGACTTCAAGAAATTTTGGGGGGTCGTTTGACACCCCCCCCCCCTCGGTATGGGCCTGAGAAGGGATTCCCTGAAACGGAGCTGGTTCTGCCCATGAAACGGGACTGTTTATGCCCGTAGACTTAGTTACTGTATGAATTTCTCATACATACATAATATGGATCTGTATAGTACATATGTTTGCTAGTATATCAGAATAGAAGTGAATGTGCAAACATAAGGGTAAAATAAGGTGTTGGATTTGTGAATAGCATATAAACACGTTATATGTAAAGACTGATGATTTGCATATTGTGTAGAAACAATGGCAAATTAAACTGCTGTTTTTTATTTAATTTTACAATTGCCTTTCATAATTTAACCATGATGTGTGTGTCTCATAGAATTATCATTTCAGTGTGCTGTCCTTCTATCCATCTCCCTTTGTAGATCCCCTGCCCCTTTTTCTTAAATATATCTCATGTTATCAATCAGAAAAGCTTAGACATACATACTATATAATTGATCAAGATATAATATTCATTAGTGTCCCCAAACAATAATAACAAGGTATAACAGTGATATTTATATTGGCCTGAGATGTCTAATAAAATTTTTATTAGCCTAATAACCGGCCCGAGTTAGCTTTCCCCTTAGTTGTCCTCTGCTCAGTACTCGCCTCTTAAAAAAGTTACGAGTGGTTTATTGTACAATAAATATTCAATGTGTTCCTCAAAATACTGAGGTATGTAATAGACTAGTATAGCAGTGGTTTGTATATTCTCATATGCAACGTGAAACCATTCTAATATTTTTGTGATACCTGATCAAAATTATAAGTAATTTTTATGGTTATTAAAAATGATTAAACTGATGCTACTTCCTGTTTAATTGCTTGAGTAGTTTTACCGATTACTCTTTGCTAAGAAGACTAGTGAATTTGATGTATAGTGCACTGTTTTGTTTTCAAGATTGATAAGTATTATGAATTTGAAATGTAACTAAGTGAAATTTTTGTTTCAGAACCGGAACAAGCAATAATAGTGGAGATTTATTTGATGAGGGGATGAAGTCGCTGAAAAAGTTATTGCCCCTATTTGATACTGGATGGGGCTCACTTTATGATTTGCGCCATTTCACCACTCATGTCGCTCCCAACAGAGCACGCTGGGATTATCATACCACTCATATAACACAGTTGCTACTTTTGGCATCAGTAGATTCTGATCCTGTTATTTCTTCAACTGCTCAAAGATGGAAGGATTATATGGTTGGGCATAGAGCTTCACATAATTAAATAGTTGCCTTTGTTGGCACAAGGTAAAGTATGGTGTGCTATTTTAATATGACTGTTAAGATCACCTCATATAATCCAAATAGGAATTTGAAGTTTTCAGAAATAATTATTATCTACAAAACATGTATTTATTCTGAGTATTATAGGTTGTGATAGTTTCATCACATTGAAGATCTCTAATAGGAACTTGTTACTCTGCATGACAGTGATATATTGAGAAAGTGCTAGTTTAAATGTCTTATTGTGTACAAGAATATGGTACTGTAAATGATTAAGATCTAATCTGCGTAAACCCCTCCTCATAGAGAAAATTCATCCATGCTTTCTGAAGTTGTTTGTATTTTTTAAGTATATTTATTTGGTAAGTTACTCATAAAGTAGTTTCTATGACTTGAAGTTGCCATATCTGGTAATTTTGTATACTTTGTAGTATTTAATGATTTTCAAATCCTCAGTGAGCATGGTTGAAGGTGCTGTTTCTTACTGCTTAGTAGTCTCAGAATTTTAATATGGCACCAAGACTGGTAAAGATATGACTTTGTTGTACAGTCGTTGGTAATGGAATTGATCTTTTTTCCTGAAAGACAGGTGGTTATCCGAGACTATTATAGCTACTCTGCCTTGCTATGTGATATTCTGGTATAGAGTGAATCGGGTCCACTTGTGAATATAAATCTTGTACGAATGTTGGAGGGTTAGAAAGTTCCAAGGGGAGGAACTTCTGGCCTCATTGTGTTGTGTGCAGGAGGGAATCTCTGGGTTCTTGCTCTGCCATTAATCCTCATATGATCTTCCATTTCTCTTGTGGCCACAGCTCAAATTGTAAATGAGTCTATAATTAGTCATTCAAGAAGGCTTATATCTACAGATTGCTGATTAGGAATTCAGCTTTTATTTTTTGATACCACTGTGCTGATACAGTATATACTTTATCAAGTTGATTGTGACTTGTTGCCTACGTGAATTATCTGCTTTGCAAACAGAACTCTGCTTATATTAGTGCTTCAGATGTACACAAATTTAATGCTCTTTGGAGTTCAAATCTAAAAGGTACCTAGAAATTGAAAAACTTTTCTAAATTCTTTCTCAAAGCATACTCTTATGTATACTATATCAATTGCATCATTTACACTAGTATTATTTTTTAATTGTATATTTTCTCCAAGGAGTTTTTCTGCTTCTAAAGCAAGTTCTTTACATTTGCATTGCAGCTTAATATTCCATGGGCTTCCAGTATTAGTATAGAGGAGGTGTGTGCACATGTATTGTGCATTTAACATACTCTTGGTTGTGGACGTGGTGTACCTGTATGTGGCAGTTTGGTACTGGGCCATTTTTCACCATACTTTTTTATCTTCTTCCACCCACTACTCTTGGATTCCTTCTTTATATAATCTCATAGACCTTTTTTAGAATAGTATTTGAAGAAAACGTTTAATTTTATTTTGCCACAATAAAATAGAATCTCAAATATATTTTCACAATGTTTTTCGTATTGATTTTTACAGGTACAGGTCATTCAAGATACAGTAGTTATGAATTAAAGAATGCATTCCCTTGTGTATGTGTAGTTCTAACATCAGAAAAAAATATGTTGAAAAATTATTGCCAGTTTTCTTTTAAAAAAATTTAAAAAGTCTTGATTTGTCAATTAATTATTGCCAGTTTTCATTTAAAAATTTTTTAAAAGTCTTGATTTGTCAATTTATGAAGGATTTATTTTATGAAAAAAGGGATCTAAATAAATTGTTTTTCATAAAATCTCTAATTGCCTTATGTAAGAAATATATTCCATATGCAGAACAAACCTGGGTCTTAACATTAGGATAAATCTTCTGGTGCCAGCTGGGAACCGGTAAAAAAGCCAATAAGAATTGTCTATGCAAGGAATTGGTGGCATCTGTCACAAAGATGATGCAGAGGGAGGCCAGCACCCAAACTTCAACCTTGTATTAGTTTTTCTTCTACCTCCTTTTAGGGAGGACGTCTCTTTCTCTCTCCCCTCCCAAAAGCCAGATTTTACCTTTGCCCATGTTTTCTTGGTTTTTGTGTAGTTTTTGGCGTGTTTTTTTGTGCTTGTGTTTTGGTTTTTATAATGCAATCCCAAATCCAAACTAAAAGTTCTAGTAAGCCTCAGAGGAAATGTCCTGGTGTTGGAGGCTACCTTTGTTCAAGTTTCCATGCTTCCCTTGATACTGATCCCCATTCAACTTATAGTAGGTGCAGATCAAATGTTTTGTTATGTTACTAACCTGTTTTGAATGTTATTCATGGTCTCCTGAGCAATGGAGGAGATTCACTGGCCGGATACAGGCGAGTTTAGTAGCCATACTGCTTAAGAGTATTTGATATTCAGTAGGAAACCCTTCCTCTCTCTAGCAAGGGTAGAGAAGAATGATAATCCGTACAGGTGGCTACCTTAGTTTGTAATCTGAACAGATATAGCTCTTTAACTTCTTCCTATGTAATGAATCTCTGCATTGTATTTTAGCTCGGTAGTCTGAATGTTAGATTCCCATATATCTAAGAGTTCAGAGGCTTCGGTCTCCTTCCTTTGAATTCTTTTGTCCAGGAAGTGTGATCAAGTGTGCCGAGCCTCCAGTCTGTTCAGGATTATCTTACTTGCCACCAAGAGTGAGTATGTCCTAATGTTAAGACCAAGATTTGTTCTGCACATGAACGAAAGATTTTTATTAATTTGTATTTCTCATAGCTAACGAACCTGCAGTCTTAAGATTTACTGCCCACCTCTAGCCACCCCTTTCAGTTAACCTTGGACTGGAAGAATAACTAATATGTCACAAGGTTGGAGTTGGATCGCTGGCCATCCTCTGTCATCTTCGTGACAGATGGCAGATGCCACCAATTCCTTACATAGACAATTCTTATTATTTTTTACTGGTTTCCAGTGGCACCAGAAGATTAATCCTAATGTTAAGACTGCAGTTTTGTTAGCTATAAAAAATACAAATTAGTTCAAAATTTGTCATATTTCATCAGATCAGTAACTGCCATATTCAAACAGTCATTGGTTTGAAATAATTCTCGTCAATTATACCATAATTTTTGTTGAACAAGCATTACACTAGATACAGTTTTGTTGAATTATGCATAGTTGTCATATCATGTCTAAGGTAGAAAAATAACTATCATAATGCTACAGTGATGGTTGGGAAAGATCTGCAAAATTTTTCTTTTATATATTTTTTAATGTAAATTTCCATCAGTTCACAATATTTTATATAAAAATATTTTTCCTATTTTCTTCTAAGTAAAAGACTAATTTCTCAAATAAATAATATACCATATATGCTATTGTACAGAGGTGAAGGTGGAACTAGGGGATAACTATTTACGTCAATCCCCCAGTCTCTGCTTCTTGAGGGTGAATGATACCTTTATGTAACAAACCATTAAACATTATTAATGAAGATAATTAAGTTAGGTCCTGACATGGTTTGAAAGATATAATTTTAACAATTTATCAACTTTTGTTGGAAATTTTTGTATTAGTTTTGTAGTATTTTCTAGTAGGATAATCAGACCACTTTTAGCTCAAAGGATTTCTTTTTGTTTATAAATTGTTTTTATTTATGGTTTTTATTTCCCAATTGAGTGATTTATAAATATCCATAATTTCAGCAGCAGGAGTTTATGAATAAATAGTCTTAAAATGGCAGTCCTACTACTTAAAAGCCTGTTAGTGACAAGCATTTTAAATGCTTAACACTTTTTGTAAGCCTAAGAGTAATTATGCAATGGCAAATTTTACAGGTTAAAAAATGAAGCATATTTCTTTAAACAATATATCTTTATTTCAAGGTACTTTCATTAATTGGGACTTTTTTCAGGTTAACACACTGTTGTTAAAGTTAACCTTATCACAAAAAATCCATTGTCAATTGCTGTTTTCTCTGGAAAAAAATTGTTTTAGCTACAGTTCCTCCTATTTTTGTCTTTGCTCCTGACAGTCAATTATTAAATCATTGTTATTTCCGTTACAGGAAAAGAATTATTTATTTAAAACCTTGTTTACTTTGTAATTAACAACTGGCACCTTTAAAAAATTATTTTAAAGATAGTCTACTCTACATGATGTATTTCATAATGTTTTATCACATTTACCAGCATTGGGAGTAGAAACCATATTGATGTAGGGGTTAAGGTTTAACTGAAAACCTTTCAGAGAAAATGTCTGGTATATTTTTTGGCTGGCATTTTATCAATGCCTTGGTAGAAGTTTTTCTATGTAATCTAGAATAGTACAAGTTATGTTTACTGCTTTAGTTTTAAATACTTTGTAAAATTATGTACCTCATTACTAAAATTCAGTAATGCAAGGATATCAGAGTATGTACAACAGTACTGTAATGTGGTTCTTTCGCTTTTTTTCTCCTGATAAATAAAAATGATTATCTACCAAAAATGCAAGGCCTTTCCACATTTACTGTCATATTGCTTTATCCCTAGCTTTACCTCCTTCACTTCACAATGTCTTCCAAGCCATGCATTTATGCAAGGCATTAATTCCCAAAACATTCTGAACTAATATTCCCAACCTCTGTTTCTCCAATGGCCTTTTAGCCCATAAATTTGGGTATGAAGGCTGATGTAAATAAAGTTGTGGTAGTTGTTGTTCATCACAGTTTCCCCATTCATTCAAATAAACAAAACCTTTTACTCCATACTTACTTGCAGAATTTGGTATACATTACACAGGAGTTATCATACTCTATACTTAATTGCAGAATATGGTATACATTATACAGGAGTTATCATAACACATTTTTTATAACATTGCCCTTAAATAAAAAATTTTCCTTGCTTCTGAATAACTGGTACTGTCACAGCCATGAAACCTTAGGTCCATATACAATAATTATAGTTATGCTTTTTTACTATTGTGATTTGCATTCTATTTTTTAATCTTCTGGAGCATAACTCAAACAAGTACAGAGGTAATAAAATAATTTGAAGATTTACAAAGATAAGCATGAAATCATGGATACTGATGACTGAGAATCAATGGATATCAAATAGCACTAGGTCCTTTTTCTTCCACTTGCCTTGACGACTTATATCCATCTTCATTTTCAATGTTACTTTAAGGAGAAATTTTGTATTATCACAAATCTGGCCAAGTATTTTCTCTTATTCAAGTAACATGCAAATCATCATAACTTGCATTAACTGAATTGTGTTAATAAAATATCATGAAAAAATTTTCTTCAAAATGGCATCTAAATAATGAGATAATAGTTAAAGTAGAAAACATTATAAATAAGTTGAAAAATAGTTTACTTGCTAGCTTAATGTTAAATTACTGCAGTTGTCATCTACTCAAGGGTGACTGTTACAGTACATAACCATCTTGGCTATAAAAAATTACATCAAGATCAAAGTAAAGGTTTGTTGAATGAATCATATTTCGAAAAGGGGCTGTCTGTATTATTAACACTTCAGTAACTGACATGAATAATGCATAACTTTCTTCAAATCTTAAATTGCAAAATTCTTACCAGTACTCAAACCACTTAAGGACCTTCCACCCAAACTTTAATTTTCAAAGTACTTTTATTATTAATCAACCATTTTAATAAATTGTTATAGAGGATAAAAAGTTTTTGTACATCGAATTTATCATTACAGATGATGCAGTATGACTGAAAATACCTATTTTTTATTCTTATTTTACAGAGCTAGGGTGGTTTTAACTTGGGTGGTACATATGCTAAATTATACTGCATTGTGCACTAATCATGAAATACTATCGATGGATCTATGTAATCTGGATGAGCTATCTTATCAGTTACTACCATAATAATGGTCTCTGCCCCTGGCATTGCCATTCATTTTATTATATGAATACCTATACATTTTCTTTTCTTTACAATATAGTTAACAGTATTAAGTCTCATACAGCCAAATAAAATCACAATGCAATGCCAAATCTACTGAGTGGGTATAAAACTCTGAAAAAGATAGCTAGTCCTGGTATTGTAGACACCATTTGTACTAACTGAATGCATTTGTAAATAATCAATTAGGTCTTCCAGTCTTTTCTGTAAATAGGTATCTTTGAGCCATAAGGGATGTAGGCTTATGTGCAACTGGAGGTAATTAACTAGAAGTAGGAGCTATCACTATTTTCAGGTCTAATGCTTTTGGTAGTATGGTGGTACCAAGAATATATGAATAATAATCTTATAACAAAGATCTTAAATTAGTTTACTTCAGAAGGATAAGTTTTGTAAGTTAGGAAATAATGCTTTAGATGAAAATTTCTTTGTTGTATTTTATTACAGTAACAAACGGCTCCTTTTAACTGTGCTGTAAACTTGTAAATAGTTTTAATCTTCCATGATATTGTGACATTTAATATGAACCACTGGGAATTTCAATGCCAATCTCAGAAGTCTGCAAAAAAGATTGTCCGTTTTATATTCTTTATACTGTATATGCATAGATAGAATTGTTTGGTGTGGTACAGACTTAACTATATGAATTAATAATAGTTAGAATTGATGTATAGCAACTAAACATACTTATTATACTGAGCTGTTCACAGTGTTATAGTTCCCAAAATAATATATAAATACACATTTTGGATAATAAAATTAGTGAAAAAATAAAACTTGTTTAGAATTTACCACTATATTAAGCTGTATAATTATTATATACAGAAGACCCCTTAATCTGAATTAACCTTATTCTGGGTAAATGGATCCAGTTACACCACCTGAGAGGATAAAAGAATGAAGGTTCTCTACTAGGCATACCAAGCCTGCAGTCTACTCTCTGCCTGCAACATCTCTATCTTATTTTTTTTTTATTTTTTTTTTTGTATCTCCAATGGACTTGATTTTAGTATTTTTGGAGAGAGAATTCTTTGCATTTTTTTTTTCTTTGGTGTCCTCTTGATGCTTCACTACTGATACATCCTTATGAATATCCACTTTTTCTATCCTCTCTGCATCCTGATACAACTTTTCAAGTAAATTCTGCTCTTGCCTAGCCCTATCAGAAATTTTCATTATTTTTACAATAATCAGTAATTGTAATGTACCAGCAGCATATCTTCAAAAGATTTATAGTGGAATTTCTTTTTAGGGTAACAACTCCTGTGTTCAATTTTTGTCTTCACTTTAATTACCATTTTTATGTTTTCATTTCTTAATACAGTGAATTAATGCTTTTTATATTAAATGTAGCCCTAATTGTGTTTATCCTGAGGGAGGAATGTCGTTATTTACACTTCTTGAATTATAAGTTTGTGCATTTACATTTTACTGATTAATTTTTCTTTTTATGCATTAACTGTGGTTGTTGCTATTGCTCCGGCTGTCTTGTGTTGTTCCAGTTCTCTTGTTTATTGTTATTCTAATTTTTTGTCATGTACAGTAGTATTGCAGCAGCCTTGTCTGTCTCTGGCATCTCGCTACAGATGTGTTGCATCCCGAAACACTTTCCCAAAATTCAGTGTGTGTGAGCTTCCTTCCAGGTCTCAATCCTTCACTCGGTTATTACCCTTTAAGTATGATCTTCCTGTTCCTGCTGGTTAAGTATATCTTAGTTTTACCAGACCACTCAGCTGATTAACAGCTCTCCTAGGGCTAGCCCAAAGGATTAGATATTTTTACGTGGCTAAAAACCAATTGGTCACTTAGCAACAGGACCTACAGCTTATTGTGGGATCCGAACCACATTATATTGAGAAATGTATTTCTATCACCAGAAATAAATTCCTCTGATTCCACATTGGCCGAGCGGAGAATCGAACTTCGGACCACCAGATTGGCAGCCAAGCACGAAAACCACTCGTCCAACGAGAAACTTCCTGCTGGTACTAAGGTTAAGGTCCTCATAGTCTGTCCCTTACTTTCTGTACTGGGCTCTTGGCACGAGCGACATTTAGTGACAATATCATTTTAAACCTTATCCTGTGTTCTTGGTAGCTGCCTGCCCATTCTCAGTATCCTGTCCTTGAATCTTTGTGCACCCTCAGTGTTCTCAGTTGCTTCATCAGTGACTCCTGCAGGACCTATCTAGTTGCATGGCTGAGTACCAAATTTTATTTTACATGGTTTTGGTTTCCAGTTTTGATGTATTCTAGTGTCCTTCACTGTGCTTGCTCATATAATTGACCTTGATCCTCATCTTCCAGTTCCCGGCTCCAGTGTCATATTTTATGGCTCCTTGATGGTTAAAGTTCAGTTGTGGGGTATCTGCCTAAAATTTCTTTAGTACGGTATCACTTTTTGAGATACTTTTGGACACCATCTTCCTTAATGTAGTGTTCCTGTTTGCCCTCACCCCTTTTCAGGACTTCAGTTGGCTTCATATCTCATGTTTCATAATGATTCAAACGGTTAGCATTTCTTAGGAGAATTTCAGTTGTGCCTAGTGTTTGTGCTGAGGGGGAGCTCTGGAGTAATGACTCATAGTTTCTTTTTCTAGACTTCTCACTCTACTAAAAATTTGTTTTTCTTTAAGAAATCAGTTGTTGGGTTAATAGTTAACTGGTAATGCACAGGTTTTTTTTCAGGAGGCTCTTGTCCAGCTCAGGAGCAACACACTCAAGTTTGAATGCCTTCCTTTTCCTGGCTGCATTAATTAACCTTGAAAAGTTATGTTTTTTGCAGGACAGTTGGCCCTCAGTATACATGTTTCATAGATTTGCATACACAAAGAAATCTAAATGGGAAGAAAATTCTACATGAAATTTAAATGTGCCACATTGAGCAAAAACAAAATCAAGTGAGAGAGAAATCGAGACACTACTACGATTTCTTGGTGTTTTGTCCATAATTTTCACTGTAATCAATGAAAAAGGATATAAATTATAATGCTAGATCATTGCTCCAAGTTTAGACTAACATGCATTTAGTACTATGCACTGTACAGTAGCATACATAGTGTAATCATAAATTCATATATCAAATTTTTTTTTTAATATTTTACTGTATACGAAATACTGTACATATTTTTTTTATTCCTTGCATTTTATATCCAAAAATATGAGGTTTGTATGATTGGAATGTGTACTACAGTACTCGTCACATAAGGGGGTTTGAAATCATGCTAGTTCTTAGGGTTGCTTGTTTGTTTGTTTGCGTGGTGTTTTTACGTTGTATGGAACCAGTGGTTATTCAGCAATGGGACTAACGGTTTTACATGACTTCCAAACCATGTCGAGAGTGAACTTCTATCACCAAAACTACATATATCTCTCACTCCTCTATGGAATGCCCGAGAATAGAACTCGCAGCCACTGAGGTGGCACGCCAACACCAAACCGAACACTTCACTGAGGCGCTTCTTAGGGTTGCACAGAAGGTCTTAGATCATATTACCCATCCTTTAAGCCTCAAATGCTTGATGGATATAATATCCTGGGATGTCTTCTGTTGCATCTTATGGAAACGACCTGGGTTTCTATTTTCTTTAAAGGCTCATCTGCTTTGTCAGCTAAATTCCATTTTAGGCTATTATGATAAATTGGTTTTTAAGTAAAAGGCTATATTCTTAAATAGCAGGTTTTTATACAAACCCACTTGGTACTTTCCTGCCTTCCCCACACACATCCACATGGGAGTTAGCACAAAACAGTGAGTAATGTTGCACAAAACAGTGAGTAATGTTGCAGGTAAATGGTAAACTGCAGCCTGAGCATATGCATAGGAAACTTTTTTCAAATTAGCAGGTCTCTGCAGATTGGTTTATTTATATGGAATAAAGCTATTTAGGATTAATAGCCATGTATAAAATTATTTTTAAAACCACAGTTTCCTGGGATATATCTCTTTAAACATTTTAATACTCTGTAATACTTCATAACCATTTACATCAAAAAATATGAAACATATTGCTAAGAGCCATTCTATGCTTCTTGATGGATATATTTTTACATCAAGTAATTTGATCCTAAAATCACTCTGTTTTGCACATTTGAAAGGTTGAGGTATGAACAGCAGTAATTTGTTCTCTTTCTGTGAGGTCTTTGGAATTGTGGTAACTATTTGTAAATCTGAGCCACACCTCTTGAGTTCTTCCTGAAGAGTACCAATTGCAGGAAGTTTAAACAAATGGTCTGAAAAGTTGATATCCATGAGTTCTTTGCCGACCTGAAAAGTGTAGAGAAAAACAATTAGGCATAAATATGGTTTCAAGGTTTTCAGACTAACTAGTGCATGCCATTATGCATTTATGAGGCCAGACTACTGATGATTCAAATTCAGTGGCATTTAAATGCCCATACCTTATTTGAGATTTTAATTCTATATCACTGGATCTTGCAGGAATTGATTTCAAATAATATGTGCTGTCTCAATGACAACAAAATAAATACAGGTATAGGCAGCCTTCGGTTACCGGCGGGGTTCCATTCCTGGTGGCCGACGCTATGTGATTTTCGACGCTAACTGATTTTAAAGCCTATGGCCACCGCACACCTTTCGAAATTCTAGACCAGTTAACAGCACCCTAGACCAGTCAAACGGCGCCGTAATCCCGCAATGGCGCAATAAGTAAAATTATATTTATGCAGTATAGTACTATAGAATTTACTATACAGTACATTATAGTATTATAAATACTGTCAAGTGAAAAAAGCCTAGCTTTAATCCTTTGGGTGTCTAGAGTATGTAAAGATATAATAAAGTTTTATACAGTGTACAGGTAGCTGTAGTGTTCAAGTTACAATAATTTGTCTTACGATAATCCGATTTTATGAGAGACCAAATTACAATTGCCTAACTTTATCCCATCTTCTAGTTACATAAGTTCAAAAAAGCAAAAGAGAATGATGAAAGTATGGTTTTAACGTTATACTCATTGCATAAACGTGTACAGCCATGAACAACCAAATGAGAAACAACTTTTTTTTTTTTTTTTTTTTTTTTTTTTTTTTTGTTTTTTTTTTTTTTTTTTTTTTTTTTTTTTTTTTTTAAGTACAACCGAATTGAATAACATCCGTTTGGCTTGTATTTCAATCATCGTACTATAGAACACTACATATTACTGTAGTTGTTATAAATGACATTATGTATTAGAATAGAACTGAGATATCTTAACCCTCTTACGCCGAAGCCCTAAAAATCAAAACCTCTCCTGTATGCCGGCGCTGGTTTGGAGTGAGCGCGAAAGCGGAAAAAATAATTTTTTCAAAAAATCACAGCGCGATTAGTTTTAAAGATTAAGAGTTCATTTTTGGCTCCTTTTTTTGTCATTGCCTGAAGTTTAGTATGCAATCATCAGAAATGAAAAATAATATCATTATCATATGTAAATAATGCATATATGGTAGCGAAAAAAAAAAATTCATAGATAATTGTATTCAAATCATGCTGTACAAAAAAACGGTCGAAGCTAACGAGTTACTTTTTTTCCGTTGTATTGTACACTAAATTGCAATCCTTTTGATATATAATACATAGTAAAACAATAAAAGCAACACCGGAAAAATATTATCACAAAATGATGTACGAATTCGTAACGCGCGGATGTAAAAAAACAAAAAATGTTATTTTCAAAAATTCACCAGTAATTCTAAATATTGCTCTAGAGACTTCCAATTTGTTTCAAAATTAAGAAAATGATTGAATATTACGATACTGTAAGAGTTTTTTAGATTGAGATTGCAGATTTCGTTGAACCATTTCGGACGAGTTAAAGTTGACCGAATGTCGAAATTTTTATATATTTATTTTTTATATGCACATATTTCGGAGATGGAAAAAGCTACAACCTTCAATTATTTTTTATTGTATTCTTCATGAATTTTCGCACATTTTGATATATGAAACTCTATAAAAAGGCTAATATGAAATGGAGCAAATATTAGGATAATGCGATGTACGTATTTCGGAGACTTGCGGCCGCGAATCGGCGCGCGGAGTGAAGGTAAATATATTTTCAAAAATTCACCATAAATCACAATATTGTTTTAGAGACTTCAAATTTGTTTCAAAATGAAGAAAAGTGACGGAATATTACTAGGCCGTAAGAGTGTTAGCTTACAATTGCGTTTTTCAACTATTTCGGTAGAGTCAAATTTGACCGAACGTGGTTTTTTTTCTATTTATCGTGATTTATATGCAAATATTTCGATAAAAGAGAAAAGCTACAACCTTCAATCCTTTTTAGATGTATTCTACATGAAATTGCGCACATTTTCATATATTAAACTTTATGTAACAGCTAATTTTAAATGGTGCAAACATTTCGACAATCGCACAAAAAAATTCTGATTTTTTCGGAAGAGTTACCAGCGCGAACGTAAGGAAATTTTTTTTTTTTTCATAAATTCACCATAAATCGAAATATTGTGCTAGAGACTTCCAAGTCGTTGCAAAATGAAGGTAAATGATTGAATATTACTAGAATATAAGAGTTTTAGCTTACAATTGCGTTTTTTTCGACATTTCGGTAGAGTCAAAGTTGACCGAAAGTTGAAATTTTTGCACTTAACGTTATTTATATGAAAATATTTCAAAACTGATAAAAGCTACAACCATGGGTTGTTTATTGTTGTATTGTGGCATGAAATTGCGCACATTTCCATATATAAAACTTTATGTAACGGCAAATTTAAAAGGGTGCAAACATTAGGACAATCGCACGAAAAAATTTATCGGAAGTTATCGCACGAACGTAAGGAAAAAGTTTTTTCATAAATTCACCATAAATCGAAATATTGTGCTAGAGACGTCCAATTTGTTGCAAAATGAAGGCAAATAATTGAATATTACTATAATATAAGAATTTTAGCTTACAATTACGTTTCTCGACCATTTCTGTAGAGTCAAAGTTGACCGAAGGTTGAAATTTTGGCACTTATCGTTATTTATATGGAAATATTTCAAAACTGATAAAAGCTACAATCATGAGTATTTTTTTGTTGTATTTCACATGAAATTGTGCACATTTTCATATATAATACTTCATGTAAAGGATAATTTAGAATGGTGCAAAAATTATGTCAAAGTGACGAAATAATTTCAGAGATGTGTCACTGATACTTTTTAGTGCGATAAGAAAGAAATTCGCGCTTGCGCGCCTGCGTAGCGATTGTAAACAAAACAATGCCTTGATCCGTGAACTCCCAGCATCGGCTGGTAGGCCTATAAGGTATTTTTCCGCGAATTTTTAAAAAAAAACTTTTTTGAGCCGACGTATGATACGTCCAATCGGCATACGGGAGACATTTTGACTCAACGTTTAATACGTCCAATCGGCGTAAGAGGGTTAACTGAAGCTGAGAAAACTGTTCAAGCTGCTAATGACTATTATCGTGCATCAGCAACATGGATAAAACTCCAGTAAACGTATGCCATCCAACATGACCATAGATAAAATTGAGATAAAATCATTTTAATCAAAACTACTGTGCTTGAAAGAACACATTTTACTGTTGGTTTCACTCCGATATAAGATAAATAACGTAAAGTTCGTATTATGATGATATAAAAGGGATTTTGACAAAGGAAAAATCTATTTCTGGGCAGTGGCCTGTGTCGCCCAGTGAAATGTTCCTTTAGCACTCATTTCTAAGGTATAAGTATTGCTAAATATACCAGAGAAAAAAGCTGTATGGTTATGCCAGGATATCCTGGCTCGCTCACCCTTATTTAAGGGTGTCAGTATGGTAACTGCGGCGAGTGAAACCACTACCAGAGGTCCCCTGCCATTTAGTCTCTTCCTATCTCAATATCCCTCGTCTACAGAGGAGCCGTTCTAGGCCATCTACCACCCGCTACTGCTACAACTAGCGCTTTGTTTACCATTCCTGTAGATAGCACCCAAGCTTGGGCCAGTTAGGGTGTGGAAATTAGAGGGTTGGTTTCACTGGGCGACACAAGCCACTGCCCAGAAATAGATTTTTCCTTTGTCAAAATCCCTTTTCTGGGCCTAACCTGTGTCGCTCCGTGAAATAGTAACAGAGAATTGGCCCCACCAGCTTGGAAAATTAGAGTAGGTAAGTTACTGTAAGGGAAATGAAACTTTTATAATAAACTCTAATTACTATTTAATAAGAATGTCTTAATTCTACAAGTTCTTAATAAAATTTCCTAATTCTACTGAAACTTTTAATGATTTCCTTAAACTACTGTTCTTAGCTACTAAGCAGGGCTATAAAACCCAAAGTGATAACATTAAATGAGTCCTACACCACAATACAGGAAGTTATTTACACATATTTACAATCCATATTCATATGTACAACCAAGAGTGATCATAGTACAGTCCAGGTCAGAATAAGGTCAATGTGTGCAACCCAGTAACAACCGAGCGAAGATCAAGAATGATAGCGAGGCAGGTAGGAGAGAAAGATGTAAAGAGAGACATAGGCTAAAAGACTAGTTATTATTATGCTATGCAGTGTCAGGGGAAACTGTGTTCCCTGCTGCCACTGCTGGGAATTTAAGGGCCTCTAAGGATTTTAGCTAGTGGCGTATAAATACTGTTGGCGACTTCCAGCCTGTATACTTTTTGAGATCGTCAAAGTTCATGTGCTGAAAATAATTGACTGAGGTAGCTACCGCTCTAATATCAAGTGCATGCGGAATTGATTCCGGATTGGCCTGTTTGATAAAATAGAGAATTAGTTGTCTAATTCCTTTTAGGGAAATGGTCCCACCATTTTCCCTGATAAACAAGGGGCCTGAGATTTCGTGATGGTTCTGTTTAGATAGGCTCTTAGTGAGTTTACTGGACATAAGGATAGGTCCTGTGGCAGTGGAACGATTTTCCAAGGGGCCCACCTATTTTGTGGGTCTTCGTTTTTAGCCAAAAATTGATGATCTGGTTCCCTGGAAAGGGCCGACAGCTCAGATATTCTGGCTCCTGAGGCCAGACTTATTAAGAATAATGTTTTCCTAAGGAGCGTTATATAAGAACATGACTCGTTAACAGTGTCTGAAGCAAGCTTAAGGACATCGTTTAAAAACCAAGAGACCGTCCGAGGTCTATTTACTGGTCTAAGTCTAGCACAAGCCCTGGGGATAGAAGAAAAATACGAATCTGTAAGATCAATATTAAATCTAAATTGGAATATTTTCTTTAATGCCGATTTGGTTGTAGTAATAGTACTAGCTGCTAAGCCTTTTTCAAACAAGGTTCTGAAAAAGGTAATTGACAAATCGTAGTCATGGTTTGTGCCTTTGTGTCTCTCAAGAAGGTGGCTAGCTTCTTTACTGCTGAGTCGTATTGACGCAGTGTTGATTCTCGTTTGTCTGATTCTAGGAACCGGATGTTTTGAGGATCAATGTTGGCATCTTTCTGCACAGCGAACTTCATGAAGTCCATAAAGTTAGGGCTTTCTGAATTCCTGAGGAAGCGGACACAGTCCGCGTTTGTACCAACTGTGTCAGTCTGGAATTGGGAATCCGCCGGGGCCGTAGTCCCAATTCCACTAGTAGTGGGAACCAATTGCTCTTGGGCCAGTTGGGAGCAACTAGTGCGATCTGACCCTTGAAAGACCTGAGTTTGTTCAGAACTTTCAGTAGTAGGTTTACTGGCGGAAAGAGATAAATTCTCTTCCAGGTATTCCAATCTATTGCCATGGTGTCCGTGGCATATACCAGAGGGTCCAGGTTGGGTGCCACATAACAAGCTAGTTTGTGGTTTGATTCTGTGGCAAAAAGGTCTACTTGAAGCCCTGGCACCTGTTGGCAGATCCATTTGAATGAATTTTTGTCTAGGGACCATTCTGACTCCAGCGGAGTAGTCCTTGACAATGCGTCCGCCACTACGTTCCTTACTCCCACTAGGTGAGTGGCTGATAGATGCCATTGGTTCCTTGCTGCTAGAGCAAATATTGCTGCCATTATGTGATTTACATGGCTCGACTTGGAGCCTCCTGTTTATGCAGTGGACTACCACCGCACTGTCTAATACCAGTTTGATGTGGATTTTCTTTGCTGGCAGGAGTTTCTTCAGGGTTAGAAACACTGCCATAGCTTCCAATACATTGATATGTAGCTGGCGGAATGACACTGACCAAGTCCCCTGTACTTTTTTGTATTGTGAGTATCCTCCCCAGCCGTTCAGAGAGGCGTCCGTGTGGGCTATCAGGGCTGGCGGAGGAAGCTGCAGTGGTATTGATTTCGACAGACTCTTGACTTCTGTCCAGGGACGGAGTCTCTTGCATAAAATCGCCGGGATCCGGGATACTTTGTCCCGGGACCTCTTGACGGCTTGAATACTCTGTAAGAGAGAGTTATCTCAATCCTTAAACTAAATACTATCCTAAGACTAGTATGAGTCAACATGACATATTCGGTCTGATTCTCATTGTATCATTATTAAGAGTGGTACGTACCGACTCGGAGGTGATTTCATTCACCAGTCCGTAGCAGACCTCGCATCCCTCATGGTGCCATACCAGCAGGGCTCCCCACCTGGACCACACACCCGGCGTGGGTCCGCCACACCACGTGCCCGCAGGGCTCTTGGAGGACGGCGGTACACCCCGTCTCCAGACAACACAAGATCTGTAAGTTGAATGATACATGAGTATCACTATTTAGACCCACCGGAGATGTGTCCGGTGGGGCATGCATTTAACTACTGTCATCGGAGGTGACTCCTGTGAGTTAGATATTTACTACTAGGGTTTCATGCATCCTTGTCTCTCACCAGCTGCGGAGTCTAGTTCTTGTTCTTGTTATGCAACTAAAGAGTAGGCCTGATGGAATGAAGTAGGGTAAGGAAGACCTGTCCTGACTCCGTTGGCACTGGAGACGTATAATCTAGTCAATAAGATTGAGTCTCAAACCCATTCTCCATCCTCACTAGGGTGCGGGACGGAAATGACAATCCAAGACTATCGAACCAGGCCGAGGAGCTAGTGATAACATGGTACTTCGGTTTTAAATACTTGGCGGAGTAGAATATCCGTCGCAGTAAATAACCTGAAGTATGGTAAGATAATGTATCTTACTTAGACATTACTAATACGTATAGGCATATATACGTACATATAAATATGTGTATATATATGTGTGCATAACTAACTGATCCAACCGTAGTAGATCGTTCCCCGTAACGTGTCTTCTTACACCTAGCTATCCCTACTCTGGGTCTGGCTTCCTAGGAACAGATCAGGGAAATCGGTAAAACCTTAGCCTGTATCTGGTCAGTAGAGGATCATAGCTATTCGTATAGCCAATACCTTGGGGTCGGAATCCCGGTTCCGCCGGAGCGGGGGATAGGTCTGGTGAAGAAGGACCGCGGATAGGGGACGTCACATCGTGGTCCGGAGAGCGCACCGTCCCGACGAGCCCGGTGGCCAAACAAGGCTCGCCCGAACAGGGCACCCTCTACCACTCATACTAAGCATGATGCGGTGGGACTACCCCACGACTGTACTCCCTAACCCCCCCATTATGCGAGAAGCTCGGGTCGGCTACATGGAGTAACGTGAGGCGACCCCTATATCCCACCGAGGTGGGTGCAGGGGGAGGGAGGTTGACTAGAGGGGTGGCCCACACGCAATCAGCTGGAGGCCCTCGCAGCTAGGTGTACAACCACACTGTAGGAAGGGTCCAACTGATCAGGGGTAGTAGGCCTATAGGTCT